>NC_135502.1:129780895-130121759 GCF_052857255.1 Amblyomma americanum | reverse complement strand
TTTCATCACTTCAGGACTGGGGTAATGCAGGTTGTCGCCATTTTCGAGGTACTCCTTCAGCCTTGTGAGATATGCATTTTCAGCGTCACTAGAACCGAGCAGAGTAGCTTTGAACTGCTCGCAATTATTTATGGCTTTCAGAATACCTTTAACGAGGAATCCGGCAATATGGAACAGAATGCTGCATTCAGTCGATGTTAGCGCTTCAATGAAAAGAACCTCCGAGTCATCGATTTCCTTTACCTCGGCTTCATCGAGTTCACGTTTCCCGTTTGACAGAAGGTCAACCAGGCACTCAGAATCGTCAACACTGTAGCTGGTGGTAGACGGCGTGTGCAAAAATTGGCTTATGCACACAAGTTTCAGTGCGCATTTCATATCATAGGCGTCTGGGACAGGCTTCCTGAGACGAACCACAGAGAAAAGATTCTCAAGGCAATCTTGTAGCAGCCTGCTGGTGAGTAAGAAGCTGTAGCCCTCCGAGTTCAAAAGAATGTCTTGCAGGCGAAGCACGACCGTTGTGGAGATCAGGAGGCTCGCCTGCGATGGCTTCCACTGAGACGTGCTGCCCATGCTCATCCCTTGAAAGGTGTTTAGGGCCAGGTTTAGAGTTTCCAGAGCTCTATGATGCTTCGCCACATCGTGCAGACTTAGGGCAACAGATGGATGACGCGACGACATTAATGCGTACCATCTTGATACCAGCTCTAAAAACCAAGCTGTTGTTTCTGCCTCTATGTCCAGCACTTTTTCCTTGATGAGGTATCGGATTGCACTGGGAGCTTCTCTGAAAAATTGCACGGCAAGTCCGACTTTCATTTTCGTAAAATGTCCAGATGAGACATGGGCTTCAGAGAGCTTCGGTGCGAGCTTTAGCTCCCTTTCCTTGTCAAACTCCAGCACAGCATGCACATGATCCAGTTTCACTTCACGTGAGGGAAGATCGCACTGGCTGGCTGTTGCTTCACTTAATGTAAATGCATGAGATGTTATCAACTGACCTTTAATATTCTTCAAAACATGAGCAGCGTCTGCGTTGAAGAACAACTCCATATCATTGAGCGAAGGGTGTGGTATTGAGCAGGTTGTCTTCGAATTTCGGTGGCTAGAAAATCCCAGCTCACGCCACATCGCTCGATTTGAGGCGCCCATGTCGGACGTTACAACCCGAACTCTGAGGGAAATATCGGCGCAGAGTTGGACAACTTGCAGAACAATGTCCTTGAGCGTGCGGCCATCCACATGGCTTCCAGTGAAATGATAAGCTATCACCTGCTTCCATCGCTGGTTGAGACCTCCAACCATAAACACCAGAGCGTGATTAGCAGGCTCATCTGGCTTTTGTGGCAATGTCACTCCCCCATACACAATGTCTTCAGAGCGGTCAAGCTGAAACCCTCTGGCAATCTCCATCTCATCGATAAAGAGGACGCAGTCTTTTTCTACATCTTCCATGCCTTGTGCCTTCGCTTGGAGAAGTTCTACAACGTCTGTAAGAATTCCTGGTGAGAACTTGAGCCAGTGGAGGCGACGAGATAGAGTTCTTTCTGCCGGAAGTGGATAGCCGAGCTGTCTGAGAGTTCTGTAACCAGACTTCCCACAAGAAAACTTCAGTTGAAGCCCCTGTTTAATAGTCTGCGGCGACCAGATGCTTCCCTTGTTGCTTTTTCGGGAAAGTGCACGAACTTGATCTTTATTTAAAAATTTTATCCTTTTTTTAAAGTGCTCTACGGCGCTTTTTAGCTTTCGCACCTTCTTTCTAAGAGAGTTAATAGTCAAGTTGGCTTTTTTATGCACTTCTTGAAGTTGTCTGTGGTTCTTTCTCACATCTTCCAGTTGTTTTCTCAGTTGAGCGCAACAACTACTGGATGAATGTGCATCGCAGCCTTCATTTTGCTCTGTTTGTCCATCGCTAGGCTGATAGACAACCTCTTCACTTAAGTTCGTTCCCCCAGGCTCATCGCAATCCGCAAAAACGCCAGGTCCTTGTTCCTGCACTGTTGAGTTTGATGTAGTTGGTAGAGCGGGTGTGCCTCTCTCCTTAGGAGCCTTTCTTTGGTGGTGGACCATAGCTGCACAAACAAAAGGAAATGCAAGAGCAGAAATGAGTGAAGTTCGTCAGAATTGCTCAGTGTCGGCAGTTATTTCATAGCTGCGCGAACCATAACCTAAAAGCGAAAATTTTAAGCTTGAAAAGTTCCAATTCCAATTCAATTCCAATTCCAATTTATTTCAACATCAATACCCACAGACACTGATGTCACGGACAGTGGGCAAAAAGCCACAAAAATAGGGCTTGGCAGCGCCCACTGACCGTCTTCTTGACAGCGACACAGCAGTGCAAATATACATTAGATATGAGCAAGACATGAAATCAATGAAAAGAACTTGTGCAAAAAAACTAGGCAGGTAACACTTTGCATACAAAAAATAATGATAGGAAAGTAACAATATCACCACACATCTGTACAAACAGTCAATAAATAAGTGCAAAAAACACAGAGGCGAACGCGTATATATATATATATATATATATATATATATATGTGCGTAATCAGTTAAGTAATTTCGGCAGTTGAAATCGCAGCATCTGGTCACCATATTTTGTGCGGTTACACGGAACCTCCCAAGTCTCGTGATAGCGAGTGTCCCGAACATTTCTGTTTAGTGTTAGACTCGATATAATTTCAAGAGTTTTGTTTTTCTTTCTGATACCTGTTTGATAACGCTTTCTGAGAGTATGGTGATAAAGTTCAGGAAGCGGCACTAATTTTAACTCCCTGAATAGTGGTTCGGAATGAGCAAGGTATGGGACATTCATGATCGCTCGAACAGCCTTCTTTTGTATTATATGTAACTGATTAATGTTTGATAAAGTGGTTGTCCCCCAGACTAAATAACAGTAGTTTATTATTGACATAAAAAGAGAGTTATATATAAAGCGTTTTACACATGTAGGGAGGCAATGTCTCAATTTAGAAAGTACTCCGGATACTCTGGATATTTTCCTAATGATTGTATCTACTTGCAGATCCCAAGACGTGTGCTGTTCAAAGAGCACTCCCAAACATTTGGCAACAGGCACAATTTCAATGACAAAGTTTTAAAATTGCAATTGGTAATGCAATTGGTACTGCATTTAGAAGGCCAGATTTTAAGCGCTATTATTCTAACTCATGAGTCACAACAGTGATGCACATCATATTTGCCATCAATAATAAAATATAGTGCAACTTACGTCTGAACGAAAAAATGGTTGGAACAGCGTTTGACTTTAGCAGCTTCCTTCCATCCGCGCGGTGATTCTCGTAGCAGTTGTCTTCGAAATGGGCCTGCATAAGAAAATTAATTCAGGCGTCCAGTATGTAGTACAAACAGAAAGAAATGCCCCTTTTGAAAGATACACAAGTTCTGGCACTGCTCCAGCGATGTTAAGGAGTCGCGCACACTCGGCAGCTGCATTTATCAAATCCTAAAAGTCAGACTAATAATGGCTGCGCACAAGGGAAATAGCCGGCACTGCACAATAACTGCGCCAACGTTAGAAATGCCAGATAGAAGCAACAAGTTCTTAGCGAAGCTACTATATACGAAAGCTCACATTCACGGGAGTTTTACCAAAAGTAACTAATTCCTGGCTTCGTCAAACAGCCTTGGAACAAATAAAAACTCTACAAAACTATTGTCAAAGTTTCTGACGCTTCTGACGCATGTCTCTTGATGTGTTTGCTTTTAGGGCCATTTGAAAAATTAATCAAGAACCTGTCGGCTCTAAGCTAACCGACTACAAGCAAGCAGTCTGTTATTGCATAAATGCCGAGTGCTTCTGCAACGCTTCACTGTATATAACTAATATTACCGTTAGTTGTGTTTATTAGCCTGTGCACAGAAATACAAAATCCATGTCCACACCTGCGAGTTATGAAAATGATTTTCCGCCACTCATCTGCTGTATAATTCCTCCTTATATATGTTTCATAAAAGATGTAGTCACGTAGCGTGCGTAGTTACAGCCTTTCCAGGAACACTAACACAACTTCCAGCGCACATATTAAATGTAAACCTGCAGCGACAGACATAACTACAAAAAATCGCAACCGTCCAAATAATCACTGTACTTACATTGCATATGCGCGAAGAGTTTGCAGGCTGCCATTTGTCCCGCTTTATCTTCACCGTCCAGAGGAGCCTTCTTTTAGGGTCTCTTGGGAATGAAAACATTCTCCAGCCATTTCTGGAGTGGTTTGAGCACAGTGGCACGCAACAGCCAGGCATCTTGCGAGTTTTGAAACCGAAGAAAACTGCGACCGGGCGGACGCGCGACCACGCACGTGCAACCGGCCCGTGGGGAAGCGAGGAGTGGGCTCAAATATGGCTGCCCTCTTCCGCGGCGGCGGCACTGACCCTGTCAAAGGATGGCTCCACCCTGCACGGAGCGGCGGAGAGGGCGCGCGCATCGAGGCACCCTAGCGCCTCCCGCTCGTCTCGTTCGGGCGCAGTGGGGTCATGCGGGCACGCAGGAATCACGCAATGAGCGGCGAACAACGCAGCGCACATCCTAAGCGCGTTCGCCACGAAGCCTGCGACTTGCTGCCCCTTCGTTCGGCGCGGAAGCTATGCTGGCGTTTGTGGCATCGGATTTGTCGAAAACGATGTGCCGACGAAATATTTCCGCAGGGGTGGTTGCGTCTCCAGCCCCGTCGCTTGCAGAAAATTGGTGAAATCATCACGCCACTGCTCCCAGGGAATTGTCGCCTCCCCGGGCGTCCCGAGAAAAGGCGGTAATGGCGGCAGTCCGACCGCTTCCATCTCGTAGGCGACGCCCTTTGGACGAACCGCGGCAGGAGAAAAACTGAGTCAGGCTAAACACTTCGTTGCTATCTTCGTCGACTGCGCCAGTATGTTGGGGCGCGAAGCGCCGAGGGACCAGACGAGGCTACATTGACGAGGTATTGGGAACGCCCCTTTATTCCGATGACTGTCGCTTATATATAGATGAGATGAATTATTGGTAGTGCCAGCTATACATACACAGCAATGAGCCTGACAAATATGCGCCGAGCTGCACATACTAATAAGAACTAATAAGAAGGGCAAGCAGTTACCAGAAAAAATTGTTCGTGCAGTGAGTTTGCGATGTTTTAGAAAAACAAACAAAAAAACGGCGCGCTCCAAAGCAGTCACAGATTTTCTACATAATTTCTTAGTAGGAGTGTCCGAATACTAGAAATCTCGAATACAAATATGTTTGATACTCTGTCCATTGTAAAAGGTCGTACATTCGCCAGCTATCGAATGACGTGCCGACTTTGATAAAACCGATCGTGGCGAAACGACAATATCTACTCAAATACTCAAATTGCCAGAAGATGTAGTTTAAAGCTCCATTAAAAAGTATAAATGCATGATCTTTGCTTTTTTCTCTGTTGTTTATCGCGCGGACTGATCGTATTCATATGCTACTAGGCTTGCACCTCATGCGAAATTCCGCAAGTGGGCTTTCCCACATTACTCAATGATGAGAAGACCATCCTTTCAACTCGAACAATTGCAACGCGAAAGCACTTTTCATTGTTTGTTTTATCGTTCGAAACTGTGCTACACACACCTAGAGCACACGCCCATAGCATTCGTCATGTCACATTCGCAGCTGCCTTAGCGAGAGCTCCGCCACCTCGTTTAGGCAGACCATGGTATGCGGGGAAGCCCACTTGCAAAATTTTGCCTGAGGCTCCCAAAGGGGCGAGTAGATATATCACAACAGGGCAAGCGATCGTATAAAAATCCTTCTTTTGCCTATTGTGACCCACGCACCTCTGAAATACGCGTAATGGCAGGCGTGACAACACCCGGAGGGCCCCTGTCACCAGGCCAAAAAGTAGCCTGGCCGCGTAGTTTCGGTTTCTGAGCTTCGCCGCTAGCCCGCGGCGGCGGCAGCTGTCGGCCCACGTTTTCGCTGGTCGTCCTAAGCCAGCTGAGCGCCGCGTTCGGACGCTGCAGTGGGAGGTCGCTGATGATTTGTGTTCTGTTTTCTTTTTAAAAGCAGTCTTGCCGTTTGGCGACGCCTATGTGCGTTCCTCTTCCTTACGTCCGCGTTGTTCTTCCAGCACGCTGACGCTGCGCGCTCATCAAAAGCTCTCGATGTGTGCGTGTCATGGAGCCTCCTCATTAGTGCACACCGCATTTTTGGCAGTTTTTTTTTTGGAGGGATCGAGGAATTTTTTAATAAATCTTCGGATAACCGGGGCATTTTTTCAGGTAATTAGGATTAACTATCCTTCATGCTATACTTAGTTGGCATTAAAGCGTCATTTTATGGATCTCATTTTGCACGGCCACATTACCGGTTGGATAATTTAGCAGTTCAAGCAAGTAGCATGTAGTTATGTGCATATCATATTTTTATATGGTGCCGAGTAAGTCTAGTTTTGTTTGTTTAAGCTGCAAAAACCGTGCTCTATCTTCTACATCGTCGGGATCAAGAATTTTTGTTTTCTGAGATATTTATTTCTAGGCAAAAGTAATGGCGGATTCTTTTTCTCCAGTAATTGCGCAAATTCATGCAAAATTGTAAAGTAAATCCACCATAGAAACAAGCCCTCTATGTCGTGATCTTACCCAAAATGGCCAGCTTCAGCCCTAAGTGCTGCGCATCGTGTTCGCTTGTCTCTCTTATGCATGCATCCAGTTCTGCGCTGGCTTTCCTCCGTCTGTTAGAATGCTCCACCTCGCCTAGTCATCGACCGTAAGAAGCTGTCTTCATGCACAAGTGCCTTTAAATGAGAGCAGTAAGGGAGGATAAACAACCACGAGAAGAAATGCCCAGTCTTCAGGTAGGTATAGAAATAAGTCGCAAATTTCAAAAATAAGGCAAGGGCTGCCTATTGTTATCAACATGCTCTCGAAAGCAAAATTGTTGCTGTAACGCTAAGAGACAGGATAGAGAACAGAGTGGGTCATGGAACAAACACATTTCAGTGACACCATAGTCTAAATTAAGAATACATGAGCATGGGCACTGCATGTATCGCGAAGGAATGATGACCGATGGTCGCTAAGGGTAAAAACTGGATTCTAATAGAAGGCAACCGCAGCAGGGTCGGCAGAAATTCAGATGGGCGGAGGAGGTTAGGAAGTTTGCGGTGATATAAGGTGGTCGCGGCTGGAACAGGACAGGGTTAATTGGATAGATACGGGAGAAGACTTAGCCTTGCAGTGGGCGTAGTCAGGCTGATCATGGTCAAAACGATAGGCTGCCAAAATCTCGATGCGCGTGGTCTCTGATGTTGTAGTCCACTTTTCTGCCCTGTGAAGTGCGCAAAGTGTATCAATACTTGATACACAAGATGCATTTTTTTTTTCTGAAGACTGGATAAAGCGCGCTTTGTGCGTCCGTGGTGATCCCACCGTCGTTTTACTGATGCTCCCGTGTCTACCATATACGGCAGGATTGATAACGCAAAGCACCATTGCTGTCTTGGTAGCCACCTTTCGATTTTTCGTCAGTGCCAAACAAGTAGAATTCCTCTGCACACTGGCTGCAAGACACGAATTACTTTTCTATGCCTTATGGTAGGCTATCAGAGTAGGACCGAAACAGAAGAGAAATACTTTGAACAAATATGGCGCTGGTTTCGAAGGTATTTACTTTATAGATTCTTTATTAACTGACAAGCAAGTAAGCATATCGCGCGACACAGCACACACTTGCTAAATGCTGCCCATGTAGCCTCAACACACACGAAGGCCTGGTCCAATATTGTTATTAGTAATGTTTGAAAATGTTCTTTGGACGGTAAATTTACCATGCACGCCGCACGCAGGACCTTCCCGACGTGTTCCTAGGGGGCCTACAGCCGGAGACCTGGTACGTGATACGTCTGATGGCCGCCAATGCCGCCGGCCTCACTAGGGTCAAATACGACCTGGTCACACCCAGCGCGCAAGGTACGTGTTCTCCGGGAACTCGCAGCCAGGAAGAGGCCCAGAGATTGCTGTGCTTCGGGCGCTTAAACGTCTGATTAAGTAGTAGCTGTGAAGTGCGTTTGCGTGTGTTAGTTCTCCTAGTAATCTAGCATTTCACACAGTTTTTTGCAAGAATTGTCGTACTTTTTTTGTAATATTTCAGTAAAACAAGGGTGCCTTTAATACGTCTCTTTGTAAAATATTTTAGAAAAAAGGTCTTTAGGCATGTCTCTGAGGGCAATTGATCACGTTGTCTATGAATAAGAGGAACATAAACTGACGTCCTCGTAAGCCAGAAAGCACAATGCGTGAATGTAAGGAAGTTTGATGCACGCATGCTATTACGAGAAGCGGGATTCACTGCATAGTTCCTGTTGTTTAAGCAATGGATGATGTAAATTTTAGCGTTCTATGGAAGGAAATGTTAATTTTTATTTATTCGAGTGGTAGATCTTGTAAATTCTAACAACTGAATGCTTTCGCGATATACCGAATAAACTAACAGTGGTGTCATGCAAACATAAGGTCTTAAGCACAACGCAAGCGAAAGGTAAATACTACCGCAGGTAAATAATAACGTAGCTATATAGTATGCAGGAAGAAATGGCATGCCATACGTGCCAGAGGCCGTTAATTCTATAGAGTAGTGCCCTCCCTGCGCACACACTTCACGTGGACGTCCCACGCTTAAATCAACACTAAATGCACAATATGCAGATGGTTTGCGGTACAAAGGGTTTCACAGAAATCCGTGCGATCGGGAATAAAGAGTCTACTAAATTAGATGCCGCTGCCCCATTGTCTCTGACCAACGTCTTCAAGGACATAACGAATTAAGCAGGTGCGGAGCTCACCAGCAGTTATCGCTGAGCGTTGACGCCCTCCAACTTCTAGAGCACAGCGTAAAGTTTTCGTTTGTGGCGGTATGCTGATCGCACTTAAGCTTCGGAATAAATACCTGACTGCACGCACGTCGACACTCAAACTTCCTTGAAAGAAACTGAGGTGGTCGTAATTTCTTCACAACTCTCCAATTCAGCCCTTGCCACATATCAGGGTGAATGCCACGAAGATATTTAAGGCGAAACGTTAAAGAGACACTGAGGAGAAATTGAAGTTGGCCTGTATCGATAGAATACCAGCTCCTAAACACAAAAAACACCACTCATTCTGAAAACAAAGCTCTTGTGTAGAAAACAACAAGAACTAAAATACAGGTACTGACGCCACAGGCCAACCTCTCAAGTACAAGCGTGGTGATGAAATAAAATAAAAGACGCCACAGATCTCCGAGGCTGTGATATGCATGAAGCTTACGTGTTTGACTGATATTTTGAAACCACCAGTGAACTGTTATAACACGAGAAAGACGGAAAAAGACAACCTGTATGTTGGAAGTTAAAGAAAACCTGCAAATGGCGGCGCAACAGGCGGCCAGCTGAGTTCCGGTATGTTTCGAGGTGGTTCACGGCTATGCGTTCTGCGTGCCCGCACGGTTTTGTTATGCGCCTCGATTTGCACGGGCAGAGCAGCAGAGGACCTCCAAGTGCCTCTCTAAGTGCTCCTCGGACGAAGTTCATGCAACGGCACGCAAAGGCTACAACGAAATAGAGCTGTGTATAGCCAATGTTCAACGCGCCTTCACGTTAGCAAACGCACCTCTCGGCGTGTTGACTTCGTCATTGTACCAAGATGCTGGGCTGCATAACCAGCCCTACGAGGACTATTATTACAGAATTTAAGTATGATCGCACGTACCAGTCGCTGCACATCAATACTGACAGTGGCTCAGTGCTGACAACGACGCTGCCGACTCCTCGGGGCTAGGACTTTCTTGCAAGACCCGCCGCCTCAGCCCTCAAAAGCATCGCACGCCGCGTGGGGCTGAGGTCGCTGAATGCAGGCCACAGTTATCTGCGAGAACTTCGCTGTCGGAATTGGTATCTATCGTAACGTTGGTGCAAACGTAAACGAAGCGACGACGGCTGATAGAGGCATTCAACGTCCGGCCGGCAGTAGTTTTCATTTCGGCTGGTGCTAGGCGTTAGCGCAGCGCTCGCTGCCAGCGATCACGGAATCCTCGTTTGCGTTTGCGCCGCTTTACGTCACCCTTGTCCTATTTCTTTATCAGAGAGTCCCGAGTCTGAACCGTAGTGGTGGGGAGAAGTTTTTCAACTTCGAATCCAAATCCCTTAGCACTAAATGCACCTTCCGCTGCCGCAGAAGCGCCAACAAAGCCGCAAGATGCCAAACTATCGGATTTTACTAACAAAAAAATTGGATAGCGTTATACTCAGTGCCCCTTTAAATCTGTAAAACTCAGGCATATATCGCAAACTCGTCACCCGTGAAGCGGTGCTATTGTTGCTTGTGCGAATGCGTGCTGAGCACTTGTGCGTCCCGTCCAGCGGAATCCGTAAGCGAGCTTTGAACCATCCGCAGCTGGCGCGACCGACAAAGGTGGCGGCGGGAAATCGGCGGTAGCAGCGTTCCTCGAGGACACAACCACGCTAGTCTCCATGGCGTCGTCGGGCATTGTGCTCCTCGCGGGTTTGGTCGCCGTCGTCTGCCTGGTGCTCTACAAGCGCCGGCGCAACGGGCGCGCAGCCGCCTCTTCCACCACGGCCTCGGCGCGCTCGGGGGCCAAGGGCAAGCGCAAGCCACCGCCGCCGTCCGGTCGGCCGCGGACCACCTCTTCGCAGCAGCAGCCCACGCAACCGAAGCGTGAGTGATGCCTTTTATTTTTTTTTTCAAGTGCTTGTGCGAATCGTAGCTTTTCCAAACTCGAAATAGAATTCAAAGAATTCAGCTAAAAACCTAACCGAAAAGGAATCGAATAGTGAGAGAACCGAACACTCGATACTTTTCCGAATAGTCCTGAAAAAGTAACAACCGCTCTCTTTTGCTGTTGATGACGGGAGAGGATAACAAGCATCATATCTCATTACTCGAGGAGGGCGAGAGCTGTAGGAATCAACCATGGCCTCTGACGTCGGGCATCAAACCAGATTTACTCAAACCTGCCTGGGGCCCGCCGCGTCGGGCAATCTCGCAGGGCATTTGTGAGCGTTATGAACGCAGTCATTCGAATGGACATTGCAACCCGCGTATAAACATCGAAGCAGCATGCCACGCGGCGTCGGTGTAGTTCCTGTTTTCGAAAAGTCGCGGTAGAAAAATGAGGCTGGTTTTATTGGAACTTCGTGCCAATTATTCGAAAACGTTTCAAAAAATTGGGACCCTGTTCGATTCCTTTCGAAGGATTGGGCATGTGTATTATTTTATTTGTGCCACGAATTGAATAAAACGGTACTGTATTCACAATTCCATATTTTCGAACATTCGCAGGCCAGCTATATTTTCCTTTCGGGCTGTGTTTTTCTGTGAAGTTGTCGTGTTTTCAAGAACTATAGAGCTCCACCTCCGCAGGCGTCCACAATATTCATGCAGTTCTTCCGCAACTTTGCGTGGATATGTAATCAACTCAAGTTTCATTCCGATAACGACACCGCTGCCGAACACAGATGTGCTTCCTTAAAGCGCCAAAACACGCTTGCTTTGCATGTACCTCTTCTGGTATGATATCAATGTCTAAACGCACATCGAGTATACATCCAGTTTTTTCTTGCCTGGTCTATGTTTCTGCACTTTGGTATAACAACTTGTTTCCTGCGCTTGTCTCTCATTCGGTTTTCTTCGTAATAAGTGGTTTCACTGCAGTCCTGTATTTGGAGACCGCTTTTTAACAATACACATTTTGTATTTGTACCGCGCAATCGATTTTTGAATCCATGAAGCGATATCAAATGAAATATAAATATACTAATGCGCCTGCCACTCGACTGGCACTGCCTTCAGAATCCGCGCCGTCCTCAGCGTCGCCCCTGGTAACAATGGGGCTTTTGGCTGTTAGAAGTCAATCGCAAGCGCGCAAAGCATTGCCAAGCTCTTTAGCTTGGCGACAACAGCTTTGTTGGCCCCCTGGCGATAATCAAGCATAATTCCCAATGGCAGCAGGAACGTTGTCGGGCGCTGCCAGGCCAGCGCATTTTCCTAGCGCAGGAGCGTTTCTAAGCTGCGCCCATTGTGTGCAGCGACGGAGTCCCGCAGCAGCGACCTGGCAACAGCCACGACGACCACGACCATCTCGACGTCGGGCGGCAACGACCGCGGCGGAGATAGGCCCGAGCGGACGGGCGGTGGAGGCCCAGGCGGCGGAGGAGGCAGCTCTTCGGTTCCTCCTGTGCTGCCGCAGAAAAAGAACAAGGACGCCGCGAGGAGGAGCCGCGAGCAGCTCTCCAGCGCTACCAGGTACGCCTACTGCTCTGCGATGCTCTCTAGCCAGACCTGCCAAAGGTTTAGGGTATATTCTACAGCTGCGCACAGTGTCACTACTGGCAAAGTTCGAACAATTGGCCCACGCTGTTAGAACTATAAAACTAGACTACATTTTGTTTCATAAGGAAATGCTTCATGTACAGAACACATGTCGTATTGACAGCTGTGTACGAACACCGAAACCTTGTGATGTAAACGCCGAATAAAGGAAAAGGAAATACCAAATTTAGACGGCGGTGTCAAATACAAAAAAAAATCTCTTTCGTGTAATTTAAACAGGTTCCTATATTTATTCTAGTTGGATAGAAACAGCAGTTTATTCTGAGTTTCTTCTTAAAATTCACAGGAACGCATCATAAGGTGCTGCAAAAATCGAAGACATACAGATAAATTCAGGTGACTGTATTAAGAGTGCTCGTTGACAGGCCCGCGCACCAAGTTCGCCCGATCATGACTGCCCGGTCTATGGCCCGCTTTAGAAAAGATTGTAGAAAAGATGAAGGAAAACACTGCCGACAGGCTTGCGGTATAGAACACCTTGCGTCGTGCGCAGGTCATCTCCCATTCGCAAGTCTCAATCGACGGCTACTTCGAAGACATCCAGCAACGCCGGTTCCCAGCAGCTGCTGTCTCAGCAGCAGCAACAGCACAGGCAGCACCAGCAGAAAAACAAGCAGCTCAACAAGCAAGCTCAACAACAGCAGCAACAAACGCCGAGGATTCACATGTCGCCCACCAAGAAACAATGTAAGAGGTTTTTTTCCTTTTCCCGACATCCACTTGTTTCTGGCTGGTTTGTATGCCATGATAATTTTCTAACGCTTTCCCGTTTGTACAGCCTCCAGACTCCTACAAGCCGCGAAACAAGCGTCAAATTTCGCAGTACTGACAACACCTTACGATCACACGTTTTGCGAATCCTTAATCCGATGAATAATCTTTTTTCATGCTGGGAAGCTTTAGATAATTTATGAAAAACGCACTAGTTTACGAGACACAGCTATGAAGCTGCACTGAGCATCGTAAAAACTGTGTTATGTTCGAAGCCACGAAGCACTACTGTGGTGACTTACTGACATTTTTCGTACAGAGATCAATAGTAATAATAATCTTCGAATCTGTGCCATCCGCAAGAAGCAGGAGATGACCGGATTAACTTCAAGACAGACGACGTTGGGATAAAGCGGTGCTACCTTGATGTACCTTTTCTTGTGACGCGTCTAAGCGAACAGCAATGCGGCAGGCTCGTGATAGTGGCTTGTGTTCTCAAGTGTACCAGATATCAGCTGTCCTCAACATAAGCTACGGCAAGAAGCGCATTCAGAAACTGCGAAATGAGTGAAGTTCGGTGCCATTACTGCATACACTAGCGCTGAAGCAGTCTGTAGCGCGCGCGAAACAAGGCAGTCCGCGATGGATGTCGTCCGCACTAACAGCAAACCAGGCATTGAAGTCACCTGTCATTTATGTGCTCAGTGAATAGCCCGAAAACAAGTTTTGGAGATTTTGGAACCTCTTTCTTCCTTTCTTCTTTCACTCCCTTCTTTATCACTTCCCTTACGGCGCGGTTCTGGTGTCCAGCGATATATGAGACAGATACTGCGCCATTTCTTTTCCCCCAAAACCAATTATTATTATTATTATTATTATTATTATTATTATTATTATTATTATTATTATTATTATTATTATTATTATTATTATTATTATTATTAATATTATTATTATTATTATGAGAAACAATCTGTATGCACAAGACAGCGGCCATGGCATTGTATTTTATTCTATGTGCGCAACTGTCAGAAAGCGATAGATTAATGAAGAAATGAACCAAAGCCGCCAAAATCTCAAAGTGTGTTGTCCGCCTATTCATTTCCCATTAAATAAGTGAGTATTTCAAGGTAGGCTATCAATACATCTACACGTCTACACGTCTAGGGCATTACTTCATGCGGAAAATCTCACGGAAGGTTCTGCACTTTATGCGTCGTAGAAGCGACATTGCAACATTACGACAACACGTTCAGTTGCGGCATCATGTTCACATAGAGATGGCATCAGAACAAAGAAAAACACTCCCAGATGCACAGAGCAGCTTCTCCCATGTGCCACTTTATTTCTAATGTTGTTTTTGAGTGCCTAATGCACTGAAAAGTATAACGAAAAGAAATGAGTTGAAGTGGGGCATTGCTGCAGCTACATATTTAGAAGTTTCCCGAGAAAAAAACACTTTTATCTTAGATATGTTCTTGGCACCAGTTTTAGACATTTCTTTTTCATTTTCACGAGGTGTGTTAATAGGTGCAAAGTGTGAACAATTATTGTTCATTTCACTTAAACGTATGTGGAACCAGATTAAGAACGCAGTTATATTTTAAATGATTGTGTAAACGGTGGCCGTTGTTTGGTCTGTTCACTGGTTCACATGTTCGGTGGCTAACATCTATTGGAAAGGAAAAAACTGCCTCACTCCTATTCATGTTCAGCGTAGCTTTACAGTTCGACAGCCTGTTGATAATCGTGTCTTGCGGTCTTCAATAGAACTTGTGGGCGTACTCCCAAAGCTCTTTTCTTCTTTTCATTCTTGAATTTTTTTTTTTCTGTAAAGCCCAGGTAAATATTTATAGCGGTTAGTACTCATGAATGCTCAGATAAACGTTGCAAAGGTTAGAGGTAAGGAAAAAAGTGTTAGGGGTTTAACGATGTCATAGCGAGTTGACATGCGAAAGCATGTGTTCATTCTTCAGTGGGAGCGGACACTTAAGCCCCGCCTTAAGGGTGTGACGCGATAGCTTTAGTTGGTTAATGATAATATGCGCAGAATACGTCATTCTCTACTTAACATTTATAGATCGTGGCCAGTCCTCGTGCCACCACCAGCGCAGTGGTGCAGCGGTTAAGCTATGAGCAGTGCCTCAGCAGGTGGCTGTTTCTGTCACAGCCACCGGTAGGGATTGTGCGACCCATGTTGCCCTTCCCGAGCAACCTTTCGCGACCATTCATTAATTTAACTGCCACCTGCCTCCCATTGGCTACAGCTGGTGCGACGCTCCTCCGAACTCACCCGAGCTTGGCCGAGGACAAGACAAGATTCTTGCTCGGGGTTTGTACGTCTGGAGCAGTTCTTTCGCACTAATATGCCACGATACAAGTTTTCACGGCGTTCACTATAAAACAAATCAAATTCATTGTTAGAACGCCTCTCAGAGCCGCCTTCAAAGGCGCTACTTCTTCGAGAGCAAGAGTTTTGTGCAAGCAGCATTAATGAGCGAGGCCATTTTTCTGACTTTGAGCATGACTGACCGCCAACCAAACAACGGCCGTTTCGTGGAACGCGGCTCTGCGCAGATGCAGTGACACATCCCATGAAATCTCTCTCTATTCGGGAACTGGCGTTCACCGACCCAGTTCGGACGTTCGATAACAAAAGACGATACTTGCCTGTCACAGTTCTATTAGCCGTCCTCACGGTAGTGTCATTTGTGTCCTAGGCTATAGTGTTTGCCTGTCTTGCAAGTATCAAAAGTGGGTGAAAACATATATCCGCGCTCTCAATCCGTAGTTCATACCAAACCGCGTGCTTGCAATTGCGTGTATACATTGTATTTTTAACAACACTCCTAAACGCAACGAGGAAAAGCTTTTGATGCTACTGAACTACAACCAGAATTCGTTACTGTACATGGCTTTGCAGGTCAGCAGCCGAGTCCCATAACCAGGGAACCACCGTGGCGGCAATTCGTGTGAAAGCGCGTTCATGCTTATGGGGCGCAGTCTAGAGTGTAATTATCTTCGTACGAGTGAGCCGGCTGCAGAGCGTTGTATGAGTGAGTTGTTACCGACGGAATGCCAAGAAATGAAACTGAGCAGGGGACAAGACACAGGATAGAAGCATGCAGGACGAGCTCAGACTAACAACTGATTTATTAGATCGAAATCCTTTCCTGTATAGCTCAGTTTTATGTTTTGTAATCATGTCAGACCAACTAGCCTCTCATCGCTCACTCTTGTTACTGACAGCGCGTTTTTAAGCACTTACGCTAATGAGCTCAGGCAGTAGACTAGTGGAGCAATGCGGTTCATTGCAACGAACGAGGCGCATAGGCCACTGCAGCGGTGCACTAGGGGTTTGGGCATCCGCCTCGCATGCGGCAGGAGCGAAGTTCTATCCCCAGTGCCCCAGCGTGCCACCCGGTGATACAACGGGTACAAGTTTTGCCATCGCCTGGTGCTCTACTTCTTTAGAGTGAAATTCATGCAAAATGGGTGTTAGACCCGACCTTGAGTAGACGAAAACACCTTGTGCCATAACGCTGGTTGGCCACAGATGACCTGGCGCCATAAATATTCGCCATCGTCGGGACGCACAGAGCAGTCACCACACAGGAGAGGGAGAGAAGGCGCGATCAGTTTGCATTTTTGCTGGGAGCTTCAGCAAAGGATGCATGCGGCACGGCTAACGAGCGTGGCCTTTGCGAGTCTCAATGTCTGCAGTCGTAGCGTGCGAAGGAGCTGCTAGGCGTCCATGTGCGATTGTTAAATGGGATGGAGGAAGTTACCATTAGCATGGCCTTACTGAATGTGAACATATTCGCCAGCCTAAGAAATGAGGACGACTCTTTATCGAAAGTACTAGAAAACAAGTAATCTTTCCTGACAAAATAAAATTCCGGCACTCTCCGCAGTGCTCGTTTCGAAGTGCACGATCTTTACACTACAGATCGTGGGCTCGTACTCGCGAGCTAAATTGTGCGATGTGCCTAAGCGCTCTAAACATTTCCAAACTATCTTCTGTGCTTTCTCATTGTAACTGCTCTAGAGTACAGTCTGTGCTGCTATCGTTCCCTTTCATACGCATTCCGCCATGTACACGCTAACTTCTCCAGTCCATGTATAAATACTCATCTGGGACACCTTTTACAAGGGTGGGATGGGCAATCGTCTGAAAAAAATTCATAGCGTTTCTACTTCAAATGGAGAAAACTTGGACGTGGGCAACACGTTCAGCTTTCTTTCAGAAACTTTGATAGTGCACTTTAACTATCAGACCTATCCGAGCCAAGCGGGTGCGTATTGCACCAGTTATTAACAGAGAACACAAGTGTTTTGATTACAGGTTGTGAGAAAGTTATCATGCATCGAGCAAGCTATGGAGAACAACAATGATATAATACGCTTCCGCACATTTTCTTCATTCATCTGCAGTTTTCGACGAAGAAATCACGCCTTACGCGACTTTCCAGCTCTCGCCCACGAAAGGTGACCACGATATACACATCGACGACGACGGCGAAGAGTTCAAAACGTTCACGATCCACCACGGGGAGCCACCGTACCTCACAAAGGTTCGTTACGGGGAAGTTCTCGTCCAGAAAATTTTTCATTGCAGCGTGAAATAAGCGCTAGTGTGTAAGACACACGCTATGTTTACGAGACAATTACGAAATAAACAATAGGTAAAATTCATCTTTTCTATGAAAAATGAACTGCAAAAATAACGATTACGGAATAGATCTCAACCTTTTTGATTAAACTTCCTTTTATTTAGCACATTGGAGATAAAATTCGAACCGGGAATCCAAAAGGCGCCCAGGAGATTCTTCATTAGCAGTTGTTTTTTTTTTCATGGCCGGCCTGTTCTATGAACCTATGTAGATAAAACAGACCTACATATCACAGCGCTTCTCAAAGTGTGCAGCTTCTTTGTAATAAAAATGTTTACAGCTGTCTGCTCTTAATTTCGGTGTTTTCCTCTTCACAGGGTAGTCTCGATGCCCCCTCAACATGCAGTAAAAACGGTAAAGAAGAGTTTTACAGTCATAGCCATGGTAAGTAGTCTCTGGGTACTCGTTAAATGTCACCGTAATTGAGCCTTGCTATAAAGTTGATTCATTTATGAACTTCCGAGATGTGCCAGCTCACAAAAGCACTAGCCTCTTAGTAAAAAGCTTCTAGTTATTCTCATCCATTGCTCACATTTCATAAGAATACATCACTCTTAACCTAAGGTTAACTCTACCACGCAACACCCATTACCGTCGACAGTAATCCTTTCTGGTTGAATAGCCGGCAAAGGAGAAACAATAATCAAAACACTTCATTTTTTACGGTCATTGCTACTTTCTTGTAATTTCTGGCCTGAGGTCCTTTAATTCTCTTTCGATAACAAATATTCATTCATTGTTCACTGACGCTTGGCACACAGGTCAAGAACTGGGAGGCTGCGAAAACGTATTATGTGACTTTTGTTTTATGGGCAGCGCTCTTGCAACTTGCCTCTACTATTGTTCCTTGCTTTCAAGAGAATTGAAACTTTAATATCTGTCAAATTTGCAAAGTAGCTTTGTTCAGCACGCTGTTCCCAACTTATCGCTACAGTTCACGATTGTATGACATGGTATGACATCATGGTATGGTATGGTAATCATGGTATGACAAGTGACTGCACAGCTAGGGGTGAAATGAAACGGGTGTCAGCAACAGAGTAAACGTGCATCGGTCTATTAAAGAATTTTTTTCTCTCATTGAGTTCTGCGAGTAAGCTGAAGGTCATATGCATTAGGAAAGATGACAATTATAACACTAACGCCTCGTATACTGCAAGACTAACACGTCGTCGTCTTCATTAACCATCACTCTGTATTTCTTTCTTTAGGCACTTTTCGCCTGTTTTACACGGAGGGCAGCACTGCTCAGCTCGACTTAATTTTCGTGATTTGAGATCGAGGATCCTGCACATGAAATTTTTCTTCGATGTATTCTGTTTTATATTAGTATTTTTGCATTCGTATTTATTTTTGTCATAAAACAGGTACGAAACAGGGAAAGGAAGGTTATAAATGAAATATTCACCGAAGGTAGATGAAGCAAATAACTTTATAATTGCGCTTGACAAGACCTCGCTTCCTTACGAGAAACATTGCGCTCCATTTTTTTTTATGGGGGCTTAACGTCCCAAAGTGACTCAGGCTATGAAGGGCGGCGTAGTGGAGGGCTCCGGAAATTCGGACCACCTGAGGTTGCTGAACGTGCACTGAGACAGCGGAGTACACGGACCTGTAGAATTTTTCCTCCATGGAAGTTCGGCCGCCGCGCCCGAGATCGAATCCGCGTCTTTCGGGTCAGCAGCAGAGCGCCTTTACCACTGAGCCGCCGCGGCGGCACCTATATTTTTTACAAAGCTATTGTTGAAGTTAATAGAGAAATTGCACTCTTTATTCCACTGATACAAAGGTCAAACTTGCGAGGAAATGTAATCGCTTCTCTCTATACGCACTCAAATTGTTGGCGCTTCACTGTAGACAGACAGTGATATCTGACGTAAGCAAGGTGCGGTGGCGGTGCTGTCGTCGACTGGACCGATTGGACCGACTAGGGGTAAAAGATTTACACCACATAAGAGTAAATATGAGCAATATTTTTCAATGTAGGTTTTAAGTTCATAGTGAACCTACGAGGTCATTCTTTCGTGAACAAAAGCAGAGTAATTCCTAGAAATGAACGTGAGAGCATTAAAAGTCATTTCAAGGCGATGCATTTTTAAACAACCGCCATGCAGGAACGGGGGAATCGCCCCCAGCTGGAGATACAGGGCGAGAGCGCGAATCATTGTACATACAAACGCATGTAAGCAAAACTTTTCTAAATATGTTTCTCGTTTCGCAGAGTACCCGTGGAGGCGGCCGTTCGTTGAGAGTTGGCGAGTACTTTGATCAAGAGTGCGCGAAAGTATGCTACGTAATTACAGAGCTATCTTTTTAAAACGCGACCACAAATGTGAGTTGCGAAGCTGGACATGCCCGCAAAAGGCGCTCTATGCGCTAGCCCTTTCTCCGAAATGCGCAAGCTTCTCGCGTAGTCCGACCGGCTGCCGTGTGCGCTACACTTCCTCGCAAATACTGCCGTTCAAACTGGACACTCTAGATAGGTTTACATTAAAGGCAGTCCTCAAATACACAAGAAACGAACCGCGCACATTAGCAGACGGCGCTACTACTAGACCAACACCGTGTTTACAAACATACGCGGCACCCGCAGACACCGGTGGAATAAGAAAATTAAGGGGGTCTCTGAACAACGACGGGGGGCTTCAAGAACGCACTGAGAGGCGAAGAAGGTGCAGTTACCTCAAGAGGAAACAGGCTAAAAATAGAAATCTTATCGGCAAAAGAAACTCGAAGTACAGGCCCTCGTCCAGGCTAAAATAAAGAAATAAAACAGCCAACTTATCCCTGAATGGCTGTGAAGTTCGCGACGCAACTAAAGATGGAACATGAAAATTCTGTAACCATATATATAAGCCGTGTGGGTAAAAAGGATTAGAGAAAGCACGAATGTATTCAAGAAGCCGAGGGAAAATGTTTAGAGGGAAGCGACGCTGTGAAATGCATTACATCAGTTGTAGCTGAGCCATTTAGGAAAGACGATAGGGTAATTTTCTCGAATGAAGAAGCAACACAGGACAGCATAATAGAAAGGAACTTGGAACTGGCCAATTTCAGCTGGAAAAAGGTTGAAGCAAGTGTTCTTAAATGTACGTCTGCAGGGATGGATGAAATTCTAATCAAGCTCAATAATAAACTCGGTCCCAGAAGTAATAAAACGCTGGTAAAAGTAGTGAAAACAGTAAAAATAAATTAGCAACTTCCAGAAATCTGGCGACAGATTAAAATGAATTTGAATTACAGAGACAGGAGATAGGACGAACACAAAATACTTCAGACCAACTGCGATAAAATCTGTTATATGCAGGCTGGCAATGCAGGCGGGTAAATTAAGTATGCAGTCATGGATTGAAAGCAATGCGGTACTCAGAGAACTTCAGAGCGGGCTAAGAAGCGCTCTGCGCCTAGGTAACCTCCTGTTCGTGTTTACCGAATGCTATAAATAGCTTGAGCAGGAACAGATCTTTGTATTTAGTCTTCTTGGACATAGAATGCAATGGTTCATACGAAGGCATGAACGGAAACTCCTGTGCAACACACTGAAAGATGAAGAGACCGGTAATGAGCTAATTGATTTCCTAGAGGAAATATACCAATATAATAAAATTGAATATAGTGTAAAGGGGCATGAAGTAAGAGAGCTGTCGAATCATTCAAAGGATGAAGGCAGGGTTGTCCTCTATCACCGCTTCTGCTCATGCTTTATATGACAAATATGGAAAGAAGGCTACAAGAAAGTAATCTAGGTTATCATCGGTCGTCGAGGTTAGGCGGAATGTCTTAGAGAAACGGCTGCCCGGTTTTATGCATGCGGACGTTATTGTACTGTTAGCATATAGCCAGGAAGATTTTCAAACTTTGGTTAATTGCTGTGGAAACGAAGGAGACGCTCTCTAGGTTCACATTTTTAGAGCAGTTAATTCATGTCTGATGATTTTCAATGATCCCACTGATGAGGTTCTTACCATTCAATAAATACCTAGACTGGAAGGATGCAAATATCTCTTCGTATGAGTAAAAAATACGAACGGACTGTTAGAGTGAGAGGGCGAAGGGATGCCACGGTAATTAAACGTACGACATTATATGTGTACAGCGTGTTTATGTAGCTGAGAGGCATTCGGAAAGGAATAATGGCATCCGGGCTTTCTTCCGGGAATGCGGTTTTATGCCCACGGGCGGAAGTTCAGTTGAGACTAGAAATGGATCAGAGAGCTGGTGGAAGATTAGGACTAGGTGCCCACGGCAAAACCACAAACTAGTAAGTACACGGGGATGTGGGCTAGAAATCGTTCGAAGCACAGGAAGCTCTGAGTAAAGTATTATATTAACAACACCCGAGGAAATTGGAATGTTGGGCCGCGTGAGGAATGAAACACATTAAACTACCATGACTACAAAGCATTCTCTCTGATGCGGTCCCGCATGAGCAACGTCTGGACAGATGATCGTTTCACTGCAGTAATCTCCTTCTTCTGTCCGGGCCGCCGCGGTGGCTGAGTGGCTATGGCGCTCGGCTGCTGGCCCGAAAGACGCGGGTTCGATCCCGGCCGCGGCGGTCGAATTTCGATGGAGGCGAAATTCTAGAGGCCCGTGCACTGTGCGATGTCAGTGCACGTTAAAGAACCCTAGGTGGTCGAAATTTCCGGAGCACTACGCTACGGCGTCCCACAAAGCCTGAGTCGCTTTGGGACGTTAAACCCCTATAAATCATATACCAAACCAAACCTTCTTCTGTCCGCAATAGACCTGCAAGAGCTGAAACAGACGCTGAAGCTTGAAAAGTATAGGCTTCGATAACATTAAAATTACAGGTGATTAGAAGCAAACACGCTATGTAGTTACAACGTGCAAGAGGGGAATTAAAAGCAGTCAGTAACCAACGCTAACCATATTAGAACCAATGAATAGAAAAGCCGTCTCCTCTCACAGTGCAGTCGCTATAAGACTCAACGTGTAAAATACTAAATGGTATAATATCGCAAATATTACGCTTTGGATTACTTATGCAGCCACACCACTCTTGATCCACGTTGCGTACGTGCCGTCTCGTATCTTGATGGCCAATAATGATAACGTATCAGTGCTGAAATTAAGGAAGAATATATATCGTCTTGGGTAAATAGTTTGGTTTTAATGCTCAAGAATCATAAGCGTTTTTTTAAAGTATCCAGCTCAAGTTAGTGCAACTATGGAATTTATAGTGGTGAATCGAAGCATGTAGAACCAACTAGACTAGCGTGTTGAATAAAAAAGATTGCAATTACAATTTCCGACCTTCCCCTTGTCGTCCTTCTTATTTTATATTATTTCGCAAACATAGGTAGCGTAAGTGCGTTAACTGTCATAAACGAAAGGGCATCCTCTGATTCTCGTAAACCAGCGCAACGGCTCGAAGCCAAACAATGCAATGGGGCCAACAGCTCCAGAAAATGCAAGAGCAATCATCGTAGCAAACTACAGTAGTAACATGTGGCGCCTGCGGCTAATAGGCCACTCTGGCTCTGCTCAGGTGAAAATAGCAGCACGCAGCGTAGCAATAGGTCCCGGAAAGACATAACGTGACGTATAACCATTTCACAGACGGCTCTCAATCAGCGCGCCGTCGACGTCAGAGAATGCTTCATGGGGGAACAACGGGCCACGCTGCTGCCGCGTGTGCGCTTATGGTAGCAGAAGGGAGGCATTGCCCTCTGCAGGCGCCTCCAGGCAACCGCCGTCACTGCATTTAACGCAGAAACTGGGGCTACTTGGCTATTAGATTAGGGAGACATAATTGCTAGCGTGGGAAAGCACGGACCAAGAAAGAAAACACGGCAGAACTTGTGCTATACGGGAGGACCTAACGACAGTAAACCAGCGTATAAATCCTTCCGTTCTTTGTTTCTAGATCAACGCTATCTCACCCTGGTAATTATGTAGCACCGTCAGTGTACGTGGGGCACGCCTGCCTGTGTGCGTGCGTGAACCTCA
Source organism: Amblyomma americanum (assembly GCF_052857255.1). Classification (NCBI taxonomy): domain Eukaryota; kingdom Metazoa; phylum Arthropoda; class Arachnida; order Ixodida; family Ixodidae; genus Amblyomma; species Amblyomma americanum. The sequence continues at coordinate 130,098,039 of NC_135502.1, read as the reverse complement.
CCTTCTTGCTCAGTCGTGTTCACGCGGGTGGAGACGTGACTCACGAGGCAAGCAGGGAGGAACAGCCGGCAGAAATGGGCGGCCGCTTTCTTCTTGGCTGTCACTGTCTTTGATGTGCACCAGCTAAGAAATATATTCTTCTCATTACTGGTTAACGACGCCTAGTGGGCCCTAGCTGGGGCCGGCTAGCGTAAATTCAAATGGACAAAACGGCGCCAATTAACGTGGTGCAAATAAGACATTCCTGGACACGTGCTCATAAAGAAACAAGTGGGCTTGCGCTCACGCGTGCTTCGCTGGGTTCGTAGACAGCGATGACTTCAAAATCTTCGAGCAACCTTTTGACTCCTTCTTATTTTAAAACTTTCTAAAGCGCTGCTACGGGGGACGCCAAGAGAAAGAAAACGAAGGACAAGCGCCTCCTGGTGTCCCCTGTAGCAGCGCTTTCGAAAGTTTTAAAATGATGTACCAACTCTCTCAATTATCCGTGTGACCCCTACTTAATACCGCGCACTTATCAAACACAATGACGCATCAACGTTCTCATACGTGACCTATTAGGGGATAGCTTCGCGCTGTTCACACTCAGTGTGCATAACGGTCTTCATCTCGTTGTACGAGCGAACAGGGAAGGAGAGAGAAGCGAGACAACCAGCATTGTGCACGAACTTCGACTGTTTACTTGCAGTATGCGCATATGAAAATGCGAGTCACTCTGTATTGATGCACAATATCTCCGCTTCACCTAGGCTTAAGTAAGCGAACCTGAAAGTGAAACCTTATAGGCACACCGAGTACAACTACATAAAATTATTAGTATCAGTAAAAACTTACTCTATGGTTCTTTCTTGTGGAAGCACAAGACGAATTTAAAAATTTAGAAATCTTCCCGCCAGTCGATTCAAAACCTGAATATCTTACCAAAAAATACTGGTAGCTATCGCTTTGAAGTGAAAATGGGGCATCGTTGCTCCTGGGATGCGCGTTAAAAATTGGCGTAGATGCATACATTTCTGTTTGAGTAGTTACGGCGCTCGGCTGCTGAACTGGAAGACGCGGCCGCGGCAGTCGAATTCCGATGGAGGCTGAATTCTAGGCGGCCGTGTACTGTGCGATGTCAGTGCACGTGAAATAACCCCAGGTGGCCGAAATTATCTGGAGCCTTCTACTACGGCATCCCTCATAGCTCAGTCTCCTTGAGACGTTAAAACCCTATAAAACTGAGTATATTATTTTTGCAAAATTAGCCAGTGATAGTGACATCTGTATTCCGTTCTTTTTTTTTCTTTTCTCTAGCTTGTAGAAGATCCATTGTCTGTTAGACTGGTCCCTTTGTGATTATAACGGGGTACCCTCTCGACACACACCAACTTCTGCTTCTCTCAGTGCCCCTTTAAGGGATCCAGGAAACCTCACCGATGTCGGTGGGGTGGTATTCCGACCTCCCCTCTTGACACTTTCGCAGCGGCCAATAGCCACAGTCTGACTTCGGGCTCCTCCAACCAGGACGAGTTGCTGCGCGCGTACGAGTACGCCCGGCGCCACCCTTCGGGCTCTTCGCTTCAGGCGGCGGGCGGCGGCGCCATGATGCACTACGACGCACCCGACGACGGTCACACCACGGGCTCCGAGGGCAGCACCGACCCGGGCATCCGACAGTTCACCGAGTCGCCGCCGGAACCCAACGAGAGGCGCCAGGCTGCCTGCATCACGCCCGGCTCCGGAGGTAACTGAGCGCGGCCTTGTGAGGTCCAGAAGTGCACGAGGGATTCAGCTTGGTCAGCTGAATCACCAAAAGCTGTAACACGTGTTTAACCATGTTTTTCCTTCTTTTCTTGAACCATAGTTTCCGTCAGGGAAGCAGTAGTGACCAGAATCCCTAAGCAGCTACATGTATTAATGCTAATGACAGAGCTACGGCAAAATTTCGTGTGTGATTAGACAAAGAGTGCTGCATTCGAGCATTCATTCGTACATGCCGGTGAAGCATCGTCGAACAAAACTTGGTAAATTCATTGAAGCACTCTTGCAGAATTGAAACCGTTCAGCACATCCAGCCCCTTTTCTTTGCTTAAAGCAGCGATGCTACTTCATCTGGCAGAAGCTCTTTCAGACGTCGTTTTCAAGCAACATCTTCAAATATTTTGGCACCATAGTAATGTAGCTGAAGCAAAAAGGTTGACATGGTAGTGATTTTCATGCGAAATATTGAAGAACATTTTTTAGACCCAGTGCTTTTTTTTTAAATCCAAGGCGACCTGGCTGAACACGCATGTTCTCTATCTGAGGTGGGTACACGAGATTCCAAATCATCTTTTTTAGCGCTAACAAAACCTGTCTTCAGTCCACCATTATAAGCAAGTGGCTGATCAGTCTTGGCCAGCACTCTTAGCCAGTGTTGGCGGTAATGCGTTAGAAGTAACGGCGTTATCGGTAACGCGTTAGTTTTGTCGGTAACTTAGTAACGTACTCGTTACCAATTCGAAACTGTAACGAGTAACGTACTTACGTTAACATTTTTCAGTAACGTGAGGTGTCACGTTACTAGTTACTTTTTGTTCTAATTGTGAGCCACTCCGCCCCCTTTTTTAGGAAAAGAAAGGCGCAGAGCACATAAAGTGATGTTCTAAATAAATAAAATGTACAGGTGCTCTCAACGGCCCTTGTTACGGCTCGCATGCAAGTAAGAAAACACCTGCCCTTGACAACGCACTTAACTAAAAAAAATCAGAATGGCCATAAAGCACGAAACACGTTGCACGAACACGTATTTACACATTTGATTTCACCTACCTGCCCTTCCAAACCACTCACACACACAACTCTAAAGAGTGGATGCATGCGGAACATTTTGGAACATCACATATTTCAAAATTACCTTAACTTTGTTTAGAGTTGAGCAATGTTTTCTTTGTGAAATTAGAATTGATGATGAAGTGTCATTCTGTGTTTAATGTCACATTCATAAAATGGCTCCACCATGTGCCACAGAGTTAGAAGCCATCACATGTAACTACAGGCCAATTTAGGCAACTGTAACATTACTAAGCTCCTGCATATTTGTGCAAAGTATTCTCTTTAAATCAGGATTGCGCGTAAAATCTTGTTTCGGCTAGAAGTTTTATGTTAATTGTGTGCTTTATAAAATTGTTATCGTAAGTTCTTAAATCGAAGACTAATTAAAATTAATGGCCATGAAGCAACGGCAAAGTAACGTGCCGTACATTTTTCCGCTAACGATACCGATAACGCGTTACCTTTTTTGTAGGTAACGTAGGGTAGTAACGCGTTCCTTTTTTTAGCTTAACGAGTAACGCATTTAGTTAATTTTTTTTCGGGAAAGCCTACAACACTGCTCTTACCTTCTTTTTTTGTTTTGTCCCCAGAACAAGCAGGCATTGATATTTATTTCTCTGAAGACGGTAATGTTAAAAAAAAAAACAAATTATTAAAGTTCCTCGTAGTGCAAACAATAAACTTTCCGCAGCTAAAATATTGCGGTGGTCGCATCATTATCATGAGCCCAAAGCGTCTTCTGTTTTTCTCCAATTAATCTTATCCTATGCCAGCTGTGGCCACGTACTATTTAGCAGTCAGTATGGATTTCAGAAGCATAAATCAATTCAATCTGCTTTACTTGCTTCTAAAAGAAACACCCATAAAAAATATAGAAAATCGGATCTACACATTAGGCGTATTATTTGACTTCAGCAAGGCGTTCCATTCCATTAAACATGATATTCTAATTAATTAACTCCCGTACTGTGAAATAAGAAGCATTTCGCTAAATCTACCGCAAGTTATATCCCGAATCGTTCCCAGTATATCGTTTCTAACAATATTAAATCTGAATTGCAGTGCATAAAATATGGTGTACCGCAAGGCTCAATTTTGGGTCCCATATCATTTATTCTTTATATTAATGATGTATCCATACCGGCACTACGCAAATGATTTTTTTATGCTGACGACACCAGCGTTTTCTTTTCGGCCCAAGATCTAGCCGTTGCAATTTCTGCTATAAGCGTGCGACTCAACAACGTGTCCCAATGGCTAGCGGCCAATCAGTTTTCGCTTAATGTTAATAAAACAAAATATGTGATATACTCTTATAGCGATAGACTGTTTCAGTCACTAATCCAATAAGTTTTCAGACTTTACCTTTGGAGCGTATTACGGAAGTAAATTTCTTGGGGGCAGAATTCCACGAAGACCTCCGTTGGACACCGTATATTCGGCTGCTAAGGCATGCTTTAGCAACAGGTATTGGAATGTTTAACCGGTTTCGCATTGCTACCACTCAGCGTAACTTAAGTACAGTCCATTCCAGATTGCACTATTGATTGCTTGTCTGGGGAGTCACTGGTACAACCAATCTTCAAAGTGTTTTGTTGCTGCAGAACAAATCTATTCGGTTTATTGAAAACTTGTCAAAATATGACTCTACATCTTCTTACTTTAGGAAGAACCGTTTATTGCATTTACATGCTCTGTATAATGATCGATTGTTGCTGCTGCCATCCTTTGAACTGAAAGCCAGTCCACAACATTTTTTTTTCTAAATATACCACCGATCAATCACGATACGAGCTAACGCGCACGAATTTACAGAAACCAAGAAACAGGACAAATTTTGGTATGCAGTCGCTGAACTGGCAAATTCTTAATCTTCTGAACTGTCATCCCGACTTGATGACAGTTCAAAAGATCTGCTTCCTTGTGTGGAAGGTGAACGCCCATTCAGCAGCTAGAATGGCGTAAATGAAACAAAATTTTCCCTATTTTTACCACACGTGAACTCAGATATATCAGTATCATTATTCGTATTAAGCTGAGGAAACATTCATTGATAGTGCGTGAGAAAAGGGCCATATTGGGGTGCATAAATATATACGGAAGTGTGAGGTAGAGTTCACCACAAATGTACCTGTAGAAAGTGTGCGCAAGAGCTCTGTATCTGTCGGCATAAAAAGCTGTAATCAAGAACTGTAGAATTCAATTTTTGATGGCTTCCATATTCTCCCGTTCTTTCTTCCGAAAAACTTTTTTGGCCACTTCGATTTCGCTGCAGTTTTTATGTGCACGAATTCACATGTCGCCACTTGCTAAGCTCAATATCAGTATCAACAACACCCTTGACGTCAAGCTTTTAACAACTTCATTTCAGTAAAAGTACTAACTACGGCAAACTAAAAAAAAAACAGCAGTGAATTTTTTTGTTGTTTTAGTTTTCCAATGCTTTTGAGATCTACGATCTCATTTTTGACACTTACTTCTCTCTCATGTGAGAAATCCTGCAGGGAGTAAGATAGGTCTACTGACGGTTTCTCGACGTTAACTCCGCACTTATTTTAAATAAGAAAAAATTTCCCAATTCAGAGCTCTAACTGTTCGAAGGTACAGAGAAGCAAAGCAGGAATTTCCCGTAGAGAACTGGGAGAAACCATGTTTATGCAAACTGTCAACGTGAAAAGAAGATGACACAAGGTGAATAAGGGACACTGGCTTGCGTTATCAACCACTGAAACAAATAGGCCGATTCCAATTTCTGTGAGCATGCACAATTGGGGGGTGGGCGGACTGGACACCTGCTGAGCCAGCGGACTACATGAAAAGCTCTCAGATATTTCTTAATCTCTTGGGAAGGAATAAAATCATGAAGGCGGTGATTTCAGCACGCCTCTTAGAAAAGCGCCCATACCTACGAACGCAGGCGACACATTTTCGATGGTGCCACTTACGGCTCAAAACTACCCGAATAACTTCGGAGAAAGGTAGAGGTGGAGCTGTTACGGTTGCGACAAACCCATTCACTGCCGTTCACCCCAAAGGCAGTCCTTCGTGCAGATGCTGCAAAATAATCTGTGTGGCGCGAGTCACGCCAGAGCCTAGAAAGCTAGCGGTCCAAGCGCAAGACACATTCTCCCTGCAAAGGTGAACGGAACTACCACCTTATGTAAGCTTGGCTGGTAGGATGAAGCTAAAACAATCGAAGCCTTGCGAATGGCATCAGTCTGCGCTAGCCCAAAATAAGATGCACACAGCATTAACGAAGCGCTGCTACTAAATACTCGGGAGATATCTATTCGAGCGATCAGCTTTCTTTGCAAAATAATAAAAATAGGGGGAAGGAGGGTATTGCTGATCAACCAAGAAACTTCAGCTCAGTGAGCTTGGGGATGCCTGCTGTTACGTTTGGAGACGCCAACATGCCAAAAATATTCAAGCCACTGGGAATCATCAATCTACAGATGCTTCAAAGGGCCGTCGATGTGGTTGCAGCGCCACGAGTGCAGGTGGTGGCGTCTACAAGGGTCCTTTCCCCCCTCCCCCACCCCTGCTGTTTACAGGGTGAAACGGCCCTCCGCTGTCAGAGAACGGCTTTGGTGAACCTGTCTTTTGTTCTCAACGCCGGACCCACCCGGGACATGTTTCTCCCGGAGGGGACGACGGGGGAGCCGGCGAGCGGCGGGACTGCAAATGAGCCGTGGCAAATGCGGCCGGGTTTGACTAAGCCAACGTCGCCGGAATCCTCGTGCTTCGAAAACAACTTCGTCTTATACCCCTGTCACACGGACACTGTAAAGTTACTTTGAACTAATGCTCCATTACTCTAAGGACGAACGCGCGCTGCCACACGGACGCGCCAAAGGACACCTAGCGCAAAGGAGCTTCGAAACAAGGCAGCTCGAGTTCGTCCTTTGAGGCTTCAAGGGAGTACTCTCTCTCCCGGCGAGTTAACAGCACAAATAAATTGAGAAAAGAAACGTTCAATTTTCATTTTATAAATTCACTTCATAAGATTAGTGGTGTTTTAAAATATAAGATCATTAGTTTTGTGGCAGTCTCACCACGCCATACTCTCGTTCCAGATATACGAGCGAGTTGGGCTCAGTGTGGCCAGCACTGTGATGTTATGCTCTGTACTTGGAGAATCGTGTCATTATTGCAGTTAAAATTGCGTTGCTTTAACATAATACGGTTATAAAGCTAATTTACTAAAAAACATGTGACATTTATGCATTTACATGTGCAGTGAGGTTTGCAATTTAAATAACTCTTTTCGCCGATGAGGGCGCTAAAAAGTTCTTGCGAAGGTCGTTCCGCGACCGTGTAGCACGGACGAGCTCCCTTGAAGTAGTGCTCCTTTGGGAGCGTGAAGGAGCATTAGTTCAAAGTGCCTTTAGAGTGCCCGTGTGACAGGGGTATTAGACTGTGCTTTTCCTTATACGTGGAACCTTCTGCAAACTGCAGTGGCAACCTTTCGGTCCCACGCTCCACGTGAAAGCTTCTGCAAACTGCGGTGGAAACCTTTCGTTCCCACGCTACCGCTGTGAGGTGCAGGGGACTGACCTTCGACGCTGCCATGGGACCCCCTTCGGGCTATTCATCACTGAAACCTGGACAGCGCGGACCATAATCTGCCAGAAGTGGCAAGAGTGTGTGGCTGGGGGCGTCCTGGAAGGCGGACCCGGAAGACTGGACACGTGATCTACATCACAGTGATTCGAAGCATTTTTAATGAACTAGATTCCCCAACTAGGGACCTGGGGACAGCGGCCCCTATTTAAGCACCGATCTGGCGTGTGATCAGCCAGCTCCCGATTCACTCTTTCGAACTTTGTAAAAATGTAAATAAACCCTTTCAGTCTCTTCTTCACCTCGAAGCCCCTCTCATCTCTTCGTCACCCCCACAACAGCAGTCTCCCGATCCGCAACCCGGGGACACCGACCTTGGCGAGAGACGACACAGGCGAACCAGGGGCCCGCATCTAACAACTGGTTGGCTGCGGTTGGATCGACCATGCGGCGGGGTGTTGCTTCCGTGGGTGAGTGCTTGAACTTTGCTTGAGATTCGCCAGGCTTCAATTGTTTGGGTTAATACATTGAACTGCTGGGAATCGAGGGAAGTTGATCAGTGAGTCTGATTGCGTTTTGCTCACGTCAACAGTTGTTCAGCAAGGTCAAGGCTCAGAGCAGCAAACATGGATCTAATGAAGTTGCTAAGGTCAGATTTGCTGACATTGTGTGAAGAGTTGGGTGTAGATGTAGAGGAGAAGATGAAAAAGTCACACATTTGCACATTTCTCTTGGAAACCGCTAATGAAGAAACAGTTAGCGATACGTGGCAACTCCTCAAAGCTGAGCGAAAGAAAAAGGAAGATGAGCGAAAGAAAGAGGAAGATGAGCGGGCGCGAAAGAAAGAGGAAACTGAGCGAAAGAAAGAGGAATATGAGCGCCAACGGCTAGCGGCCGAGCGAGAGGAAGGGGAGCTCAGAAGGTTGCAGCTTGCGGATGACCAGAAGAAACTGGAATGTGAGAGTTCGAGAGGCATGACTCCAGAGAGAGTGAGTCAGGCCGAATAGTTTCCTATGGACAGATTGATGCAGCCGTATAAGATTGGCGAGGATCTTGGTTATTACCTCGTGAATTTCGAGAGGACGTGTGAGAAACGGGGTTACGCTAAGGAGACCTGGCCACAAAAGCTACTAATGGTGTTTCCCTGTGAGGTGGCCACTATATTCGCGAGGCTTGACGCGAAAGATGCCGATGACTACGAGAAGGTGAAAGCGGGTTTGCTAAGAAAGTACCGACTTTCGGCGGAAGAATTCCGACAGCGGTTCAGAGGTGCCAGCAAGAGAAGCAGCGAGAGCTATGCAGAATTCGCATTCAGTTTGAAGGCCAACCTTACAGAGTGGTTGAAGGGCGCGGAGGCATATGACACAAAAGATAAGGTTGTCGAATGTGTAGGCCTCGAGCAGTTCTATAACAGTATCCCTGAGGCCGTTAAGTTATGGATGCAAGACAAAGAAAATGTGAGCACAGTGGAGAAAGCTGCAGAGCTAGCGGACGAATATGCAACACGGAGAAAGCTGAGTTCCGAGTCAAGCGAGTCTGAAAAGAAAGCGTTCGGTTTATGGAAACGTTTCATTCCCAAGAATCGATCGCAATTTAGAAATCGCGAGACAGTTGAGGGCACTAAACAGGCCCCAGAAAAGACTGAGGATCGTGCCAAGCAGGCCGAAGCTCAGAAAGCATTGACGAAGGAGTTCGAGGCCAGGAAGCCGTTCCGTTGTTTCAACTGTCAGGAAACTGGACATATGGCAGCAAGGTGTAAAAAGACGCGATTAGCTTTCTCATATGCCAACGATAGTGATGAGAATTTGGAACTTCTGCGTCCATATATTCACGAACTCCAAGTAAATGGAAAATCGTGCAGGGTCCTTCGGGACAGCGGGGCAACAATGGACATTGTTCACCCCTCATATGTCAAGGAGGAAGACTTTACTGGGGAAGTAGCATGGATAAGACAAGTACTAGAAAATCAGAGTGTGCCTGCCTATGGCAAGGGTGGTGATTTCCGGCCCGTTCGGCGAGCTAGTGACAGAAGCCGCCGTCTCGTCGGCTGTTTCATTGCAGTACCCGTATCTATTCTCCAATACGTCAAATCAGCTGCTTTGCGATCGAGGTTGGAAGCTGGCTGAGGGGACAGTGAAAGCCCTGACTAGGTCCAAATCACGCGAGCTTGCTTCCAAGCTTAGGTACAGCCAGGAATCAGAGGCAACTGGTGAGAGGGAGGGAATTCCCGATATTGCGGAACCAAGCAAAGAAAATGCAGCTCGAGCACATGAACAGCAGCAGGAACCTGTTACCGAAGGTAGCCCAATCGATGCCAGCCTACAAGAAGCGTGCAGTCCAGACTCCATGTTATTACCCACCTCCCTGTGCATGGATCGCTTGTTGCGCGTTGACAGAGACTCCTTAATCACAGAACAGGAAAGAGACCCTAGCTTGCCAAAGTTACACTTCATAGCCAAGGAGGGTATTGCTAGGCGTAACGTGACATTGCACCACAAAGGCGGATTGCTGTATCGCCATTACAGGGACAAAGTTGACAGAGACTCCTTAATCACAGAACAGGAAAGAGACCCTAGCTTGAGAAAGTTACACTTCATAGCCAAGAAGGGTATTGCTAGGCGTAACGTGATATTGCACCACAAAGGCGGATTGCTGTATCGCCATTACAGGGACAAAAAAGGGAAGACGCTTGATCAGCTGGTCGTGCCTGAAAAGTACCGCTCTGATCTTTTAGGCCACTGTCACGGAAACAGTTGGCCAGGGCACTTAGGTGTGAACAAAACGAAGGAAAGGCTGCTTGGGGAATACTACTGGCCGGGATGTTTCCGAGATGCTGAACGCTACGTGCAGTCATGTGACACGTGTCAGCGCACCGGAAAACCAGGAGAAAGCTGGAAGGCCCCGCTAAAGCTGGTGCCGCTTATCTCGGAGCCTTTTCGACGTCTGGTCATTGACACTGTCGGGCCACTACCCAGAACTAAGTCAGGCTATAAGTACGTGCTCACTATAATATGCCCTGCTACCAAGTTTCCGGAGGCGGTGCCGCTAAAGGAGCTTCGCTCGGCAGAGATAGTGGACGGTCTCCTGTCCGTTTTCGCTTGAATTGGCTTTCCGGCAGAAGTTCTGGCTGATCAGGGGACAGTTTTCACGAGCGCACTCACAACCACGTTCTTACAAAGGTGTAGGGTGAGGTTGATTCATATCTCCGTTTACCACCCTCAATCGAACAGCGTCGAGAAGTGGCACTCAGTGCTCAAAAGAGTGCTACGTGCTTCCTGCTATGAGCACAAAGACGATTGGGAAAGTTGCCTCCCGGCAACGCTGTTCGCCCTGAGAACAGTACCGTACGAAGTGACGGGCTTCACTCCTGCAGAACTAGTGTACGGAAGGGCTCTTCGTTCCCCGCTTAGGATGCTTAGAGAAATGTGGGAGGGGACAGGAGAGAGTCAGTCAGTAGTGGAGTATGTGTTGCAGTTACTAAACCGCCTGAGTGCCACACGATAACTAGTGGATCTGAATCTCAAAACGGCTCAGGACACGTCGAAGAAGTACTACGACAAGAATGCTAGACTGAGAACCTTCAAGGTGGGGGATCATGTGCTTATTCTCAGGTCCGCACTCAAAAATAAGATGGAAGTTCACTGGGACGGGCCAGTGGAAGTTTTGGATCAGATTTCAGAAACCAACTACACTTTGAAATGCCAGGGAGAGGACAGCAGATAAAGATCTATCACTGCAATTTAAAGAAGCCCTATGTAGAAAGGAGCGGGGTTGTAAACATGGCAGTAAATATCCCCGAAGAGCTACTAACCGAAAACCCTGAGTGGAAAGGCAGCATGAAAGAAAATGCTACCTACAGCATAGAGGAAATCGTGTCCCGATCCGCGAGCACCATGGATCTAGAAGCAAAGCAACTCCAGGAATTGAGGCAACTGCTGTGCGAATTCCGGGAGAGTTTTAGCGACCGGCCGGGGAAGACAAATCTCATCACGCATGAGATAGAGCTAACTTCGACCGATCCAGTAAGATCGAAAGCCTACAGAGTTTCTCCAAGGCAGAAAGAAATAATTGAGGCGGAGATAAAGCACATGCTGGAACTTGGCGTGATAGAGCCAGCAGGGAGCGACTACTCCTCCCCGCTGATACTCGCGTAGGCACCAGGCAAAGATCCGCGACCTTGCGTGGACTACAGGAAGCTGAATACCATAACGAAGGACCAGCTGTACCCAATACCGAACATCGAAGAAAGGATCGAGACAGTTAGCGCGGCACAGTACATCTCCACCCTTGACCTAGTGAGAGGGTACTGGCAAGTCCCCCTCTCGGAAAGCGCGAGTCGGTATGCAGCATTTATTTCTCCCATGGGGGTATTCCGACCTTTGGTGCTCAGTTTTGGGCTAAAGAATGCACCTTTTAGCTTTTCAAAGCTAATGGACATCATCCTCAAGGACATGCAGGATTTCGCGCTGCCTTGCCTTGACGATGTGGCCATTTTTTTTTAACTCTTGGGAAGACCATGTTTCCCATCTCAGGAGGGTACTGACGAGTTTGAGGGACGCTGGGCTAACCATTAAGGCCGAAAAATGTAGTTTTGGCTGCTCACATGTCACCTATCTTGGTCATGTTGTCGGTAGAGGGAAGAGGAGGCCGTCAGACCTCAAGATAGCCCCTATCGCTGAATTCCCGCAGCCCCGAACTAAGACGGATGTACGTTCATTTCTCGGTCTTGTGGGATACTACCAAAGGTACATAACCAACTATTCACAGCTAGCAAGTACTTTGACCGATGCGCTTCGCAAAGAAAAGCCGAATAGCGTTATCTGGGACGCAGCAAAAGAAATTTCGTTTCAGAGCTTGAAGAGCGTGCTGGTTTCGCGGCCCGTGTTACGCGCGCCGGAATACAGCAAGGAATTCGTGGTCCAATGTGACGCCAGCAACCGGGGTATGGGGGTCGTATTAAGCCAAGTCGGAGACGACAATGAGGAGCACCCTATCCTTTATGCCAGCAGGAAGTTAACCGTAAGGGAAGAAGCCTACAGCGCTTCGGAAAAGGAATGCCCTTGTCTGGTTTGGGCCGCACTCAAGCTAGCCTGTTATGTTTACGGGGCGAAATTTACTTTCGAGACAGATCATTGTCCGCTTACATGGCTGCGTCAAATGTCGCCCAAGAATGGCCGCTTGCTACGATGGAGTCTAGCCCTCCAGCAATATAACTTTTCTGTGCGATACAAAACGAGCAAATGTCATGGAAATGCCGGCGGATTGAGCAGGTTATTCCCATAATTGAGGTATCCGTTCGGTGGCAATTCGGTGCCTTTTCGTATTTTTTATGCGCTAGTTAGCTTTGTTTTGGCGTGGTGTCCTATTATCGTTTTTCTTTTGCTTCCAAATTTGCCACCTCTCTTCAAGCCGTGTTCGGCGAATCGGGCTTTGGCAGCGAATTTGGCAGACATGGAAGCTGTTCTTAGTAGCCGAGATTATTGCTGTCAGCTACAAAATTTTGTGCTTACGTTTACATTGACAATGCAGTAGTATTGCATAACAGCCTGGCGGCTCTCGGGTGAATTTCGTGCACTGCCTGGGGAGTGGCGCCATGTTGAGTGGCTGATTTCGACTAATGCCTCCGTTGTCCGAGGTTTAGGACTCTACTCTGTGCTTGCAGACAAGATGAAGAAGGGCCTCCCACGCTACAACTCAAGTCATCTCTCCTCGACCAGTGATTATGACCACTGGCCGATCGAGATTGTCCTGGCCGCGGAGGAGCTGTTACGTTTGGAGACGCCAACATGCCAAGAATATTCAAGACACTGGGAATCATCAATCTACAGAGGCTTCAAAGAGCCGCCGATGTGGTTGCAGCGCCACGAGTGCAGGTGGTGGCGTCTACAAGGGTCCTTTCCCCCACTCCCCCACCCCTGCTGTTTACAGGGTGAAACGGCCCTCCGATGTCTGAGAACGGCTTTGGTGAACCTGTCTTTTGTTCTCAACGCCGGACCCACCCGGGACATGATTCTCCCGGAGGGGACGACGGGGGAGCCGGCGAGCGGCGGGACTGCAAATGAGCCGTGGCAAATGCGGCCGGGTTTGACTAAGCCAACGTCGCCGGAATCCTCGTGCTTCGAAAACAACTTCGTCTTAGACTGTGCTTTTCCTTATACGTGGAACCTTTTGCAAACTGCAGTGGCAACCTTTCGGTCCCACGCTCCACGTGAAAGCTTCTGCAAACTGCGGTGGAAACCTTTCGTTCCCACGCTACCGCTGTGAGGTGCAGATGACTGACCTTCGACGCTGCCATGGGACCCCCTTCGGGCTATTTATCACTGAAGCCTGGACAGCGCGGACCATAATCTGCCAGAAGTGGCAAGAGTGTGCGGCTGGGGGCGTCCTGGAAGGCGGACCCGGAAGAGTGGACACGTGATCTACATCGCAGTGATTCGACGCATTTTTAATGAACTAGATTCCCCAACTAGGGACCTGGGGACAGCGGCCCCTATTTAAGCACCGATCTGGCGTGTGATCAGTCAGCTCCCGATTCACTCTTTCGAACTTTGTAAAAATGTAAATAAACCCTTTCAGTCTCTTCTTCACCTCGAAGCCCCTCTCATCTCTTCGTCACCCCCACAACAGCAGTCTCCCGATCCGAAACCCGGGGACACCGACCTTGGCGAGAGACGGCACAGGCGAACCAGGGGCCCGCATCTAACACTGCTTATAGTACTCTCATGTTTCTGTCATAGCCGATGGCCCAGTAGGCATAAAGAGAGGCGCTCATCAAACTCGTTATCTGTTTATTAGACGATCGTGAGCACGCGGACAGAAACTGAATTCGGTGGCGTCGATAGCACCAGGTGCGCTCGGTTGACCACCGGCGCAGGTCGGAGTGGCCGCCGCTTGAACCACGCTTAATTTAAATGCTACGAGGAACCTTCGAAACAAGGCGCGGAAATAATTGACAGTAAATGCAAACATCCCAGAGACAACAACGCGTCGTCGTGATTTTTCCCAAATGCTCTGGCCGCGTCTCGCATAGCCAGCAAAGTGATAAGGACGTGTGCCGCCGGCAATATTGAAAGGAGTCATGCACAAAGAGATAAAAAAGAAAAGCTGTTCGCGGCGATAGTGATGTGGGTAGTTTTTGAATCAAACAATCAAAGTAACTTTATTTCGCAGCTTTACAAGGCGAAAAAGGTAGCCAGAGAAAAAGATGCTACAGTGCAGCTTGACTGGGCTCCAGCCACCCGTAAGCTGTGGAAGCAAAGATGCATTAAAATAATAATAATAATAAGCACACTAAATGAAACATGAATAGATTAGAAATTCAATGCGCCACTATACGGACATATTGATAGAGTAATGGAGAATCACATGCGATAACAAGAGGGCATGTACTACCTATGAGGCACAATAGTTCATCAAGAAGAAAAGCAACACGCAGCAAATGACCTAGCAGGCGAGAGTCATTCTCGCACGAAAAACTTAGCACATAATGAAGCACGCTGAGGCTGTTAAGAAAGAGCAAACCGCATGTATAAAAAATGCAACAACTTAGAGAAAACGTGGTATGGTGACAGGAATACAGCACAGAATACAAGTATAGAAATCTTGACCCATACTCTTGTGCACAAACAAGTGTTCTTTTATTCTATTATGCAAATAATCTTATTAGGTCTCTTTTTGTAACGTTGTGATGTCGATATTCTGTGTGTCATGGTGGTTTAACTTAAATGGAAGGGCGTGCTGAATTCCTTGTCTATCATACTGTGTGCGCGAAATACGAAGAAGCCAAAGTGGTATACAGCTAAAGGCATATGAGAGCATGCGGATCTAAAATGAACTCGGTGGCGCCGATACCACCAGGTGCGCTCGGCTGGCCGACGGCGCAGATCGGAATGGCCACCGCTTGAGCCACGCTTAATTTGTTGTGCAATGTTAAGAAAAGCGTGTAGTCTGTCTTGAACCGCCTTCTTACAATAACACAATAGTGTATACGCGTACAAATCCTGAACAATAATGATTTTATGCTTTTTCGAAAAGTGGTGCCGTGTGCTCTAAATAGGAAATATTTGATACTGCGTGGACTGCATTTTTTTACACTAGAGTGGGTTTGTGTAAATTTTCAGCTGTAGTGGTACCCCATCCTGTATACAATAACACAAATTAGAGCTAACCAGGGTATCATATGGTAGTCGCCTAATCGTCAACTTGAGGGTTTGTTGTTGCCTATTCATTACGCCCACTCTTTTGCTTAATTTAATCAGTAACAACTGAATGTGCTCATTCCAGAACATATGTTCAGTAAATATTATACCAAGTGTTTTCGCACTTTTTTCAATAGAAACTTTGCCGCGTTTCAGCAGCAATGTTGTGTACGCCAACGCGTATTGCTCTAGTGCCCTATTTCTGCCACAGCGTTGCCCACGCCAACGCTCAAACCGCGAATATTAGTTTGACAGCAGCATTAGTTGATGATGAAGACGATGTGCAGGGCAAAGCGCGAGAGTGTTGCAGTTCTACACGGGGCGTTTTCGGCTCCTGCGGTAATTGGTAAGACGTTTCTTGCTTTTCCGTAACAGCTCCCATTCAGTTATAAGAGCATCTCTGCAAGCTATCTTTGGGAACCTTCTTCCTGACTTAGTGGTCTCTTCTAATTTTATTGAGCGGCCCATATTATTTGATATTATGATGAAAATTTATGACTTGGTGCGTTTCCTGGCAGTTCGCTTTTCTTGTTGATAGTTATTCTCGATTTCACGTAAAAAAATATACAAAATATTGATATCTGTGCTCTTTCTGCTTCCATTGTGTCGCTCCCTCTACTCTAATTGTATTGGCCATGATGTGCTGAGACAAGTACGTACGTAAGGTTTCGCCCTTGTACTAAAAGTTTTTCTTTAAAGTTCACGCAGAAGTTGTACCTATTAATATGTGGCTTCACAAAAAAAAATATTTTTGTTTCTTCTGTTAACTGTCGACTATGTGATGCACCTGATACCACCACACACTGCTTTATTGGCTTCAAAGACGCGATAGTACTTTGAGATATGCTGCAAAGGAGACTGAAGAAAGACTGATTTAGATTCTTGCAGTGTGCGTTACCTAATGGCCACCCAGCATGACCATGAACACTTCGGCATGGTATTCGTGCTCGGACTGCATAGCCTATGAAAAAGGCGCATGTTGCACCGGAATGCTGGGCCTATCGTCTCCCCCAGCACACATTTCCGCCAGATGGTGCGAAAGCAGTGACTTACGAAGGCAGTGACTCTCAACCGGATTGGTTGGCGTTATTGATGTCTTTTCTTGCCACCGTTCTAGCTAAGTTGTGTTAAGAAGCGCGTTGTAGTTGTTTTGTGCTGTGTTTCATTTAACTTGCTCGGCTACTGGGTTATTATTTCGTAAATATTGTATGCAGCTCTTTCCTGCATATAAATGCGTGTAACAATTACCATGCTGAAAAAAAAAGTGGCGATAGCCTAATGCTCTCGCGCAGTGACTAGCTAATGGGATGTGTTCGCGACGCAGGTTCGAATCCTAGTCGCGCATATTAATTTCTTTTTTTTACTTACTTCGCTTGGCACAAACCCACGAACATCGGAAGCCCACAAACGAGCAAAAACTTGCTCGGGGTTTACCCATCGGAACAGTGATTTCGCACGTAAAGTTAAAGACCCGCATTACTGCCACCCGGGTCAGTGAACAACTGCTGTTGTTTTATGAGGCAAACTACAACAACAATCGCGCTTTAAGTTACATGGCGCTGGTTTCCACCTGCAAGAAACTGTGCTAATTTTTTGTCCTCAACCAAAACCGCCTACCGTGTTTTTTTTTTTCAGTGTTCTATCTGCACTACATAAAGATGCGGCTGCAGGTTTCGTACCAAAATTTGCAAGGTTCTCCACTGAAACGCAGCGCGCTAACAATAAAGCTTTCGGCCGCGATTTAAATTTGTCGTGAGGCCCCAACGAGCTCCGTTTCGTTTATGAATTTTGTTCTGAGTGTCACATTTTTTTTCCATGCATGTGCCATTTCTATGATTCTGCGTAGTACAGTATGTTTCGCAAACGTTTCTGTGGCTTTAATGGAAACTAAGATATCTGCCGCGCTAAAAGTAATTGTTGCTGCTACGGATGCGGATTGTTCACGATACATGGCCAGGAAGAAACACAGGCTGCAAGAGCAAACAGGATAATGCACCCGTTCCAAGGATGGCACACTGCCTTGTCTGTTTCTTTTCTTTTCGTGGCCGCGTACATCTTTCGTGAACAATGCACCACACATGTTCAGATTCTCAACAAATGTCATCATAGAAGCGATGATTTATGTTACGATTGCAGATATGACGAAATAACTTGTCTGCTGTCCTTCTGTTATTTCTTCCCATGTCCCACCACTATAAATAATTTCATTTTTGGTATTTCTGCTGTTTTATGAATACTTTCCAGCTGTCAATTCTAGGGCGGTTGCTCTTTGGCGGGGCGAAGACAAAGCTGCCGCATTTCCCGCAACTTAAAAGTACTTCACCGCAATTGTACGCATACTGTGGCAGTGCACTCTTTACAGGCAGAGGAATTGAATGCAATTATCAAGGGTCCTAAGTTTCAGTTAAGGTTTAAAATATACCGGTGTACAATAGGTGAACGCCAGTTGAAGCACATTTTTCACCAATGTAAATACTAGATGAAGCATTTCTGTATTTTGTTCAACTGAGCGAACAATTTAAATGAAAAATTAACTTCTCAGCTGATGCGTTTCGGGCAAAAATGCTAGTGTCAAAGCGTCGAGCGCCCCAAAGAAACCTGCAGTCCATAAGTTTTCAGGTGAAAGCCTATATGGCTCATTAGGAACCAAACGCGGTGTCATTATTGGCGTCCAGGAAAAGTGGTGCATAAAACGCCCAATGACGTCATCATCAAAGAAAAAATTTGTTCCCAAGGGTCGAGGAATTGAACTAATGGCCTTAAGATTGCGATTTAGTAAGACGAGCTTTTGGGCAAGTTGGCTGCTTAGATTCGACATAACTGCAGCGCGAAAAAATACGAACACAATGGAAGTCCGCGTCGTGGAATTGTCCGTGTCGTGATTGTCTTCCTTCGATTGCGTTCGTCTTTTTTCGCGCTACAGTTAAGTCGAAACTTCAGGTAGCGGGGCGAGCACGCAACCCACATGCCGCGAAACCGCGTTTGCGCTTGGCGAATAAAGGTGAACCTAGTGTATGCGTTGCCTTACGACTGTATGCTAATGAGTAGGTGTGTCACTAGAAAGGAAAGAAATAATATATAATAAAAAATTACAGCTTTCGCCTTCAAAGCACGTAACTAGTCGCAAGTGCCCTCCTTATTTTCCACTTTGTTACGTTTTTTAGTTTTTGTCGCATTGAAAAAAAATCACGCGAGACCTAAAAAAAAACGCCTAACAATCCGCTCACGCGCCGCGACGCGACACGGCAGCTCTCAAACGTGCAATTCGTGAATGTAGCAACGCTCTATGGTGCTGCGAATGTGAGAGGCCAAAACGCCAAAACAATTTCGTGGGTGCTGGAGGAAAAAATAATAGTAACAACTACTGCCCGGCCGCGTTCAGCGCTGAAAACTGGGGAAGCGGTGGCCCACGGTAGCGATACAGAGGCCGAAAACTAAGCATTCTACTTAGTCGTCGGTCAGGCGTTTTGCCTGTGACGGCGCGTGGTAATCAGCAACTTCAGCAGCAAGACAAGACATTGGGACGCAGAAGAGCGAGAACAAGTGCAAGACGCCAGACGTGAAGTGCCGGTTACTGTTCCGACTTGCATCCACACCGCTTCTTCCAACCAATGCGCCCCCTTTATTCCTCACTGAATGCGGCCGGGTTGCAAGAGTTACTTTCGCTTTTTTCTCCAATGCTCACATCACTGCTCAGCCCTGTTAGATTCCCAGCACAGTCGAGCGCAGCTACGTCGACGAATTGCACGTTTGAAGGCGCTGCTGCCGAGGCAGGCAAGCGGGTTGCCACGTTTTTTTTTTTTATTATTATTTCGCGGGCTTTCATTTCAACACGGAGAAAACTTCTCTGAAACACGCACCAAAATGATAAACCGATGAATTAAGATTTTTTTATGCGCAGTCTGCAATTTGGCACTGAAATGTTTGCCCTAAAGGCCATAGCTAAGTTTTAAAATTTTTATTTTATTACTAAATTGTACATAATGTAAAAATACTCTGACTTATTATATACAGTGATGAAGAAAACTGATTGAAGTTGACTTTACCTATTGTGCTACTGTTTAGTTTCAAAGCTTGGCTCAAGTTGGCTCGGATGCCTAGTATAACGACGAGGTTCGATAAAAAATAGTTTCCCCTTTACCCACTCGCCAAACTCACCTCAACCTTTCCTTACGTCGTAAAATTGAGTTTGGTCAAAGTTTGGGCTTTCTGTCATCAGTCTAAACACGTCTGTTGGATGAAGCTACGTCTCAGAGTTATGCATGATTATGGCGTTCGAAAAGCTCGGTAGTCTGGCTGCGTTGAGTTCTGCACTTGAGAGCTTCTGGGTCTGATTTTTTTCTCGTGGTCTATTTCAGTTTGACAGTGACATAGGGCGACCTGGCTAAAAGCGTTACAAACATCTGACTTGCATCTCCTTCCTTACAACAACACAATACAATTGGCCGCTCTTTTCGTACAGGCCGCTGTTGGATTTGTCGCTTGCAAAAATAAAGTATATGTGTGTGTTCGGACGGGATCAAGCGATAGTCTGAACCTTAGTTACAAGCACAACTTCTTACAACTTGCGAGAAACACGTTGCTGTCAATCACGAATGTGGCCTCTCAGAACGCTCCTAAAAGCTACTACCTTGGACTATTTGCCCTCAATCGACATTAACCTCAAAAATATAGTTAAAATAACTCTACGCAGAAGGGGTCTGTGACGTCATAGTTTAGTGTAACCTTCCGTTCACTGCAATCCTTAAGGCTGCGGGTGCTCACATGTTTCATAGTAAAAACTCTAAGCTCTACTGGTCCCTTTTAATTTGCAAGCCCAGGAACTGGGCTGCTCACTAACCCAAACGTGGCAACAGATACACTGCATCGCAACTAAAATTCATTGGAGTGAAGAAACTCTGGAAAAACTAAACGAAACCGTTACTATAAAGTGCGTTTACTTATTCTGAACTAAATATAAATGGCTGACGCAGACAGAAATAGAATGAACAGCCAACGAACAACATCAAACTTGAAGTCAGAGCTCATTCTGTACAAAAGGTACAGGGCAGAGTTGGTTCGCCTCCCGAAACTTGCAGCATGCTTTCTCAAGGACCACCACAAAGGCAAATTCGAGGAGCTTCGCATATTTTACCCAATATCACGTTTCGTCCCAGTAGTGTTTACGTTGCATTTCTGAAAGAAATTTTCCCCCACTGGATTCCAAGCAGTGAGCAGCCGAAGGGCTGCCGACAAATCTTCACGATGAGCTTCGTGTTTTCTAAGACGCTTGATGATTTAACGACCAGGCTCGATCGAAACGTTGGAGAGCGGAAAAGAGCCTTTCGTGGTAATTTCCTGCAGTAACTTTAAAGCGCTTCACACGTTATTGCAAATATTCTGAGATACGATTTTCTGACATTTTAGCTTCAAATAACTGATGGAATTAAACAACATGCTCGGTGATGGAACGCAGCCTAGGAAGGAAGGAAAGAAGGAAGGAAAGAAGGAAGGAAAGAAGGAAGGAAAGAAGAAAGAAAGGAAGGAAGAAAGAAAGAAAGAAAGAAAGAAAGAGAGAAAGGACGGAAGGAAGGAAGGAAGGAAGGAAGGAAGGAAGGAAGGGAGGGAGGGAGGGAGGGAGGGAGGGAGGGAGGGAAGGAAGGAAGGAAGGAAGGAAGGAAGGAAGGAAGGAAGGAAGGAAGGAAGGAAGGAAGGAAGGAAGGAGGTGAAGGAGGTGAAGGAGGGAAGGAAGGAAGGAAGGAAGGAAGGAAGGAAGGAAGGAAGGAAGGAAGGAAGGAAGAAAGAAAGAAAGAAAGAAAGAAAGAAAGAAAGAAAGAAAGAAAGAAAGAAAGAAAGAAAGAAAGAAAGAAAGAAAGAAAGAAAGAAAAGAAAGAAAGAAAGAAAGAAAGAAAGAAAGGAAGAAAGGAAGAAAGGAAGAAAGGAAGAAAGGAAGAAAGGAAGAAAGGAAGAAAGGAAGAAAGGAAGAAAGGAAGAAAGTAAGAAAGTAAGAAAGTAAGAAAGTAAGAAAGTAAGAAAGTAAGAAAGTAAGAAAGTAAGAAAGTAAGAAAGTAAGAAAGTAAGAAAGTAAGAAAGTAAGAAAGTAAGAAAGTAAGAAAGTAAGAAAGTAAGAAAGTAAGAAAGTAAGAAAGTAAGAAAGTAAGAAAGTAAGAAAGTAAGAAAGTAAGAAAGTAAGAAAGTAAGAAAGTAAGAAAGTAAGAAAGTAAGAAAGTAAGAAAGTAAGAAAGTAAGAAAGTAAGAAAGTAAGAAAGTAAGAAAGTAAGAAAGTAAGAAAGTAAGAAAGTAAGAAAGTAAGAAAGTAAGAAAGTAAGAAAGTAAGAAAGTAAGAAAGTAAGAAAGTAAGAAAGTAAGAAAGTAAGAAAGTAAGAAAGTAAGAAAGTAAGAAAGTAAGAAAGTAAGAAAGTAAGAAAGTAAGAAAGTAAGAAAGTAAGAAAGTAAGAAAGTAAGAAAGTAAGAAAGTAAGAAAGTAAGAAAGTAAGAAAGTAAGAAAGTAAGAAAGTAAGAAAGTAAGAAAGTAAGAAAGGAGGGAAGGAGGGAAGGAGGGAAGGAAGGAAGGAAGGAAGGGCTCAGACATTGCTGGAACATACCCACTACGGGGGAGTGGCCAGGACACAGGCGGTTAATTGCTGAATACAGGAAATTTTTGATGGGAAAAGGAGTGGTAATAGTATGTAGTCTGATAGATTGGAAGACGGAAGGAGAGGGGTCCTGTTAACTTTGAGATCGAGGATGGGACAATGGCTTAATTATGCATAATAGTATACAATGCCTGTGATGTTTCAATGTCGTACTGGGTGAGAGCGGGAAAAAGAAATTAGAATGGGAGTCGCTGCGTTTCTTGAAGAAAATTTCGCACAGCAGAGCGCACACTCCTGTCGCTTCGTTCAAGCAAAGAACCACCAATGGAAAGAACAACCGCGGAGGACACAGGCAAGGCCCGTTGATGAAATGGAATTTGCAAAAGACGCTTCCTCAAATGAGAGAAGCGGCGGCAGAGTAGCAGAAAGGGATCTATTGTTTCATGTTCGGCACAAAAAGGGCACAATGGGGAAGCCGCCAGGCCAGATCTGTGAAGGTAGAAATTTAGAAGGGGAACCCGGCAGTTTTGTGCCTTTGTTTCTTCTTTTGTCCGCTGTGCTTTACCATTCTCGGTGCGCGCGGGTGCAGGCGCCCTGGACAAGGACAGCAGCACGAGCAGCTCGAGCAGTTCGAGCAGCAGCGACAGCGCAGGCTGCCTCGGCCCCGACGGCGGCGCAGACGACGCGACGCCCGTCAACACGCCCAGCCAGGCGTCGGCCATTCCGGCCTGCTTCGCCGTCTGGGACCGCGCGCCGCTACCGGGCCGATCGGGGATCGTCGCCCGGGCGGGACACCTGCCGCAGGTGAGCGGAATGGCGACCGCCCACATTTCGTCGCGCGTATTAGTGCGAAAGCAGTAATCCGGACTTTCAGGGCATAGAAAAACCGTCTCTCGCACCGAGTATGAGCATAGTGTGAGCGCTCCGTCCCGCGGCAGAGATTTGTTCATTGTTGTCTTCCACGCAGCACTAATTTGGGATCCTGAACCGGGCGATATCGGCTATTGCTTGTACGCTAAAAAAGGCACAAAATTGAATCAATCGTCATGTATGTGCCTCAGTTCAGACATTCATGCATGCAAAATCAGTAAGAACAGTATTTGGCAAAAACAAAGCCCGCGCGTTCGCACTGAATCGAATGTAGTAAACATTTTCGGTCATTTTTTTATTGGGAAAGCAGATAAGTACGGGCTGTGGTAAGCATGCTAAGAGCATACATGATCTCAGCGACAAAGTGAGAATAACGCCGTCACTTAGCTGGCTTCTCGAAGACAGGTGATATGTACCACACATTAGTCATACGTCCGCTAAATTCACATAGTCCAACACGTGTGTCACAATGTTACACTGCAGATGTGGTCATCGTACGAGCGCCGATAAAGTGTTGTATTTTACCGCTTTTTCCACAGTCTATATTCACCCGGAAAGTTTATGCTTTTGTTCCCGTTTCTTGACTTGCGCCTCATATCGATTACTTGCTTTCGCGGTGCATGCCAAGATACGAGACTTTCTGTTCTGAAGTGATATTCGGTCGATCACTTTTCATTTAATAGAACAGGAAACACGAAATTCTGCAGCAGGTACGGGAGAGCCCACAATGACGTAGGACTGCTTTACTGTGGGCGTCGAGCTATCAGGCAACTTCTTTATTAAAAACCAAATTTCGCGCGCAGTAGATCGAAACTTGTTTAGCCAGTCAAGTTTACAGTATCCCCAAGATGCAAATGACCGCTTCAGGCCACCTAGTGGTGTGTTATTTCTGCTGACCGCCGCTCAAGGTCCACATCCCTTCCAGTTGCTGTAGCTGGCAGCCGAGCTGTGTTCTTGTGCGGCCCTGTTCCGGCATTGGCGATGGGTGACTTCCAGTGTCACTCTCAACTACTTTCTAAACCTGCCAATTCCGGTAGCTCCGTTCCTTATACACGCAGCCCCGTAAAGTCCACGTAAAGATACGAAGCCCATTACCTAACATGAAATCTTGCTCATTCGTGTCCCCAATTTCCAAACGTAACAATTAGTCAACGCACTTCACCAGCGTCCCCATTTCGTTATGCTGCTGAGTGCGATCAGCTGAGCTCTGAGTGGCAAGGCGTTCAGACACCATTCCCGCTCTCTTTCCACTTAAACAGTGCAAAATAACGCCACTCAGCTTGCATATAAAAAAAAAAACGCGCTTGCATCCGGGCTTCCCTCCAGGGACCACTGCCTGTCCGAAGCACAAAAAGTAGCGGTGTAATCCGTGCTACGCCTACACTACCCCAGTCCAGGAATGCATGAGTGCGGAACCGTGCTTCGTTACCATGAACAAAAAACAGCTTTGGAGAACATGTACTTCGTGCGAGTGTTTTGTCCTGTCACCCAGGACGGCGAGTAGCGGCATGTGAAAGTTGATGTACGACATGTAATTGATGCTGGCCTTCTGTTGCTAAAGATATCGCCCGGCGCTTACTGATGCGATCGCGTTTTTGGTCACTTTCCATGGCTAAAGATCACGCCTGTCTCCGATCGGCAATGGCACTTGTGGAAGGTTCCGGGCGATGTCGACGCCATTTTCAGGTCATGACAGCATAGTTAGCCAGTGAAATGTTCAAAGTCGAGTCAAAATGATCGGTCCATGTGTCTGCAAAAGCAGTCAAGAAATCATCTTCAAATGAGCCCCTAATTCCTCCCAGCCCTCCTTTTCATGGCAGCTTCAATGGTAAAACTATCATTCTTTGCATCGGTACCAGATGGTGCCACCAGTTTCACCAATGAAATAGTTGCTGGTTTGCGGTCGCCGATGCTGCACATGACGCGGCTTTAGAATGAATTCTGATCGAATCAGGAATTAAATCATCCAAAAGTAGCACTGAAACGGTGGTGCTGTCGTATGCCATTTCTGCATCGGATTTCCGCTCGAATAAGCGAGCGTCAATCACCTATAGTCAGTAGTTGAACGGACAGCGACCGGACGGACAGAATCATCGGACAAAGGAAAGCGCAAATTTATTCATTAAATGCATTCCAGCATTTAAAATTTAGAAGACGATTACGCTCCTTGGTAATGCGATTTTTGAGCGCAGCTGCTGCGGTACAGAAACCGTAAGAGCGACCGCGTACGGAACACACCGTGTCGAACGGAGGCGGCTCACGGTTCCGACTTGGCCAGCGCGCACATCGTTCCGCCGCCGATGACGATGAGCCTCGGCTCGGGCAAACGGCCAGCGCGCTTATAGAGCGTGCTACTCCGCTGCCATATCTGGCGAGTGGTGCATACCGTACCGATGACGTCATCGGTGAGCAAAGGATGGCACGCACTACTCTGGTGCCGCGGGTCACCACCGCGCACCCTTCCTTTACGCTGCCACCGTACCCTCCTCCTCTGCTTTCCTTGTTAAACTCTGTTCACTAACGCTGTCTTTCATACTCCGCTGCGCTCCGCGCTTGGTTGACTCGATGGACACCTCAAACGCGCCGTAAGGGAAGGCTGGAATATGGGAGTGAAAGGGGAAAGAGAGAGAGCTGCCGTAGTGGAGGGCTTAGCAATAATTTCGACCACCTGGGGATCTTAATGTGCACTGACATCGCAATGCACACGGACGCTGTGCAATGTCAGTGCACATTAAGAACGTTAGGTGGTCAAAATTATTCCGGAGGCCTCCACTACGGCAGCTTTCTCTCTTTCCTCTTTCACTCCCATATTCCTCCCTTTCCTTACGGCGTGTTTGAGGTGTCCACCGTGAAGTAAGACAATTGATGTGCCTTTCATTTCCTAATAAGCAATCATCATCAACCCGGGAATGCGCACCTAAGAGCTGCGGTCTAAAGGGGCGCGCCAGAGACCTCTGCATTTTGTGCAACGAGCGCCTCACCCGGATGTGCGTTGTTATGCCCATTAGTCGTACTCAGCTTCAAACCGGAAATGGTTTTGGAGCCCAGTTATGACAAGAACGCACATATACTATAGTCATTTAGTAGAGTGACTTTTTACAACTATCACTTGTGGGACACCTCCGCGAACAAGCGCCTTCAGCGCGGAGCCGTGTATCTGACTGATCCAGATTTGCGCGCTCTGTTGTGTTGCACAGGTGAAGGCGCCGAGCCAGGCGAAAGTGCAGTCCTCCAAGTCGCAGCAGCAGCCGCTGCCACCGCCGCCACTCCCAACAAAGAAGGGCTCGGTGCTGTCAGCCAGCACGCCGGCACCCGCCCCGTCAGCGCCTCCGGCGAGGTTCGTCAAGAAAGGGTCAGTGCACTCCTTCCATTCATGCGTGCGGCTCCACTCTTCACTGCCGCAATGCAGCTTCCGGCGCTCAGGACATGTCTCCGTTAAAGTCGCTGAAAAAAAATGTTTTCCAGTGACTCTAGTCTGCGCGTAATGGGACGACGTCTCACTGTCTACGCATAGCGGAGTCTCTGCGTGTGGAAGGTTTTGTCCGTTCAGACTGCAGCCGTTTCTACTGAGCGTCGCACACGTTCGGAGCACCGGCGATGCGGCCGCGCAGAAACGTATACAACACGCCAGCCACTTTGCGCTCAGGTCGAGGAGACACTTCACTGAAAACTGCCGTTCCAAGAACTCACCGACCAAGACTGCTGTCGAGACAAGCGAGCTTTCTGCTCGCCTCTGGTATGCGTGCTTGTGAGAGAGACCTGCAGAGCTCTCTGACAAGGAATTCATCCGCAAGGTGTGGACAAAGTCGTTTAACGGCATGCGATCTTATTAGTTGCCTCCATACCTAGGAGTTCTACAGAGAGTATTTTTTTATCGCAGAAAAATAAAAAACAGCAAAAAGTAACCTTTAGAAAAACACGTCATCGTCCCACTGCCGCCAGTGGACGCCTGGGATCAGACATACGGGCGATTTATTTCCTGTATGATTATAGATTGTCATAGCTGCGATCTGACGGTGCGACCGATAAAATGAGATGTGTACCAACTGCCGTGTCAGTTCTTTGAAGGAACGCTTAACCGATCCTTCATTATAGTTTTGCATAGAAGAGAGATAGATATATGAGCGGTGAGTACAGTCCTAGAACTTGCTCCAGAGCTCTTGTTACTTACCAAAACGTGAAGATAACGAAGGCTGCTGGGAATTCCGACAGCCCTGTACTCAGCGAGAGCTTCCCTTGGTAGTGAAGGAAAGGCTACAGCGATGGAGCTTCTGTAACTCTCTCATTGCACCAAATAACGACGGTGCGCCTGACCGCCAGGCGCGTTGCTCTCTGTACAGTAACTAACGTTTTTATTCAGCCATTTCTCTGCTCGAACAAAAATCCGGTGATGCAGCAGCCTCCATCTTGGAACATTTCTTCAACCAGGCGTGCCTAGGAAATTCGTTGTGATCAAGCAAAATGTCCTGTCCTTGTCTTTCCAACGGTACATTTAGTATTTGTGTTAGAAATATGCTTTAAACAACAAATATTCACAATGTACTACATTTCAAGAGAAAAATAATAACACCAAGTGGGGAAAATATTCGGCTGCGTGGGTAGCGAGAGCGCATTTCAGATGTATAGTTTCCGGTCAATTTCCTGAAAAAGTTGTCGCGGAATAAAGTGCGCGCTGCATGAGGGACATCACGTGTCACATTCACCATGTTGTCTTGATCAGCGGATCATGCCGTTATGTTAACGCCACGAAGTCGAGACAAAGAGGCGGCTTCTGTTGCAGTGGCCGCCGCCTTCCGTCCATAGGGCTTTTACAGTGACGTCACTGGTAACATCGAGAGTGGAAAATAAGAGCGGCCTCACTGAATGTGGATTCCTCGTGAATAAGAACGCAAGAAATAAATTTGTCCATGTAAACACTCATGAAATCCAATTAAAGTTATTTAAAGATGGACAGCACTTTGTGAAAGCGAATCAACGATGATAATCTGCCTTTAGTTTTTGCTTGAGAAGCCCTTCAAGAGGTCACCTTCTGCAACCATAGAAGAAGCACAGCAATCGCAAGCAATGTTCACCCGATTTCGACTAGCTCTCGCTGCCGCCCGCTGGAATGAGCAGCACAAGCCCACCCCACTTCTGTAAAATGCATAGCTACATCCTTCACTCCTACTCGCTCTATCGAAGTACTGTGCTATTACCTGCGCATGCAGTTTGTCGGGCCAGGGGATGTTCAGTTCTCAGCAGAAACGACTTTGCGATGTAAAACATTGGATAAAAGTTCCCGAAATTAACCCCTCCATTATTTTACTAAAAAAATTCATACTATCACTCCGGTATAATCAACAGCCCTTATATTTTTTGTAAGGTAAGTCACTGCCACGGAAGTTGTGCGGAAATATTTTCCGGACTAACAATTAATCTCTTTTGGTTGCAATGTATTTGACTCCGCTAGTTTTATCGGTACAGACTGGATTCCTTCAGGTTACACAGACAGTGATATCCAAAGAAAGATGCCATGGCTTTTTCGAAGTCATAAGTTTTCTTAAGTGAAAAACGTGTTAAGCGCAACTTGCACCAGCGTACGACATACTGCGAAAATTGTTCTGATAGCATGTGCAATGACCCGATAGCGGCAAATCATCGTGCACATCTGCACCACACATTGTAGCGGTGTACAGGTATTTGGATGGTTTGCGTATAGGATTTTTGTATCACATAGAACTATCAGATACAAAAGTGCTAATAATTTTATAATAACGCGGGTGCTTCGCTGAGCGCTGCCTTGGGGCCGTTTAACATACCAACCACGAGATGGCGCCACCGACTCTGCGCGGAGAGCCTGAACCTTCGTTTTCCTCTCTCATCGAGCGACTCTCATTTTGCGCACTGCGCTAGTTCGTCTCTCCGAAAAGCGTCCTTTGTATATTTGATTATCGCTGTTGACAATGAACAGGCGGCGACATTGGGCGAAACAAGTCATTGTTGAAATCGGGAGTGCCTGCCGGGGACAACATTTACCGCTTATCTGAGGGGCGCTCTTTATTTTGCAGAGAGGCGTGTATTTCGTTGCATCGCCAATCTTATTTCTGCATTTAAAAAAAAAACGGAAGAGGAACAGACAAATAGGTGTTGACCGGTTTTGCCATATTTGATTCATCCCTTTCAGAACCTTGTCCTGTTGTGCTCCAAACAAGAGAATGAAATTACTCCAGTAATTACTCGCGAGCATCCACCATACGCGCTCACACCCAGGCCTCGCATCCGAGGTTCCCAGTGCTGTCGACAGCCGTCGCTTTATCAATACCAGCCAAGCCAGCCAGTATATGTGGCTGCCAGGTTAAGGGACGGGGCCGAACAGATCAACAACATCAGCCTAACAAAAGATGCGCAGCTTTCCTCTGTTACCGAATGGCTCCGCACCGGAATTAACCCAGGCAGTAGCGAAAATTGGAATAATGGTACGAAATTTGTGTGTAAGTCGCAGTAACATTACAGGTTACACTGCAACGTTATGCTAAATATTGATATTGTAAGCGCTGTGGTAAACATTTGACCACCCTTCAATCTAAACATTATATCAATAGTGTGTTGTAAATGTTAACTAATGTTCAAGTCTGAACTATAAAAAGAATGCTGAAAATTCTAATGTTATTATCATAACCACAAAATCATAACCACAAAACAAAACTGCCAATATTTGCCGTAGGTTGCATTTATAGCAAACAAAATGGACTCAGAAAATTTTGAATGTTGCCCAT
The DNA here is from genome assembly GCF_052857255.1 of Amblyomma americanum. Lineage (NCBI taxonomy): Eukaryota > Metazoa > Arthropoda > Arachnida > Ixodida > Ixodidae > Amblyomma > Amblyomma americanum. Next base: position 130,068,282 of record NC_135502.1, on the reverse strand, counting down.
TCGCCATTGCCACACATGACACCCTTCACAGCTGGCTACATCAGCATGAGGCCATGGTGTATGCCAGAAGGTCAGTGTGTGAGTGGCCTGGATTGGTTGTGGTGTATTGAGTTCCTGTCGCCCTTGTTGCCCCGTGATACTTGCAAAGTTCAGGATTCAAGTAATGGCGCATCACAGATGGCGGGCCTGGGTTGCAAGCTTACTCTTTTAGCGATAGCTGCACACATGTTGATAAATGGGTAAAAAAGGTTCAGAAAAATTATTACAAAACCTATTTTTGCAATTTCTCCATACACTAGAGAAAATGGACACTAATGAGACACTGAGGTTAACATTACGTAAATATTTTTAGGAGTAAAAATTGATTTTCTGGCGGTTTCTAGCTACGTTGACGTTTTTTCGCCAATAAGGGACGCACTTATCGGCAAGAAAATTGGATTTAAATATCTTCCCGCCAGGTGATCCGAACTCGTGACGTCCTTACTTAAATGGACGGGTCGCCACCGTTCCGAAGTCAATGGCTCTGTAGTTTCCATGACTTTTATGAACCAGCGCAAAGAATACAACAGACTAGACAAACGAAAAATGATAAGGACGGCTGCGTAGCGCAGCATCCGGATTCGCGCGCGAAAATCGGTGTCGAGCCATACATTTTACCTGTGAAATAGGCGGGGACTGTGACACCTTAATCCATCTGTCAGTCTTTTCTACCTTATAAAATCTGTTTCCGATGAGAATGATCTCTTTGTGATTACAATGTGGACTCTATCGATCATCATCGCCGTAATCACCACCCCTAGTACTTCCACTGCAGGACAAAGGCCTCTCCCACACCTCTCCAATTAACGCTGTCCTGTGCGAGCTGTGGCCACCGCATTTTCCCCGCAAACTTTTTAATCTCATCGGCCCGACTATAAGTTTCCGTTGCCCCCTGTGGCGCTTGGCTGCTATTGGAATCGCTTATGGATACAGGCCAACACTATTTGTCCTCAGTTACCATTTCACCACGGCAAAAGAAAATAGCATTATATTATAGTTTCGGTGCTACCTGGGAAGATGTTAACCAGTCAATATTCCACTGTTGTATTCGAATTTTTTGGATACGCATGAATACACAGGGTTGTTCATTATTTTTGATAACATTGCTCATATTTGCCTTTCTAGAAATTTCCAGCTGTGCAAATTTTAATTCCGACTCGCCTCTGGGGTCACAAAATTCGACCTAAATCACTGCTGATCTTCCGCACGCTAAGTCTTCATAGAAGGCGGTTTTATTTTTACACTTAACCGCGAAAAAGAAACAAGTTTATAGTTTACACTGCTATGAAAAAAAAGGAGTCCGTATAGCGTTGTTGTGCCACCCTGATCAAGGAGTACACATCTTTTATCATCTAACTTTCACACCATCAGGAGCACCATGCGACAGACGTGAGGTTTCACTTTCAAATCACGGCTTCTTCTTTTTTGTCTGTGTGTGTGTGTGTGTGTCTAGATGGGTTACTTCTTGATAGTAAATTTAGTAATGCATCTTCATGCATGTAACTAAACCAATCTCCACAATTTTGCCCAGGAAGCATTCTTTTTGCGCATGTTACGCAAATTATAGTCTTGCAACCTTCTATCCCATCCACCGACATCCACGCCGAAAAAGGGCATTGTTAACAAACACTTAGGTTCCACGAGTAGTAAGTTACTCAATGGCCGCGCTAGAACTAGTATAAAAGTGCCTATAAACTATAAAACAAAAAAATTCAGTGCACTAAATGATGAGAAAAGAAACACATGCAATGATATCTGTATCTCTGCCTGGAGCTGGAAATAATTTCTTACTCTCACGCTTTAATTTTTACTTTGTCTTTAGGAGCTCTGTGTGCAAAAAAAAAAAACACCTACTTACTTTCTTCAGTGTCTTTTAAACACGCATTTATCCAGCGAGGAAATGGTTTGGATTCAGCACCCAACTGAGCTCTGCCATCTATGCTGCATATAGCCGTAGGCCGACTGCACAAAATTGTGTTATGTTCGCCCTTTTTTTTTCTTTTTACCGCGTTGCACCACTTTCGTCTGCAGCATGAATCTTTTCCAAGGAGCGAGCACTTGGCAAACCACGCGCAGTCCGAAACGTCAGTATAGTGAAAAGAACAGGAGTCTTGAACAGAAAATAGCTTGTAATTTTCTTTCGTTTCAAGTTTCCTTTCCACTTCATTCGAACGAAGGTAAAATTCTAAGTTCCGTGGTCTGCTGTGGTGAATTATCGTTATTTTTTCTCTGTGTTTCTCCAACTGTCTCTTTTTTTTTTGCGCGTGCGTTGCGAAAGCATGTAGAAATTTGATATTATAATGGCGCAAGAAATTAAGCAAATGGGCAGGCAGCAGGGAAACGATGAAGCTTGACAGACAGAAAAATTACTGTATGTTTGCCCTTATAGTAATGCGATTTTATACGGAGGGGTAGGGGTGCGCGGGATTAATTTCGGGGCGCGTCACGCCCGGTCGTACGCCTCGCTTTCGACGGTGCGCTTCGCAGGGGAACGCCCGTTCATTCATGCGTCCAGCACGGCACGCACAGCGAGGGAGGGGGCTGTTGAAGGGCGGGTGTGAAGTAGACGGTTGTGGAGTAGCCGGGTGCTGTAAGCAGTCATGGGGAGTGCCGGTGGAACGCAGGAGGTAGGGAACGTGGGGCTTCGCGTATGTGGAAAACGGCGACATCACTATCTCGTCAATCGTTGCTCATTCAGCTGAACGATTTGTGGAATCAGATACCATTGGCGACATATGGTTGTTTTTTTTTTCTTCTTCTTTCTTACAATTATCTTTTAGGCATGAAATTATTGCACTGCTATCTTCTCCATGATCGACACCACAAACTGAAAAAAAGAAACAATTTTCTTATGCTTTTCCTCGTTTCAGTGCCTGTTTGCTTCAGAAAAAAAAATGTTTTTTGAGGAACGGAAATGACGCAGTAACTGTCTCACTTATCTCGGTGGACACCCGAACCGCGCCGTAAGGAAAGGGATAAAGGAGGGAGTGAAAGAAGCAAGGAAGTCATCAGCCAACCTATAGGTAGGTGCTATATAACACACAATGAGCATATTATTATATTAAGTTTTATTTCATTTAATTTCAATTATTTAACCCTCAGGGGTTTCGCATTACAGTGCGGGTGGGGCAGTGAAAAAACTATACATAGATCAAAAAGGCGCTATATATACGAACAATATCGAAAAATGTTAAAGGCAGAGGTCCAAAACATTGACAACAAAAGTACAGAAGTAAATAAAAGGATTACAAAAATAAAGCCTTATTATAAGGCAGTTTCAAGGCAGGATGTGAGAAAAGCAAAAGTGCCAGATTATATTCCAATACTGAGAATTCATTTTAATCAAACAGCACACAGGAATGAACGCGGTGTTCCAATTACTTTCCTTTTTGCAGCTAGACCTAAGGCACCTTTCCTGGTTCTGCTGCTTCAACGTTGACGTACCACGCCAGCTTATTCGTTAGCGTGCATGCACGTCACTCATAAGGACACTACAACGCGCCACTCTAAGTGGTCCGAACGCAGTGGCGTCATGAGTGACGGCATGCAGAGTGGTGTACGTCATTCTCACTCTGCCAGAGAAGACACGTTGAGATGAATTGTCGTTACTCAATTCACCACCACGACCAGCTCTAGCTGAATCCCTCCTTACACACAGTGATCACCGTCCTGTGAGTTTGTTTTTTAAAGTATAAAAATTAATTTTTTTTTTTACCTGCATAAAATACTAAAACTCAGATCGTGCGCAGAGAGGGCGATCGGCAAACTAGGCGCTACAACTCAAAGGTGCTTGCAAGTGGCGAGCTCTTCCAGGTACCGAGTTTATTGGCTGCTAGTACCCCTAGTCTGCCCCGGAGTGCCTAAAGACCTCGCGTAGAAAAATGAAACAGCAGAGGAGCTCAGCTTTTCGTTGGACGGAGTTCATTTCTGTTTCCCCTTTCTCTTTGACTGTCGGGTTCAGCCTCTATTTCTAGCCTTCTTTCGTTCCTCTCGTCAGCCGCGGTTGTTTCTCGGAGTCCGCATTGAAGGGCGTCGAAAGCGAGCTTCTCCAAACACGCAGACCAACGGCGTTGTTGCATCCGCCCGCGCGTTCTTCGCCCTGCGCATCTGTAAGCGCAGCTGGCGAGGGCGTTCTTATTCGTTACAGGACTCGAAGGGAAGACAAAGCTTCGAAAAGAGGAGACCGGGAAGAGAGGGCAGGGAAGGGCAGAAAGCGGGCGCTAACGCACAGTGGCGCGGCGGGGTAAGATAGGGGGATATCAAAAGAATGAGGCAATTTCGCTTTGAGCGAAATCGAATTCTTCATGCAAATTTCTTCCGGAACGCCGGCGGCGAACTAATAAATCTTAAAACTGAGTCGCTCTCGGCGACTGCTTCTAGATTCCCGGCCGCTGCGAAGCGCGCATACTATGTTCACGGTTTCTTTCTTGCGCGGACAAGATCGTGACTTATTTTCTCTCGCGAGTTGCTCTCTAGCAGAGAGTGTGGTTTTGCTTTTTTGCCGGAATCATCTCACAAAAGAGCGGCCGGAGGAGCGCCGTGCCTGTGTAAGCTCGCAGCACTTGAATGCATTGAATGCCGCCGGCCCAGCTACGGAAATGGCAGAGCGCAAAGACAGATACAGCGGCCATCTCGTTCTGGCCTCAAAGTTGGTCGTTACCGCATATAATCCTTCTTCAAAGCGTGCGCCTCATTCCCGGCTCCCCGTGGCTGCGACGGGCGAGTAGCATGCGTCTTCGTGTTTCTCTTCCCGTCGCTCCTTGCGTGCACTCTCACTGTGCCGTAAAGGGATTACCCGCGGTACGTAACATCGATCGAGGCTCGTCGCAATCATGTCGACGCCAGCAGCCGCCTAGGATCCTGTGCCACACCAAGGCCGTGCATTCGTGCTCTCTTTCTGATAGTCGGCAATGTTTTTAGTCCACCCGGGGCGAAAATCACGTCAGAGATCCTCGGCGAGCCACGGAATGTTCAGTTTTCTTTATCTTCCGTTTCATATTAGTCCCTCAAAATAACTGTTCACTCACATTGTGTCACAGACTTCCCAGCCCTTCCGTGCTAATACCCAACAATTCTGTAAAAAAGCATTGTTAAACCGGAAAGAGTTAACGAACGCATTTTTTTATATATTGCAAGGTTTCGATCACAGCCACAAATCTCCCGTGAGCACAATTGCAGTTTTTTTCTTCTATTAACATTTTTGATTTCGTCAGAAGTGTCCTCCCTTGGTTTTCACTGACAGTCTTAACTGCTCGATGCTAGCGATGGAAAAACTTTAAAAGAAAGATTTGGCTACGCATCGGAAGGTTGGACCATTATCCGATAGCTTACGTATACCAATATTCAAATTTTTTCCGAAGAATGTTGCACATGACGCACCGCCTGATGCTCCAAGGAGCGCCCTTCTCTCTCGTTTTTAGTCAACGTAACTGCACATTCTCAAATCTCGTCTGCCTGAGTTTTTCTCCTCGACCAGTAGTGCCACCAATACGCACCACATGCATTTCACGTATGCACATACATATATTGCCGCGAATCTTTGCAGTGCTTGTTAGTTCATTCTTCAAATCTGCCGGCACGCAGCTTTATCGCTTTGTTTGCGATGCAAGGCGCGACCAGCTTTTTCTCGATTGACCACATCCAGGCGGAGCCGATTCTACGTTCTTCTAGAATATTGTTTACAGTAACTGTGCACCCTATATCTCGAAAGTTCGCTATCAGCGTTAAATTGAGCACGGACGACAGCGACGGGCAATCTGTTCGACGACCGCCGAGCACGCTTGTCGCTTCGCTGCCGCCGAGTGATTCAGTCCATTGTGGGCGCAAGTCAGCCCAAATAAAGAGTTTTGTTTAGACGCCATTTTCGCTGTATTTCTGCTCTCCGGACTGCAGTCACCACTTCGTGACAATATTCACAAAAATACGACAGAAAGTTTGCTGTCGCCAGAAAATATTTTTGCAGTTTTCTTTGGACATGGCCTTATAGTACAAGAACGTTTATGTAGCACTAGGGTGTCTTTTTCTCGTGGCGACAGATATACAGGAAAATACTACAAAAGTAGGAAAAGCCTGACGTCATGACAGAACGACAAAACATTTTGTTGTGTTTTGGGCATGGCTCTGCTGTATTTTCCTACTGGGATGGCTCACAAGCGCTCGGGACAGAACAGGATGACTACCGCACACTAAGAAATATTACTTTTAGATTTCGCATCATGAAGTTCTAAGGATGTTCATTTGCCGCGTTAATTGTTATCGCTTCCTTTGACCGGCCTGTGCATGTTGTAATTTTTTTTTAATTTTGAGTTATTTGCTGTTGCTATCCTAGGCCTTTTCGTTTATTTCTTTTTTTCCTGCGTAAAATCTTATGACGAATATTGTCACCTCATCGAGTAATGCGAAAACGCGCACTTCCTTCGCACTATAGCAATAAATACAATTACTGAGGGCGTATTTCAGGCGTCGTGTTAACTGAAGCATGTTCCCGTGTTCACCGAAGTGTTCACATGAATGCCTAAAGAGCGGTCGTCCTCGGGGAGATCGCAGTAACTCATTAATACGAGCGCCTCGGAACAACGTTTTCCCAAGCATGTTTGTTCTCGTCGGCTTCTCCGAGTCCCGCCCTGCATTCGCTAAGCCGTCAGCTCCCAACGGCGTTAATTAGCGCCCTTATTTCGCTCGCAGCTGCTTCACTGGACGTGCCCAGGGTCTTCCCGAGCATGCCCGGCTTTTTGGGAAGGACTCCGCTGCACCCAGAGCACTCACAGCTCGGCGGGTTTAGAGGGAACCGGACACCTCGGTCAAACATTTCACAAAACGCGCGCGTCCCTCGCCAGTCCTACTCGAGGCAACAGCCACGTCCAGGCGCGCTGGCGGCGGCTTGACGGCCACCGCCGCATTCGCTTCGAATGCGCGGCGCACGTCGTTTCAAGTCGTTGCTGGGCGTCGCGCACCGCCGCCGTACCGAGCGAGCGCTTCGACCAAGGCGGAGGACCGAGCTCACTCCCTTCTCTTCCATAGGCCGGCCAAGAACAAGTGGGCGATTGGCGGGACGGGGGAAAAGGGGGAGGCACGGCAAAGCAGCCAGGTCGAGGCTATTCAAGATGGCAGCGCGGGCGGCCGCTGGGGACTCGCTAATTGGATCAGGCCCCTCGGAGGAGGCAATCAGGGCTCCGAGGTTTCCTGTAATTGGGGGCGCAGGCCTTCCTTTGCGAGGCGGCAGCCGGCAAGTTTAGGGGCAGGGCGCGGAAGGGCTGCGGAGATGTGGCCTCGGTCGGAAATGCGCCGTCCGGCAGCGAGGTGGAGACCCTCCCCCCCCTCCTCCTCCTCCTCCTCCACTCTTCTCCGTTGGCGGCGGCTCTGCGTGTTCCCGAAAAGAGGACGCGCATGGCCCGCATTCCGGACCGAACGTTGTCATCTCGCACTCGCGCTCTCCTCCCCAACTTCCCCGTTTATCGCCGCTTCGGGAGCGCAGCTAGTTGGCAGCTGGGAAAGACGCCGAGGGGATGGGGAGAGAGAGAGAGAGAGAGAGAGAGAGAGAGAGAGAGAGAGAGAGAGAGAGGGGAAGAAGAGGCGAGCAACTCGAGAGCTCGGCATCGCGTCTGACGACGACGCCGGCGCTAAATCGGCCGTGAAACGAACAGATATCGGTGTTTACAGTCGAGTGCGTCTCAAGGCCCGCCTCCCCTCCCTCCTCGCAGCCTCTCTCCGTCTTCTGCCCTCGTCTCCCCCTTCTTCCGTCTGCTCGCCAAGGTAACTGCGCCCGCAGGTGAACCACCTGGGACTACTAGGCTGGGCGCGTGCTTCGACTCGATTGTTGCGCCTCGCTGGAGAGCGCTCTATTTGCTGTTTCCGTGAATGCCGTGGCCTTTCAGGCTGTGCAGCCTTACAGGCGCCCTTGCGTCTTCATGTCCTGCCTGATCAGGAACACGGCTCTCAGCGTGACGTGACAAGCTGCGTTTTTTTTTATCAACTAAATTCTTTTTTCGAACTACACCTCACTGGAGCGGCATTGTCAACCATATTGCCAGCGAATTTCACGACCTGCTGTAATGCCTTGCATGTTGTCAAGTCCACCGCATATATAAAACCCCGAAAGGGTTATTTAATGAAAATGAAGTGTAACTTCTTCGCGAATTTCCGCCAAGCCTTGCAACCTAAACATGTTTCCACTTGTTCGCCCAGGACTGCATGGACCTCCACGAAGATCGAGGTTAAATTATTAGTCAAAGTATTTATGCTGCTAAATCCTTCAACGCCATGATTACAATTTCTGCAGGAATATTAAATGGTATTTTTTGTTTCCCTTGTAAATGACATAAAGAAGGTAATGCACTGATTTAGAAGAGTTTGTCAATGTTCTCGTCATTTTTTTATAAAGTTGCAGCTTAATTTTACCTCGTGTTTATGTTTTTCATTGTTCCTATAAATATGCTGTCATTCGCGAGAAATATGCTTAGCACATTTGTATCATTAGCAAGAGCGTCGTTAAAAATGAGAAAAAGCGAAGTTCCAAAACGCAGCGTGGAGACCTCGGGCTTGACTTGAAGGATTTGCATTCTTTCAAGCAAACATATTGCTCACAACCATTTAATTATGAAGAGCCCTCGTTCTGAAATTTAGCTTCAGTTTGTTCAACTGATATAATTCTCATCAATTCCGTCAAAGCCTTTGATAGCTTATCTTACACAACTTTTTAATATTTCTAGGTGAGATACCTTATGAAACGCCTCGGGAAAATTTATGAGAGTGTTAATTATCAGCCCGTGTAAGACGGGTAAGACGGAAGTTTCGATATTTGATGCTCAAGCAGGTTAGTACAAGTACTCATCAGAAGTGATGGAAGATAATTTGCTACGACTACTGCACCACCACTTTAGCTATTGAAATAATTTTCGAAAGCTTCCATGCTCTGGAGAACGAACCACTGCTGACTAAGGACGGAGAAATGAGATTGAGGTTGTAGCAGTGCCATCTGTGGACTACGGGAGCGCGCGAGCAAAACAAAGCGACCCAAAAGCTTGTAGTGTCTCCCTCTCGGTTCCTGGCCGATCCACCAGTGTGGGTATGTGCCATCTTGTGTAAGGCCAACAACAACTCGCTACGTGTGGCCGCCCTGAGCGCTGATGTTCGTGATTGGGTTCGGGCATGTGTTTCCTGCCAACGAGCGAAAGTCCACCGCCATCCCCATTCCTCCAGGCACTTCCTGTCTTCCACCCTACACGGACCTAGGGATCTGAACTGGACCGGCCTCTCACACATGTTCCTCCTTTCCACGTTTGTACTCCTCTATAGTGCACTTCTCCTTCAGCGCGTCTCATCTCGCGTGAACTGCTGGTTCTCTCTGGACCGGGGCCCCTGTAGCGCCACCGCTTCGGCACGCGCTAAGGGAACGAAGAACATTGAACGTGGAGCCATGAGAACAGGCCAAATCACCGCCAAATGTATAACAACTCATCCTCTGTCCAGATTAAATTCGATGACATTTTCCCATCGAATGCAAAGCTGCAGCCCTTTCCTTTTCTTCAGGGCTTGTTGCAGGACCACCTAAGGTCCTTTCCCTCTCATACTATTGCTACTGATGTCTCGCAGGATCGCGAAAAGGCAGGTGGGAATTTTTTCACCTTCACTGGGTTGGTCTTTTTCTCTCCGTCTTCCTGACTTCACTCCAATTTATCTGGCTGAATTATTAGCAGTAATCTTAGCCTTACGAAAATCACAAACTACAGTTTCCCAGGTCGTCATTATGACTAACTCTCTGTCCATTTGCTTTTCATTATACTCAACCACTGAGTCTCGGGCATTACATCTCTTTAAGTTACTGATCCCACTCAGTCTAAATTCGGTAAGGTTGCTTTGGGTACCGGGGCACATGGGCTTTCACTTAAATGATGTTGCAGAATCCTTAGCAAGAGCCTCTCTCTGCGGCCCAATTGTTGCTGTCCTGCCAACGTGTGCATATACAGCTGCGGGGAGGTTTTTTTTTATTTTTGATTTATTGATCTTTGTTGCTTTACAATTGTACGCAAACACTGCTCGGACCCATCGCCAACGGCTAGTAACGGGTCCAATAGAGAAAATGTATACAAGCATGCAGGCAACAATATACCAAAATAAAGTAAGCAAGTTAGTAAAAAAAAAGGCTATACATCACTCTCAACACTTGTAAGAGTATCAACAAAAGAAACACATATATTACAGATTATATAAACTAAAAACTTACAGATCAAACAAAACGCATAGAACTTACACAAAAATTAAGGCATCACAAAAAGCTAGAGGAAAATAGTTGTTAACTATTTACAAAACATCACAAGGGTACAACACACGAGAGGAGGATAAAATGATTTCAGTGCACACTTTTTAATCACAAAACACTTTTAGAATAGACGCAAATTTATAAATCAATAAATAAATCAAGGTATCAGGTTTCTGCTACATGCAAATAATATCAGACGACTAGAAAAAAAAAAGAATGAAAGTATGAATTCAAAGTGTGTCATTCTTTATAAGGTAATAATTTTTTATTCCAATGGAAAAGTTGTAGGCAGTCTTTAGGCCATGTGGTAGATTATTCCAAATTTTTGCGCCCGTGAACTCTAGGAGACGCTCTCCATATACATTTCTTTTCACTGGCAAATTAAAATTGCCGTACGTGCGGCTCCGTGTTGAAAGTGGCGGGATGTTAAAGATTGATATATCAAACGGAAGGTTGTTTGTTACTATTTTATAAACACATTCAGCAGTTCTTTTCTCACGAAGTAAATTGAGTGGTAAGACGCGTAGTTTAGTAAATAGTGCCTTACTGTGTGCAGTGTAACTAGAAAATGAAATTATTCTAAGTGCTCTCTTTTGTAACTTTTTAATAGGCTCTAGGTATGTACTATACGTCCAGCCCCACGACTCGATGCAATATGAAAGGTGAGTATGTATTAATGTGAAGTATAGGACGCGCAGGATATTGGTATCAAAGTATTCGCGCGTCTGGAGAAGAGCATAACAACCGGATGCCATCTTAGTGCAAGTCGTCTCAATATGATGTTGCCAGTGTAAATGTTTATCCAGTGTGACTCCAAGGTAAGTAAAAGTATTTGTTGACTCAAGCTGGGTCTGATTAATAGTTAATGTAATATCACTTGAAAGAATTGATTTTTTCTTTGAGTGGAACAGTATGTATTTAGTTTTCTTAGCATTGATTGTTAATTTGTTTGTGAGAAACCAGTCGGAGATTTTTTCCAGTTCTGTATTTGCTATGTTTTCAAGTTCGACCGTATGATGAGCAGTAACAACAATGGCAGTGTCATCAGCATACATGATGGCTTTGGATGAAGTTAATACTTTGGGCAGATCATTTACGTACAGTAAAAAGAGCAGCGGACCAAGAGTAGACCCCTGTGGTACCCCTGTGAGTAGGCGCTGAATGGATGACGATAAAGATTTCATTGAAACAATTTGTTGGCGGTTTGCGAGGTAGCTAGAGAAAAAGTCAAGCACCTTATCGCGAAGTCCATATATTTTTAGTTTATTTAGCGTAATGTCATGGTTAACTGTGTCGAAGGCTTTTTTAATGTCCAGAAATATAACTGCTGCGAGTCTGTTATTGTGTAAAGCATCATTAATTGCCTGGGTAAGAGTCATGACTGCTGAGCTGGTGGAGTACTGAGGGCGAAATCCGTGCTGCTCTGGGCATATAATGTTATATTTCTGAAGAAACTGATGAATACGTTTGTTAAGAATTTTTTCGAATATGGTATTAATAACACTAAGTACAGAGATAGGTCTGTAACTGGAAGGGTCAGAGGAGTCGCCGTCCTTGAATACAGGAGTAACACGTGCTATCTTTAGGGATGATGGGTATGTGCTGTTGAGTATTGAATGGTTGAATAAATGGCATAATATGGGTCCTAGAACATCAATATTTTCTTTAAATACCTTCACAGGAATGCCATCGTAGCCTGCCGCCTTGTTTGTAACTAAATCCATAACAACACACATCACTTCAGTTATTTCGACTTCGTGCAGAAAGAAAGAGTTTAAAACTGGCCGCGGAAGATCACTGCTAGTACTTATATCAGGAAGTTTCGATGCTAGATCAGGGCCAACTTTGGTGAAAAATGTATTAAAGTCTTCTACTGTCTGCTCAGTTATATTGGAGGGTTTCGCAGCTACACAATATTTCAGGAATTTGCTGCCCCGGCTCTTACATCGTCTCCCGAATATCAGCATCTTCTGCATCCTTGGAGTAGCAAAGACTGGCGCTCGCGCAGACTAGAGGTCTCTTTCGCGCGTTTGCGTTGCCGGGTTCCCCTTCTAAATTTCTACCTTCACAGATCTGGCCTGGCGGTTGCCCCATTCTGCCCTTTTTGTGCCGAGCTCGAGACAATGGATCACTTCCTGCTGTTCTGCCGCCGCTTTTCTCATTTTTGGAGGCGCCTTTTGCAAATTCCGTTTCACCAGCTTGGTTTGCTTGTGTCCTCTGCGGTCGTTCTTTCCTTTGGCGTTTCTTTGCTTGGACGAAGCGACAACAGTGTGCAATCTGCTGTGCAAAATTTCCTTCAAGAAACGCAGCGACTCCCATTCTAATTATTTTCTCCCACTCTCAGTCAGTACGAAATTGAAACATTGCAGGCATTGTATACTATTATGCACAATAAGCCATTGTCCCGTCTTCTATCTCCAAGTTCACAACACCCCTGTCTTCGCGTCTTTCAATCAGCCTATATACTATTACTACTCTTTTTCCCGTCAAAACGTTTCTGTTTCTAGCAACTAACCGTCAGTATCTTGGTGACTCCTCCGTAGTGGGTATGTGCCAGCATTATTTGAGGCCAACAAACCGACCGACCGACCGACATGCGAGGAGCCCGGCTCAAACGGCAGCCATCCCCTACAGCTCTGCCTTCGTCTATGGCCGGGTATCCGCAGCAGTAAGTGTGGTGTGGTGGTGGTGGACTTTCCCTCGTTGGCAAGAAAAATTGCTGATGGCCTAGCTCTGTTAGGCCAGGATATACGTAGCGAAAGCGCGGCGACTTCTCGATCGGAAGAAATAATATATAAAACCCGTGCATTCATTAAATGCGCCTTTATTCATGATCAAATCTTCAGTCATCGTGGTAGAGCGGTAGCGCCCCGCATCAAACGCGAATGTCCTGGTTCGATTTTCAGTCTCTACACAGGCTTTTTTTTATTTAGTGAGGGTGCGAGGGTTTCAGTGGAACCCATAGATGCCACCACCGAATACGTTGGCTGATGGTTAAGCGGGTAAGAGTAAGGGCGGCTCCGCGGCGAGGTGTGTGTCGTGACGTCATGCCAGATGGCGCGGCGAGCGCGCGGCGTCCGCCCATACTGCGGCGGTTGCTAGACAACGGGTCAAGGTCTCTCTCTGTGCCTCCTCGGAGCACCGCCACAGCGGAATCGCAAGTCGTGGCCAGCGTAGCTTGCGGTAAAAAACACATGCGCGTACCCAATCACGAGCGTACATGCACGGACACATGTAGCGAGTCGCCAAGAGCTTTTGTGCCTCTTCGTCTTGCTCGCGCGCACCCGTCGTCCACAGATGGCGCGGCTAGAAGATATTTCATATTGATACGTGCCGCCACTGTAGAAGAAGTAGAAGCGCCTGCATTTTCTGGAGTGGGTCCTTCCACGGTGCACAAAGGTGGGACCTCAGCAACGTCGTGGAGGAAGGTAATAGCCGTGCCTTTGACGAGGTGCCGATATTCGTTGGAAAAGTTGGTCAGGAGGACGTGGGTACGGTCGTTACGTAGTCGGACGAGACCTCGGGCAACGACAAGGCCCCGCTCAAGCAGCAGTGCGTATGGCCGTCCGCCAGGTCCTACTAGTCGTGAAATAGGTCGTTCCGCACGAGCACCAGGACACTGCACCGCGGCGGCACTGCGACGTCATCCTCGACAATGCGCAAAGCGTAGCTGTAAGGATCTCAGGGGCCAGAGCGGGCCACGGCCTCTCTGGTCGAGAACGTGATACGTGCGTCCTTAAAGTCAATCACAGCGCCGTTCGCCTGGAGGAAGTCGATCCCCACAATCGAGTCTCTGGAACACTCGGAGAGCACGACAAATTCACCAACGTACGTGAAACCACGTGCAACCATTTTAGCCGTGCACTTGCCAACAGGGGAAATTAGGTGACCATCAGCGATGCGCATGTGGGTCCCCGTTCACGGTGTCAGAACCTTGTTAAGGTCTCCAGCAAAGGCACGGTTCATAACAGAATAATCAGCACCGGTATCGAGCAGCGCGGCAATCTCAGTACCATCAATTGTCACCCGCAAATCGGATGCAGCGTATCGGGTGCTGTCGCGGCCGCTCTCTGTCCAAGTATCGTCGGATCGATGGTTTCGCGATGCAGGATCTTGACACGTGTCGACGTCAGGGGTCTTGCCTGCAAAGGTCGCTGGTGTTAGTTTTCCCGACGCGGACTGGGCGAGCGACGGCCAGCAGAGCTACTCTGGCGGCCGGGGCTGGAAGTGCGATAGCGGAGAGGCGAAGGCGAACGGGACTCATGCCTTCCAGAGTAAACACGGTTCTGGCGCGCCCAGAGATGTTCCGCAACCTCATGCGGTCGTTCACCGTTCTGAGGACAAGATGCGTCGGGACGGAAACCGCGAAAACCCACTTGGTGGTACGGATAGGTTCGGTAGTGATGACCGGGCTCCCCACAGTGGTAGCACAGAGGCCAACGCTCCGGTGTACGCCACAAATCTTACCTCCGAATACGTGGCTCAGCTGTAGTAGGTGCAGTTGCATAATATGGGGCGGTGCTACCGGCGAGAGACGTCGAGGTGATACCGTAGCCAGGTGTGGTTGCATGACAAGTGCCGATGCTGCTTATGGCAGGCGTCGGAGTAGCGGGACCGTAGCCAGCCATGCGACGTACAACGGATGCTTATGTGGGTCTGGCATCGAACTGGCGTGGCGCTTCGGAAACAGGAGGTGCCTGCGAAACCTGCCGCACTTTGTCCCTGACGACTTCTGTCAGCGCCGCCAGCGGCGCAGGCGCAACGTGGGGCAGACGGAACCGTTCGAGTTCCTCCCGGACAACTGTACGAATCAGTTCGCGCAAGATATCAGCACCGCCGACGAGGCACGACGAAAAGATTTCGGTCACAATGCTGTTGATGTCCCGATTGTACTGACGGGCCCGTTGTTGGAGCGTCGTCTCCATGGTGGTCGCATCGGTGAGAAATTCCGCCACAGTGCGGGGTGGGCTGCGACGAGGCCTGCGAAGAGCTCCTGCTTAACCCCTTGCATCAGATCGCGAAGCTGCTTCTCCTCAGCCATGTTCGGATCGGCACGCTTAAATAGACGGGCCGTGTCCTCGATGTACATGCCTACACTTTCGTTCGCGCGCTGATTTCGGGACTGCAGCGCAGATTTAGCCTTCCCCTCTTCCCCCAGATCCGTTCCTGTCCCACGTTTCCGATTCCGAAGTTATGCGCCAGCGAACACGCGCTCTAATTCCTCCGTGTTCGCACCCTCTCCCCCGTAGTCTTACTCGGCAGGAGGAGGTATCCGTGCGCCGGATTCGGGCAGGGGCGGCTCTGACACCATCTGTCCGTCATCGGTGGCGTGCCAAAGATCTGCCACTACCTGACAGGTGCCCTCACTGTGGCGCTGCACCGGACATATGTGATGTGCGGCACTTGTTGTGGACGTGCCCAGCGACGGCTGCTATCAGAAAACGGCTCCTCTGGGAGGTGGGCCTGCGGTGGAACCGCGAAAGTGACTTCGTGAAGTGGACAATGGACAACCGTTTCATTAACAACCTCTGCGACTACCTCAGCGCAACGGTTCTTCACTCCTTCTTTTAACTTTCAATCCCGTGCATTCCTTCCCCCCTTTCCTTTTCAACTTATGCCTCATGGCACACTTCTCGAATAAAAAAAAAAAAGCTTTAGCCTTCTCCCGGCGGTCGGCGTTGTGGAATGTGGCCAGGAGATTCCGGTAAAACGTCCCCCAGGTGGGAAGGGTAGTCTCTTTGGTTTTCAAACCACGTCCGGGCAGACTCTTCCAGGGCAAAATTTACATTGTGGAGCTTGCGCTCGTCGCTCCAGTCGTTGTAGCGGGCGACCCGCTCGAAGGTCTCCAGCCAATCCTCAGCGTCTTCGAACACGTCACCGTGAAAATATGGCGGTGTTCGCGGTGGGTGCCAAAGGATCGGCGCCAGGCGCCCGGTGTCAGTGGCCATAGCAGTTGGACTCAACGGGCTAGGCTGGGTCGGCGCCCGGGACCTCCTGGTGTCCGTGGCCTTGTGAGTTAGACTTGGTGGCCGAGGCTGCGTCGTTCTTGTGGGCGGGGGAAGGGGCCCTAACTCAGGAGACTCTCCGCGGATACGGCGGCTAAGTCACTGGTGAACAGATGTGAGGTCCGTAGTGATGCTGTGCGGTGTTGGTCGGAAAGCGTACCCAGCACTGCTCCACCAAATGTTACGAGCAGTTCGAAGGAGAACCTCCGGAGAAGAGACGTAAAGCTGCGGTGGTCCCTAAGTGGTCTGATCGCGCGAGCGAAAGAGAACCATCTTCTTTCTCCACGGTCCCGAAGATCCCGCCGATGATTTTCCTTTCCTGGGCGCTGTTAGTACCCCCCAAATGGCGCAGCTTTAGCGGGCGGACTCGGAGT
Organism: Amblyomma americanum; assembly: GCF_052857255.1. NCBI lineage: Eukaryota > Metazoa > Arthropoda > Arachnida > Ixodida > Ixodidae > Amblyomma > Amblyomma americanum. The sequence goes on along the minus strand of NC_135502.1, from coordinate 130,051,606 downwards.
TCGCGCCGCTCATCGATTACCTCGAAGGCGTCGACGCTCGCATCCCGCATGTTTTTCGTCGCGGGCACCAAACCTTCACTTTACAATCTGGTGTTCTCTACAAGCGCAACTTTTCCAGCAACAGAGACGCGTTCCTGCTTGTCGTACCATCGCAGTTGTGGCCAGATTTGTGTTGTGGCCGAAGCCGACTCGGCTCCTTCATCAGGGGTGACTGAGGGCAGTAGCTAAGCGTCTTTAAGTATGGAGGGGAGGAGGAGGGGGGCGGGTCAAAGGAACGACAGCTGTGACGCGAAAGGCGCGGAGGAGGGGGAGGGGGTTTAGGCTGTTAGTCACGCTGGCGCACTGCAGGGAGGTGGTGACGCGACTTTTTTTCGTTGAGTTGAAGAGAGATGGAGAGCCATGGAAAGAAAAATGATAGGTGTAACGTTAAAGATCGGAAGCGGGCAGAGTGGGTGAGGGAACAAACACGGGTTAATGACATCCTAGTCGAAATCAAGAGAAAGAAATGGGCTTGGGCAGGGCATGTAATGCGAAAGCAAGATAACCGCTGGCCTTTAAGGGCAACGGAGTGGGTTCCAAGAGAAAGTAAGCGTAGCAGGGGGCGGCAGAAGGTTAGATGGGCGGATGAGATTAAGAAGTTTGCAGGCAAAGGGTGGATGCAGCTGGCAAAGGATAGGGTTAATTGGAGAGACATGGGAGAGGCCTTTGCCCTGCAGTGGGTGTAGTAGGGCTGATGATGATGATGATGATGATGATGATGATGATGATGATGATGATGATGATGATGATGATGATGATGATGATGATGATGAAGAGAGAAGTACCTGGGCATATATACCGGGGGCAGGTTTCCTTTTGTGCGGTTGATGTTGTTCGGGATGGTTTGGATATGCCAGGATTCCAGGAGGAGCCTTTTGTGGTAACTTGTTTCGGTTCCGAGTATGCAGGTTTCTTCGAAGTTGTTTCTATGGTCGGAGTCCTCGGAATGTTCGGCTACTGGATTGCGTTCTCTTCCGAATTTGCGGACGTCGATTTTATGTTGCCGAATTCTTTCTTTGAAATTTTTGGTTTCGCCGATGTAGCTTGCGTCACAGTCGGCGCATGGAATTTGGTAGACAATGCCTTGGGCTCTTTCTCTCGGCGGCCGGTCTTTGGGAACAGGTAGGCAAAGCGCAACAGTATTTGTAGACTTGCGCGCAACCTGGAGACCCGATTTTTTCAGGATTCTGTCGATCTCGCTGACACCTCCGACATAAGGTAAAGTGAAGTATTTTGGTGGTGGCGTTGGTCTGTGTGCGTTGATTTCGTCAGGAATGTTGCGTTTTTGACGTCGAATGGTTGTTTGAATAAAGTCTTTTTGGTAGCCGTTCATGATGAGTTCTTTGAATATCGTGCGTTGCTCTTTTCTTCTGTCAAGTTCTGTGCTGCAGTGTGTCTCGACTCTTCTGAACAGCGTCTTCACCACTGATGCTTTATGGACTGTCGGGTGGTTCGAAGTGAAGTGGAGATACCGGCCTTAGTTGTTTGGTTTGCGGTATACGGAGAATCCGCCTTTTTCACGACGCGACTGCGCATGCGCCCATCCCCTGGCGGCGGTGTCGCGAAACATAATGGAAGGGTCGCGCGCTCTACTCGAGACCGGCCGTGGAAGTGTAAACAAACCGGCTTCCGACGCAGGGTGCGTTGCTGCAGCCGTCGGGCGTTCAGCGCGACGCATTTCGCGATACCTACGAAATGTGTTGCATACGGCTGCAATGCCCAATATGTAAAGGGAAGCAAACTCGGATTTTTTCCCTTTCCGAGCGCTTCCCGGGACAGCCTTCGACGCAAAGCGTGGATAAAAGCAGTTCGCCGGCTCGACGATCGAGGCCGCCCTTGGGCACCGTCAAGCACGTCAAGACTGTGCGGAAATTATTTTGTGACAGGTACGGACGAGGTACTGCGGTTAAATGCGTGTGCAGTCTATCACAAAAGGTCTTATTCATGGCCAGGAAGGCCTCGAATGTCACCGCGGCATTTAGATTTCGTTCCGACGCTTCTTGCTTTCTCAAGCAAGAAGGCCGAATGGGCAAGTGCTGTGATCCGCTTTCAACGCGCGATGGAGCGGGCAACGAAAAAGTAGCTACGAGAGCATTCACGCATGGTGCTAAAATTTTGTCATAATCTCCTACGGAAATTTCCTTGTTTATGCTACTACACCCTGGCCAATCATCCCGTGTGGGTATGTGCCATGTATTAAGAGGCAGAAGAAGAAGAAGCTGTCTTATGCGTGTGTTCGAATCATATCCATGATGAAGACCTCTGCGTGGTATCGCCGGAATGGATCAATGTGCGCCTCTCGCGCTCGTCTTTATGGACGCGCATGCTTGTTTAACCTATGCATCGGTGTGCTGTGGGAAAATACAGTGAAATGCTAGCATAGCTGCTTTGTTGCGAGTACGCTTATGCTTTTATAGCTCGTGTAGCTATTCTGCAGCGCTTGAACACAGCGATTGCTTGTGAAAACTGTTGTCCCCAGTCGTTTTCTGTACTACGGCGTGCACGATGTAGTATCCACCTTTCATGAATGGCAGGCATATACAGTGCAAAAAAGGAGAACCTCACTGATCGGGGATATTTCATTGAACATTATGTTCCGAATGTAGCCTTCATCTCTGAAGCGGCGGCCCTTGCTCAGCTGGTGTTCGCATCGCATGCCGGATGATCGGAGATACTAAAGAGTTTGCTCTTCGGTGGGCGCTGCAGCCTGCCTCGGACTTCGCACCCAGCCATCAACCAATCCTAGAAGTCCTCCAGGTACCAGGTGCTGCCCAGGACACGCCATCGTCTACAGATTTCAACAAAACGTGCTCCGGAGCGGCACTCAGTCCTGCCGGGCTGGGCGCGCAGTACCCTACCAGTGAGCTTCCATCGTTGTACGCGAGGTGGCAGCACAGGAAAATGAAAAAGGCGGATTGAAGGGTATTGTGGTTTCGGGACACGAGGACGTCCAAAAACGGCAGGGAGTTTTCTTGTTTCACCTCTAGCGTGAACTGAATGTCAGGTTCTGCGGAGTTTAAATGACGAAGGAAATTTTGAGTCTCAGATCTTTTGATGACGGCGAAGCAGTCGTCGACATACCTGAGGAAAATCTTTGGTTTCGGGTGGAATGAGTTGAGTTCTCGTTGTTCGATGTGTTCAATGGTTAAATTGGCCATGACGACAGAGATGGATGCTCCTATTAGTGTTCCTTTCACTTGTCGGTAAAATTCCCCGTTTGACGAGAAGTATGTGTTCGATAGGCACAACTCCAGGAGGCGGCACACATCATTTACACTATGCGGGGTTCGTGCGCTGAGTGTGTCGTCGCGTTGTAGGGCTTCTCGGGTAGCAGTCACCGCAAGCTTCACGGGGATGTTTGTGAAAAGGAACACCACGTCGAAGGAGACAAGGCATTCGTCGGCCTCAAGGGTGGCTTGGGACACCATTTCGATGAAGTGACTGGAATGACGAATGTGGGTCTCTGTTTTTCCTTGCGATTTGGGCTATGATTTGGTGAAGGTATTCTGACAACGAGCGAAGAGGGGAACACCGGAAGTAGACAATTGGGCGTAAAGGGATCCCCGGTTTGTGGACTTTAGGCCGGCCGTAGAATGCTGGAGCCGATCCGTTGGTGCTCATTAACTGAAGGTAGAGGTCTTGGAAGGTGGGGTGCTTTTGGAATACTTCTTTCAATGTTTTGTTTAGCCTTGCTTGAGTAGTGGTGGTGGGGTCCTTCTTCGATTTTTTATTTTCTTGACTGCTGAGTGAGGTCGATATTTTCTCTGCGTAGTCCCGTCTGTCCAGAACGACCGTTGTGTTCTCTTGTCCTCTGTGAGGATCACTATGTTGGTGTCTGTCTTGAGGTCTTGCAGGGCTTGCCTTTCATCCGGTGTTAGGTTTGATTCTTTTCGGTGTGCTTGCACTGAATTAAGTACACCTATTGTTTTGAGCCTGACCTCTTCTCGTACACCAGGTTCCAGTTACCGGATAGCGACTTCAAGCGCAGATACGATTGCTGGAAGGGGGGGGGGGGGGGGGGTTTGTTCACCTGGAGGTTTAATTTGTGTCCCTTGGCTAGGATTGACGTTTCGGCGGTTGTGAGCTTCCTGGAGGAGAAGTTGGCGACCAGGTCAGAATGGTCTGGTGGGGGTAGTTCGGGCCGGCGTTGAAGTTTCGACAACTTCTCTGTCTGCTTGGTGCGGCGTTTGTCGGCTTCTGGTGATGCGGTTTCTTTGGCAAATGCCTCGATAGACGTCACTAGGTTGGGCATCTTGTGCTCTAGTTGTCGGCGGGCGAAGAAGGCGTCGATTTCTTTCTTCCTAATCACGCTACGGCACTCATGTATTCGTGCCGTCACTAGGTGCTGTTCTGCCTTGTCGATCATGCTTCGTCCTTCCGTTGTCGGGACCAGGCGGCGTAGTCGTAGGCTCTGGGGTGCAACCTTGGTTTCCTTGCATTTATTGGCGAATTCCAGGTGTGTCTTGAGCACCGAGATGCCTTGCATGGTCTTGATGTACTTCTTGGCAAGCTGCATAGCTTCTAGCCCGAAGTCTGCACGGATAGATTGAAAACTAAACATTTTGACAGTTTTGCCTGTCTGGTTGGGTTTGGAGACATATAATAAACTGCACAACTCCAACCAAAAATTCTAACTTTAACCCAACGTTTCGAAGCCGACTCGGCTCCTTCATCAGGGGTGACTGAGGGCAGTAGCTAAGCGTCTTTAAGTATGGAGGGGAGGAGGGGGGGGGGGGTCAAAGGAATGACAACTGTGACGCGAAAGGCGCGGGGGAGGGGGAGGAGGTTTAGGCTGTTAGTCACGCTGGCGCACTGCAGGGAGGTGCTGATGGTGACTTTCTTTTTTTCGAAGTCCCTGGGCATATACTGGGGGCAGGTTTCCTTTTGTGCGGTTGATATTGTTGGGGGTGGTTTGGATATGCCAGGATTCCAGAAGGAGCCTTTCGTGGTAATTTGTTTCGGTTCCGAGGATGCAGGTTTCTTCGAAGTTGATAATATGGTCGGAGTCATCGGAGTGTTCGGCTACTGGATTGCGTTATCTTGCGAATTTGCGGACGTCGTTTTTATGTTGCCGGATTCTTTCTTTGAAATTTTTGGTTTCGCCGATGTAGCTTGCGTCGCAGTCGGTGCATGGAATTTTGTAGACAATGCCTTGGGCTCTATCTCTCGGCGACCAGTCTTTGGGAACAGGTAGGCAAAGCACAACAGTATTTGTGGGCTTGTGCGCAAACTGGGGACCAGATTTTTTCAGGATTCGGGCGATGGTCTCGCTGACACCTCCGACATAAGGTAAAGTGACGTATTTTGGTGGTGGCGTAGGTTTGTGTGCGTTGATTTCGTGAGGAATGTTACGTTTTTGACGTCGAATGGTTTTTTGAATAAAGTCTTTTGGGTAGCCGTTCCTGATGAGTTCCTTGAATATCATGTGTTGTTCTTTTTTTCTGTCCAGTTCTGTGCTGCAGTGTGTCTCGACTCTTCTGAACAGCGTCTTCACCACTGATGCTTTATGGACTGTCGGGTGGTTCGAAGAGAAGTGGAGATACCGGCCTGAGTGGGTTGGTTTGCGGTATACGGAGAATTGAAGGGTATTGTGGTTTCGGGACACGAGGATGTCCAAAAACGGCAGGGAGTTTTCTTTCTCCACCTCTAGCGCGAACTGAATGTCAGGTTCTACGGAGTTTAAATGACGAAGGAAATTTTGAGTCTCAAGTCTTGTGATGACGGCGAAGCAGTCGTCGACATACCTGAGGAAAATCTTTGGTTTCGTGTGGAATGAGTTGAGGGCTCGATGTTCGATGTGTTCCATAGTTAAATTGGCCATTTCGTCAAACGTGGAATTTTACCGACAACTACCGACTAATGAAAGGAACACCAATGGGGGCATCCATCTCTGTCGTCATGGCCAGCTACTGCCCTCAGTCACCCCTGATGAAGGAGCCGAGTCGGCTTCAAAACGTTTGGTTAAAGTTAAAATTTTTGGTTGGAGTTGTGCAGTTTATTATAAGTCTTCAAACCCAACCAGACAAGCAAAACTGTCAAAATGTTTAGTTTTCAAGCAAGAGTACGCACGCTAAATTCGAAAAACATGCAGCGTACGTATCGCGAACGTACATAAATACTCGATTTGAAATGGCGTTTGGCGCATGCACAGTACGAAGGACGCTATTTTACAGCGTTCGCTATGCCTTTGCGTATATCTGCGTGCGCCCTACTCAGAAGTCTCTAATATCCAGCACTGCGTGCTACTCTTCCCGCTAACCATGTAACAGAGAATTATAGAGGACGCTTTCTAGAGATCGGTTACTTCAAATAAATTATTTGCAGCACGCTTATGGAGATGTTCTTGTCTAGAAACACGATGCAGATTGAGTTTTCCACTGCATAAAGCGGATCTCATTATTTTCTCCCGTCTATGTTACATTTTAAAGAAGAAGAAGTGTTATACATGCACGTACATGCAGTCCTTATTCGTTTTTGGCTTAACTGTTTCTATACAGTGCGTCAGTTTAAAAGGTAGCTCGATATCTATATGCACGTTGGCGAGGCAGGAATGCAGCGTTGACATAATAGCGTAAGTGATTTTGACCCTTTATTGCGCGGCACCTCATCAGCATGCCTGCGCAGCGTGATTTGCATGCAGCCCAGCTCAAAATATACACGCCCAAGAAAGTGAGCTCAACTTTCGCTTGCACTCGTAGGACACGTTACGAAACAGTTTCTTTTCTTGAAGTAGGCCGCTTTCAACATCTTGAGACTCTCAGTGTTTTTGCTGCTGCAGAAGTTCCTTGACTTCAAATTACGCCATAAACTTCGATGAATGGTCACGTCCTAGTGATATCTTTCTCTCACGGCTGCTTAGCACATGTACAGTACAGCACACGAAACGCGGAGGTCCCTGCCGCGAAACAGAATTCGAGCTTCCAGTGAATTTCGCCATCAGCGTGTGCCTCCGGGGCGAGCAGCCTCTGTAGTCCTTTTGTTAAAGAGCGAGTGGTGCTATGCTAGTGACTATGCTAGTGGCTGGCTATTCCCCGCGCTTCTCATACAAGTTGTGGTTGCGCAATCGGATTTGAGAAGGCCCACCAACTGCTCGGCACGTATGCGGTCGGTGTAAAATTGCCGCGAGGGGACGGGTATGCAGCTGGTATATAATTGTATAAAGCCCCTCTTGTCGCAGCTGCAAAGCTACATATGCGAGGCCACAGCTCTTGTTTTTTTTTTTTGATGTGCCTGCGCCACTATATATAGCGAATCGCGTCGTCGGTCTATCGCTGCGTGTTGGGGCCTCGCATATTACGGTAGCCCCGAGCAAGGCGTTCAGATCTCTACGACTGATTCCATCACTGTGCCCCGTCGTCTTAACGTACTGGAGCACGCCGCAACTCGTGCGTTCGTGGCAAAAAAAAGGTAATGCCAGTTGTTTTCCATTCGCAGAGAGAATGAGGAAGGCATATAGGGGTTCCAAGCGTTCACTGAAGTGCATCCCCATTGGTCCCCGGCATTGGGGAAAAAAGAAAACAGAGTCTTGGGATGTAGAAAGGCGGAGTGAAATTGTTGCACAGAAAACACTGGAGCAATCATGAAAACAGAGAGCTGTGTCATAGACACCTTACAGGTACTGCCGGCGACAGACGCCTCCAGGACGCGTGAATGGAAGCCGAAGCCGACAGCTTTGTTATTCGCTCCGCAGGTTCCAGACGGCACATGTGGGGGTTAAGGTTGCATTCGCGTCCTCTGATGCGTGATAATCAAATGAAGTTATTATTCGCGACGACTACACCTAGGTACAGCCTTTGTCAAAAGTTTGGAGCCCAAGCCATGAAGCTTCCAAGCCATGAAGTGGGGCTCCTGTAGCACCAGTAGAATTCCTAACCGCTGGAGGGAGGAGTATGAGAGTTCCCCTCAACTGTTCATCAATTTAGAGCGCTGGAGGTGCATAGCTAGCCACACTGCGTGGTTCAGAAGCAAACCTCCCTGGGTTCTAAACTTTTGACCTAGTCGCTTTCTACACAACCTGGCAAATACACAAACTGGCTGAACAGAGGCCGCCTGGCCAAAAGCTAAAAAACCAACGCCGCGAGACAGCATCCGATTTCTACGGCAATGGAGTTGTTCCTGCATGCTTTTGTTTCTGCCGGCCACGTTTCACCTCTCGGCCGATATGTGACGATGCCATCAGAGGCCCGATTTAGAGGTGCGTGAGTGGATGCTATTTTATCTTGCCGCTGGAGCCTAGTGCGTTTCGCGTGCTGTGTCCTCGCCTATACAGTTGGTTTCACCTAAGATTTTACACAGTTTTTAAAAATAGCCTTTTTGAGTTGAAGAACGCTTTTTTCGGCATAGCATCGTCAGCAGTGTAGTACATCAGAACACCGTTAAAACGTGTTAACTAGCAGGCTGGTTAACTAACATTGAAAGTTAACTTTTTAACTATTAGTGTTAGCTTTAATTATTGAGAGGCTGAAGCCCATTGTAAGTAATATTCAGATCTGCTTTTAGAATTTCGAAAATGCGGTTACCTTCGGCGCTGCGGCCATACAAATTCTGGCTACAGTGCGCCAAAATACATGCGCTTTCAAGAAGCTTGCTGGCGAAGCAACCTCTCCAGTGGTTCGTCGAAAGAGGCTATATTTGTTGGGCCACAGCATCGAAGATAATAGAGTTTTCGAAATTCTAACCACTGATTTCAATATTATTTCCGATGGCCTACACGCCTGTTCATAATTAAGAAACCTACCAGTGATGGTTAAAAAGATAACTATTCAGTATTAGTTAACCAGCCTGTTAATTAGCGCGTGTTAGCTGTATTCTGATGTAATACACCGTTGTCAATGCTATACCAAAAAAAGCGCTCTTCTAACTCAAAAAGCCTATTGAAGATGAATAAGTACGTGAAGACGCTGTTCGTCATTCGAGCCGCAAAACGCCGCTGATAACCGAACCTCTCGCAGTCACCTTTATTCACCGTTAGAGGGCGGAATGGGGGGGGGGCTTCTGAAATGCACTTACCACAGCGAATCATTACTGAAGCAATGAATAATTGGGTTACTATTTCATTGCGATATTAGACAAGGTTCGTTTTTCGCTGTTATCTTGCGTTCTCTGTAATAATGGGGAGAGTATGCACCGAACACAAACACGTTGAAGTCGTAACTTCTCTCTCTCTCTCGATATTGGGCATACATGCGTGGCCTCGATGCGTGGGCATACATGACAATATACATTCAGGTAAACGTCAGGCACTTGAAATAAAACTGGTTTTGACAAACGGAAAGGAGCAGTGGCAATCTCTTCTCGGTAGCCACGTCAACTGCCCTGTGAGAGAAAATAAGAAAGAGGCGCGGAGGGCTCCCGATAAATTTCCACCACTTGACTCTTAAAGACGAGGCTTAAGCGTCCTCCAAATTTTTATCATTTAAGGACAATGGTAATACATTTTTAGCGTGAGTAGATTAAGAATCAATATGCATGTGAAGGCAAACGAGCATAGTTCCCGGGTTCGAACCCGACCGCGGCGGTCGCGTTTCGATGGAGGCGAAACGCTAAAGCGCCCGTGTGCTGTGCGATGTCAGTGCACGTTAAACATCCCCAGGTAACAAACGACCCTTATATCCATACGCAGTGGTGATTGGGGAGTACTATAGGGGTCATTGAACTTGCTTGAACAGAACATTAAGCATACATAAGCACTCTGATGAGATGAGCTCAGTGCGGTGAAATCCTGTCTGACGCGCTGTCCTGAGCAGATGTGTACAACGCAAGAAAGCAGAAAGTTCGCGGCCTAGTCCGTGCCAAGGCTAAATTACCTCACTGCAGTAATGCACGCGTGCTGTTCATTGTTTTGATCTCATCCATACACAAATAGCAACACAAGGATTGGCTCTTTCACGGCCGCTCGCTTCGCACTGCACTCGCGTGTCGTGCAGTTCACATCCAACGAAATACTGCCGACGCGGCCAGGTACTCATCCCGCGTCCTCGGGCTCAGCAGCCGAGCGCCTTAGCCACTTTGCTACCGCGGGAGCACGTATAAAGAGGCGCACTACCGATGTTTAAAATCGTACTGGAAATCATCTTCTGGACATCCCCCCCCCCTCCCCAATAAACCAATTATTATCATCACGCGCGTGACGTGTGGCCGAAAGACACGATATTCTATATAGTCTACTGCATTGGATTGCGCGGGCCTCTCCATAAAGGGTCGTGGTAGCGCCATGCTCGTGGTGGTGCCTGTCAATTCCTTCTGGGTAGCAGAGAACAATCGGTGACAAATTTTCGCACCTCCCTCCCCGTGCGTATTATGGCGGCCACTGCCCCCTCCCCCCCTTTCCTCCTATCAGCGCACATTTATGCTTCGCCTATGGTTTCGGCCTCAATTTCCGAGCATTTCGCCACATTGAGGCAAGCAGATTCTTTGAGGGTAATTCAGTAACCTCCTATTGGGCAGAGGAAGCCAGCCGGCCCCGCTGAAACGTTCCACACAAGTCGCTCGTATGGAATATGGGAATATGGAGTCCATATGAAAGGAAAAACATATGGATATCCATACGTTTTCTGTATCGTGTCTATGAACTTTCCATAACGCTCCATTGACCTTCCATAACGTGTGCATGACGTCATATGGAGTCAGTGAGTTTGCCGGTTCCATAAACTCCATACTGGCTCATAATTCATATGAAGTTATGGAACTGGCCTTATGGAGACTTTCAATGGGACATCTGACGCTGTCCTCGCCTGGGTAGGTATAACATTCGTCGCAGCAAGAAGCCATGCCAAAGAACGGCAGTCGCTGGAGCGGGCACATGACAGGAGCGCTGACGTCGAAAAGTGCGCCTAGGACACCTTCCAGAAAATTGATGGTGCCGACCCAGAGCCCCTGATAGTGAATATCCTGAAACAGTGTATTCACTGAGCCAGCTTGTGCTGTCGAGCACTTAAAAGAAGCAACTTGGCAGTGCTCTTGGGACGGCAATGACCGTGGATATTGGCTACCTTGTATTCTAGTTTAGGGTGCAAATACTTAAATCGCATTGTATTCGCATGCATGATTGCGTTATTGGCTGTTTTTCAATGTCTCTGGATGGTGTTATGCTTGGCATCGTGCACCTTGCGGAATGCACGGCATTTCTGTTGACTGTCTATTCTGAATGCCCTATGTTGAACCGGAGAAACGGCTCCCGTTAGGCCTAGCAGTGTTCTGCTTTGGCTCCTGTCTCTGAGAAAGAGGAAAAAAACTTCGCGTATCGTGGCGTTTGGATAAAGTGAGCCATTTCTCTGGATTTCACTGTGTAAGTAAGCAATGTATCAAGCTTGTGACTCGTGCTCAGGAAGGAAGTTTCATCTTTGCAACTCACCTCGAATACGAGCATAGCTATTGAATAAATGGAGAAGAACGTTTGTTTTCGGAGATAACGTTTTCTTACAACGCGAAGGCAAAACTCTCCGACGAGAAGGTACTCAACTGGGACGAGAAAACGAAAAAAAATATTGACAGGCTTGACTTGGGGGCGCTGGTTCTGGTCTGCCCCCCCCCCCCCTCACCAAAAAAAAACAAGCCTTTTTTTTCGGTTGCTTCGTTCTCGGAGCGTAAACAAGGCGCTCAGTTCAACCGAGCCTCCCGATGGCTTCCCTCCGGTTTCTTCCCAGAATGCCAACCCGCAGTGTGGGCTTCACTGTCGCTTGAGAGCTCGCGGCGTCACTGGCGTCATGTTTCGGCCGTTGACGTTCGCTTGGTAAGAGTCACGAAGCAGAGGCGAGCGAAATCAGGGAGAAAAAAATGGCCAGGCTTAGCTTGGTTAAGCCAAGAATGCGTTGCATATCTCGATGGAGTTCCGTGCTGCTCCGTTGACTCGATAGGCTATTGACTCGATCGCCATTGAAACTGCCCGTGTAGCAGCGCTCGATCGCCGTTGAGTCGATAGACTATCGGTTCGAGGACCCTCGAAATGCCCGTGTGACAGGGGTATAAGACTGTCCCGGCGAAGGAGCGCAGCTCTTTTATACATATGCCGTGACGTCAATCATAGCGCAGCGCCCCTAGCGGTAGGAGCGGGAGTCAGGTGGTGGCTGCGGCCGCGCGCGACCGCGCCAGTTGGGGCCCAGCTTTTCCTCCGTGACGTCACGCGCCGGCGCAGCGCCCCTAGCGGGAGGAGCGGGAGTCAGGTGGTGGCTGCGGCCGCGCGCGACCGCGCGAGTTGGGGCCCAGTTTTTCCTCCGGCTGTCGTGACGTCACGTCACGTGGTTGCGCTAAAGGTCAATGGTGGCTGACCGGCCGTGCCCAAGGGCTGAACTGAGTGATTGCAATATGCAACGCATAAAAACATATATATAAAAGACGCGGTGGAAGGAAGTGTGCCAGCGGCCGAATGTAACAGCGTCAAAATTGCGCAGGCGCCAAATAGTCCGTCCTGCTGCCTCTGCGTTGCAGGGTTCCGTTGGCTGCTTTTACTTTTTCTTCTTCATGCCGGCTAGGCTCTCGCTCACTGCGGTGCAGCGCGGACAGCAGGCAAGTTGGCTCAACAGCGGCGCTTCGCGGCAGTGCCTGTACTCTGGCGGAAGCGATGCGAGCCGCTAGAATAGGGAGGGTGAAGCACAGGAGTGAAGAGGAGGGAGTTGAGAGACAGGGGGGGCTGGAGAAGGTGGAAGCGAGGGGTACGCAGAAGCCGTGTAAGGCGAGACAGGCTCCGTACAAAGGCTCGCTCATTGCCGAGGGCGTGGCCGCCCATCCGTGCGTGCGAGTCCTCGGAAAGGAGACGTCGGACCGACTGCGAGCCGCCAGCCGGCACGACCTTCTTCTTGGAGGCGAGAAAAAGAAAGGAGGACTCGACTCGAAAGTCTTCGCCGTCGTCATCTCCCCTTGACTGCGCAGCACCGCCGCCCCTTTTTCTCGGGCGTTCTTGTGTTTCGTTTACCCGCCTTTTCCTTTATTTCTGTCTCGTCAGGCGTCTCCTTGCCCCACGCTTATTACGCCTGAAAAGAATGCCATTACCAAGTCTACGAAGCGTGATTTCGGCCCGGCTGGAAGGAGAAGGCGCGCGCGCGAGCCGCAGTCCGGGCGGCCCGGGTGCTGCCGAGAACGGTTTCGGGCGTCTTCTCAGAAAGGGCGCCAAACGCGCTTTGCATTCTGCCGCGCTGGCTGTGCGTCTCTCTCGGCGGCCTCCTTTCCTCTCTATTTCCCCCTCTCCCTTTTTTGCGTCTGCCGGTTACGAAAGCTGATGGCCTCTTGGTCCAAAAGTAGCAGAGGGAAAGGGAGATGGCTGCCACAGCCGGCCGTCTTTCAATCCATTCTTTTTTTTTTTTTCATGCGTGTTTCGTCGTTTGAGTGACTCTGATTTGCGAATATCTCAAAATTCGGCCCAGTAAAAGACGTGGAAAGAGGGACAAGCCAAGCGTCCAAAGACGAAACGCCGAGGCACGCACGGCGCACAAGGAGCGCGCGTGTGAATGCGAAACGCGGCTAATATCGCCGCGCGGGGATTTTGGATGGTTGCTGGGCTCTGTGTGCGCTTCTACGCTCGATTGTCTTTCCACTACGCCTTCCTCTTTTTTTTTCCCGTTTCTGCCAGGTACCTTACGCATTTATTACTAAGATTACATTTTTATTTCCTCTGTTTTACTCGCCCGCATTTGCTCAACTGCAGATGAATGCTTTTTTTCCTAAAATTTTTATCGCTGGCGTCGTACTCTGACATGTGGAGCTGTATTGAGACCCACCCCGTAGCTTCTATCTTCATTTCTCTACTGATCATTCCTGCCATTTTATCTCTGCTGTTTTAATCTATTTCTGCAGGATGGGAGCCTTCGTCGAAGCATAAACACCGCCGTTAGGCCAATCCGTGCTTTCATTCCGTTTTGCTCAGTTGGTTTTCTCTTTAAGGTGATCGCAGCTGCGAGACCTTCTCTCCTTGTCACTATGTTATTTCAACTCATTTCGGGGCTATAGAAGACGTATCTCCGCTACCGGATTGAATATGCAACGTCTGCGGCGCTTCTTTCTCGGTGCTCGAGGCAGGACGACCGGTCCAGCCTCATTAGCGTTGCCGCCTTGTTAGCCGATCTAGGTAACGGCACGGCCCCTCAACCATTAGCGACAGTGATTCCTGGCGACAGACCGTGCCCTTGTCGTGCCGACGAAGAGTGCACCTGTTACGCAAAACCTTTCTCGTCATTATTCCTGTATTCCTGTACACTCGAAAAAGGCTGGTCCTCCAGCCGAAACGTCGTGAATTAAATCCTGTTATGTTTCTTCAATTTTTGGTGCTTTTATATCATATATATATATATATATATATATATATATATATATATATATATATATATATATATATATATATATATATATATATATATATATATATATATATATATATATATATATATATATATATATATATATATATATATATATATATATATAATCACTTTCTCTCCAGCTGCGAACACACTAAAAGTTACACGTGATTCCATGCCTACCGGAAGTAACGCTCGGTTCACGTAGAAGACAACCGAAATGGTTCTTACCGTTCCGTTGACGGATCAGCATTGTTTTTGAGGGGGAAACAGTCTGGGACGCAGTATCTGCATTCTCTTTATCAAATGTGATGCGCTGCGCAGATTCGAGAAGCGCGATGTACACTGGCCGCTGTGTACGAGTACACACCACACATATATTGTACGGTCCCGAGAATGATCAGGTCTATTAACTGTCGGCGCGGAGCATGTGTATTCAAATTATGGCACTGACGCTGCCACCACGCGTTTTAGTGACATTCATTCATTCATGCTTTTTTTTTTTGCTCACTATACAGTGAAAAAGGAGCCAAGAAAAAAGCTGTTTAAATACGACTTCAGGCGTCCGTGTTCCCTCAAGCCGTATATTAACCGATTCTGTGCAGTGTCGCTTCGTAAAAAAATTCAAGCAACGGTTACAACTATATTTCAAGCGAGTTTTCAGTGAAAACTGGTTCTTGTTGCGAACGTAACATCGCTGACTGGTTATTATTTGTCGTCATCTGAGGTGCATTGCGTGCGCCTGACATCACTGTGATGACATTCACTGTATTCCGACCACTCAGCGTGGCGTGTTGTGATGACGTCATCCTGGACGTCACTTTTCTGCCACTGGTGACGTCGCTGTGTTTGGACAACTCACCGTGGCACTGCGAAGCGAGGATCCCGCTACGCAGAAAAAACTCATCTGCCTGGCGGCCGTGGCTCTGACCAACCATAGGCACCGTCCCCGGCTCGGTAGCCCAACCCCCGGGCCCACCTCGGCTTAGGCTGAGGCCCACGGGGGAGCAAGCTACCACCCTTTGGCTAAATAAAGCTGGCTGACTGAGTGACTGACTGACTGACTGACTGACTGACTGACTGACTGACTGACTGACTGACTGACTGACTGACTGACTGACTGACTCACGTTCCCATGACGTGTTGTAGTGCCGTCGTGTGTGATGCCAGTACATACTGACCAATCAGCTCCTCGCTGTGCTACGCCGATGACGCAGAGTCGTGAAACGAAGCCGTAACAGCGGTCGCTCTACAAGATTCAAGTGCGCACATATCTTCCAGTTTATACGGGTGTGGTAGTACATGTAAGCCCTCCAACATTAATTACACCGATAGTGGGCCTCAACGCTAAAATGGCTTCTTTTTCTTTGCTATTTTGTAGGAAATATGCGTGAAAATGCAATAGTGTTTGCTTTTTTAAAGGCTGTGATGTTTGTTTCTTTTACTATGCTGGGACTTATTAAAAGTAATTAAAAATAAAGCGTCGCCGCCAGTGCTACTTAAGCACAACGCGTTTAAACCAATTAAACATTCAAAGGAGATAGCTGAAAAAAAAAGAATTTCGCCTAGAAGTAAATACAAAAACTTAAAAAGGAGCAGACGATGATGGGAGATGTGGAGAGTTAAGGGGGATGAGACTCAGAGTGAATTTGCGTGAAAAGAAAATCTAGTAATGATTGGTAACTGCTTTCTTGCTGGGCTGACTACTGAAACTAAATTACTTATATATAGGATTTAGTGAAGACATCTTGCCTCAGGATGTCTGCTCTTGATGGGTTGGTGGCCTGGCGGCTGTGACAGGAATAAAAATTCATGGAAGAGAACTTAAAAAGATAAATACTCCCCCCCCCCCCCCCCCCCCATTGTGTTTATTTTGTGGGACTAGAAAGAATAATAGATTTGCAGAAACGGCGGTTCTAATGACAGTGCTGGTTATTGGGCGGTGAAGGATGAGTGCGGTGCCGGGGACCGTTCATGTGGGCGAAATTATCAGCTCATGAAGTGCTCCTGATGGGATGTTGCTGTCTGTAGGTGTAGTGTGGCTTTTTTTAGCTGATTCAATAAGCTGGGTTGCAATTTCATTCAGTGTGTGATGTTTGGTATCAGGTGGTGTTATTAATAATGAAGGGTTTAGCTTCTGCGTTGGCCTTCAGGATGAATTTGGCATCAGGTGGTGTTATTAATAATGAAGGGTTTAGCTTCTGCGTTGGCCTTGAGGATGAATTTGGCTTACCTGGAGTTATTCTAGCACTTCGCCTCCATCTAAATTCCAATTCTGAATTTTAATGTTCTTATGTGCAATATCGGACCAAAAATCTCTTGACTATGAATGAAAACATTTTCTCTACTTCGCTCAGAGTTCCTCTCTGCTTCGCAAGAAAAGGCACTGAGAGTACACGGGCCCAAACCAACACAGCAAAATCAACGTCTGAGCGAATGCTCTCGGGAGCACCTACGAAAAAGGAAGCAATTTCTTCCATTTGTGCCTGTCTCGTCGCCAGCGACAGCGCTACTGATTGGAAAAAAACTTCGGGTGAAAGCCATTCCTCCGACGGGCGTTGCGCTGATGCAACACAAAACGCCATCGTAAAAGAAAGGATGAAAGAAAAGAAAATGGGACTATTGGAACGCGTTGAGGGGCGTGTGTTGTCGGAATACCGGGAATGTTTTTCGGTGGGATTCACCTAATGCTTGTCAAGTTCCCGCTGCAGGACATTGCCTCGCCCGAAATTGTTTCCCGCCTTCGCCCTCGCCAGTGCTGAGTGACGGGCCGAACGTCACCGTGTCGAGGCTACGCCAACGCGACTGGCTTTCCAAAACTGCGCCCTGCCCGCGAGAACAAGAGCGAAAATAATAGAACGAGAGAGAGAAGAGGAAAGAGCTTTTCGCCGGCCCGAGCTCCACGAGAACTTAGGAAATAAAAATGCGAGGGCGCGGCAACGAACGGCGCAGTAGCGCGTCATCTGCAAAGGTCTCGGCGAGCAGCAAGCGTCAGAGAACGGGAGGGGGAAGAGGGGCGGCTGCGTGATAAGTTCGCAGCTCGTTGGAGCGCCCGTACGACGCCTAATTATTCCGCCCGAAACCGTCCCTGTACGCCGGCGCGTTCGCCGGTTTCCTATTTTTTCTTCTTCGTCTTATTTGCCCGGAAGAGGACATCAGCGCGCGCGAGGAACCCTGCTGCTTCGCGGCGCAAGGTCACCACGGTCAACATGCCTCACCACTCGCGGGCCGCTTTGCACAGCGGCGCAGTCACGTCACCGGGCGAACGTGCGTCAGCACTGTGTACACACGATGGGCATGGCGCCGCGGGGGTTGTGGGAAGTACACTTCTCTCTCGGCATGCCACGCCTAGCTTGCGTGAATAATGACTGCAGACTAGAGCGTTGGTCTGAACAATGACTGCAGACCCGAGAGCTAGTTTGATTGGCAGTATTATTTCGAGCATGATAACCAAAACAGGCACTGTTTTCAAGCGTTGGAGCCATGACGGCCTGCGTAGCTATTGCAGCACGTGACTAATCCTTTTACTTTGTTCTCGAATGATCTGCCTGTATTCTCAGGCGAAGCGTGAGCGTTGACTCTTTGGCCTCTCGTTTACCTTTGTAGAGAAGTGGCATAAAACCGTTATCCGTCTTCCAACGCGTTCACGTTTGCGTGCTCCTGGGCTGTTTCACTAAGGCCTAAGCGGCGTTAGCTGGTCGGGACGCAAGCGGCACTTTCCGCTGTTCCTACCTGCGGAAAAAAAAAAGTGTCTCGCCAGCGCATCTTCGGCCAGCCACCCAGAGTGAAATGGCAGTTCTCCCAAACGCGTGTTTTCGGTCCGTCCCTGCGTTAACGTCGGATCACTGTCTGCTTAGACGTCGCTCTCGTATCTCCCCTCTGCCATTTCGCTGTGCTTTGCCGGTGGGCGCACAGCCACACGTGGCGACCATCGATCGCTTTGCTGGTAAGGGGCGCCGTCCTAGCGTGCAGGGAAAGTAGGGATGCGAACGGAACGAGGGGATACCGCCACCGGTGATTATTAGGGAAATAGACAGCCACGGCCTCCGTTTATACGCCGTTCAAGAATTTTCGCTTTACTAACAGACAGACTGCTATCGTTAGCGGGTGCGACAATTCGCGACTGCAAGCAGCTTTGCTGCACAGCTTGCAGCGCTCGCCGTCACTGCAGTGAAGGATGGTGGGAAGCTTAGCGATGGTCACGCGTACCTGCGTATTTTTGGTAAAGTAAAGCAAGCGATTCAATGTGAACGTTGTCCACGGAGCACTCCTGAAATTGTGTTGATTTAAGGTATTAGTAGGCATGTTTTGAAGGGACACTGACAAGAAGTTTATGTTGGTCTATATTGACAGGTGACAACCTTCTAGTTACAAAGACGGTATTTTTAACGAAGACGGATATTTTATCTAATGAGAAAGGTCGGAAAGTGTAATACAGGCGTCGCTGCCACCGGTCACATTCGAAAGCAAAGTGCGATTACGTCGAGACATTTTCGCACAGATGCCCGAGTCTCGGCTACAGCGTCATTCGCTTTCGAGCGGTGACCACGGAGTCCTTTGCGGCCTTGACGTAAACAGTGACTCGAGTTGTTAAGTTAGAAGCCCGCGGCGCCGGTGGGTCGTCCCCCCCCCCCCCCCCCCCTTCCCCCAATTTTTTTTTTCCGGGAGCGGTGTCTCCGTGGGAAATAGAGGGGAGTTTACTGAGAGGCGCGGCGCCCGCGCTAATCCTTTCGGCTCTGGCGGCGACTCGTCGCGGTGCACTGGCCGACGCCACTGCCTCGCTGCTGCACGTCTCACCGTCTCGTCCCCTGCTGACCGGCCGTGCACGAGGGCATAGAACAATGACAGCGCGTCGCGCCCTTCCGACGCTGCCCAGGGCCGTGGCTTTGAAATGGGGAGTGGGACCGCGAACAACGTTGTCGCAGGGGGGCCGACAACCTTTCCCGACTGAGGAGATTCCTTTTACTGTCAGCGGAGACAGCAGAGCCGACGCGTAGGCGCCTTGATGGCGCCTCAATGGGTTGCACATGTATTGAGCTATGTATGCGAAACCGCGCGCCCTGCACGTTCGAGGAGGTTTGGGGCTCCACTGAGTCGTTCTCTGGCGAGCCCTGGGCTCCGCCCATTTGTATGCACGGTGCCATTGCACTGCTATTGGTTCAAATTTGGCGAGAGCTGGTTTAAGACATAAGTCTAAAATATCCACCACAAATGTTGTATACAGTATTCGCCCATAATTAAACGTAATTGGACAAAAGAATCGCGCACGTGGCAGCCATAGACGGAAGTTTAAAGCCATTTCTCTGCTACTTTTAAGACCCGTGCTTCTATGAAATGAGTGTGCTGAAAGCCTTGTCGTTTCCGTCCCCTTCAGGAACTGTCAGAAAGGTGGGAGTCAGCGCGAGCATATTTTATTGCAGGGCGAGAGAAAAAAGCAGGCGGATTCATGTGCATTTAAAGAGCAGGTAAAGCCCTTTAAAGCACTCCTTATCCCTCGTAACAGTGCTACCAACACACTGAAGCAGATATGTGAGCGACAAAGCTGTAATTGTTTTATGTGCTTGGGGAAGCTTCAAAAATATGTCCATATTTGCCATTTTCCAGCGCACAACGAAAATTACCATTTTCTTTAAAGCGCTTAAAAATATATATATGAGAAAATTCGTACTTATGACGGCAGGTAGTTGAAATCAAGGGGGTTCCTGCTGGTCTCAATTGCAGACGTCAGGGCATTCGTCCGGCGGCTGTGTTAAAAGCCGATTGTTCCCGTTTAATGCATCAGTGACTTCTATCAAGTATGTTAATGTCGTCGCTCTTGTGTAGCCCTTACTTAGGAGGGTCCACGGCGACGGTTGGTAAGCGCGTACTGTGTTTCCCAAGTTAAGTCCACATATATAGCTAGCTGTGCACACGCTCAGACTGCGTATATTAGGGAATGGTATTTTCTAGATGGTCCTCTCTGCAGCCCTCCGGATGTGGTTCGTTCACCCGCGCCCATGCAGCGGTTTTCGACTCAACCAAGAAGAAAACCGCCCAGCGATGCTCGCAGAGGGGTCGAAACGAGAGAGGGGTTGAATTTTATTGCACCCTCTAATGAGACTGCAATGCGCGTGCAAACACGCACGGCTCTCCGTACTACACGACGGCAGCGATGACGGGACGTGGCTTTGTTTGCCTTTCGGCTAAACCGAGGAACGGCGACAGCTTTGCTGCCAGTACCAAGGCGGCGGCGGATATGCCCGAGCGCTTTTGCCGCTACTTGGTGGCGCGGGCCATCGAGTGCCATCATGCGTTTGCTTGCCGCTCGCTTCGGACCGCGCTGGCCGAGTGTCCGATGGGGTTATTGTCTCCCGGTCCGTCGAGCGGTTTCCGCCCCCTCGTCGTTTGCAGTGATGCAAGAGTGCCGCCGCGTTCAAGCAGAGTGCGATAGCGGCGGATGGTGCGGGCGTAGGGACGCGACGATGACTCCGCTTTTTGTTGACGCGGGTCGCCGATGCGCGCGACCGCTTCGGGGCGCGCGGCGCTCCAGGCTTAATGAGCGATGACGTACGCGTCTCGAGCACTGACACGTCGCCTGATTGAGCGCATAACAAGCCTGCGGGCGCGAGTGCAAACAGGAAACTCTTTCCACCGTCCCGTCCTCTCTTACTTTTGCTTCGAAAGCGTTTCCCGCTTTATTGCCTTCTGTGGATTGTATATGCGCAAGGAACAAGCGCGCGATGCTTCGTTTTCATCTGGTTCTCTTTCGTTGTCCCGCTTTGTTTTTTTCTGATGTCGTGTTCACAGCCGTGCGTTGTGGATCCATAACGCAAGGCTTGAGCGGAAGTCAGAGAAAATAATATCGCGGATCAGCCGCCCGCTGCTTTGGCATTGCGTGATATGGCTTACGCTCGCGTGAAATGCAATATTCCCGCCACGCTTCCTTTCCTTCTGAGCTCTTTCACTGCCGGACGTTTTTTTTCCTAATGCACTGCGTTATTATTAAAAGGTTGGGGCCGGCGGCTGTTCAGAAAATACTCTTCCTGCGCGACTAGCGCAGCGAAACTGTTCGCCGAATATGATACTTATATGAGTGCATTTGAGTTTTTATTTTTCTTGTTATGTTGTAACAAAGCTAAAAGACAAATGTTCTGAAACAGATGTAACTGTCATTAGGGGTACACATGGGGTAATCTGGATTCGACTTGGTCCGTGTACTTATGCCATGCTTGCGCAAAAATACAGATCAGACTACAAGGTGCAATCAATCAGGATATCTTGCGTGTACCGGATATTACGCATGAAACACTTTTAGCTCCAATTTTTCACAAACTTATGCGACCGTAACGCCTAAACCACCACGAATAATCGAGTGGCCATTTGCGGTGGCCTTCCCGCAGCGGTCAATGGCCGATTTTTTAACTTTACGCAAAAAAAGACCTTCCTGTCAGCCTAGCGCACCAAGCGGAGTTTCGTTTTTCGACGTCCAAGACTACCGAGTGATCGCCGCAACGGCTCGTTCTGTGTTGCAATGGGTGTATACAGGCTTTACAGTGCGGTATGCTACCATCTTTGACCTCGTGATCACGCCGCAATTAAACGTCTCCTGACTGCTCGGCGCACGCCTGTTCGCTGCAGCTACTGCGCCTGATGGTTCGGTTCCGAGAGGCAGCGTTCCGCCTGATACGGTTGTAAAGGAGAAAAAGGCATGTGAGGTTCCTAATTTGATCACTCGAGACGTGAAAACGTCATCGGGTTTCATGTCGCGGAGAGCCGCTCAGCTCTCCCTCTCCGAGCCAAGGGATGGATCGCCTGAATGCTTGCATTTGCATCCGCTGAAGGCTTTGCTAAATGCTTTTTGTTGTTATTATCTAAAACGGCAAGGTCTAATTCTCCTGCGGCAGCGCAGGTCGTTGTCGTGCTGTGAACATGCAAGCAGACACCGATCTAAAACGCTCGCATGCACGTCGTAGTCATTTGTCTACAAGCTGTTAGCGGTGCTTAGGAAACTTTAAATATTTTCTACTGGTTTATTAAACACAGAAATGCGACAAAAATAAATAGACAAACAAATGCAAAGTGTCATGGTAGCAGTACCATGCATATATAAGTCTTCACGAGCTGCCGTGCGTTTCGAAGGATTCCGCGATATTATAGTGTTAGAAGGCGCGCATGGAAACGCGTAAATGCTACACGAAGTTCACAATTATGTAAGCCTCACATATAAAATTGTGGTACGCTCTACACTCGATATGCGGACATGGAAATGCTCGAGTTCTCGTTAGTGGTAAGTAATCAGCTTCACTCTGAGCGCTGCCCTGTAGAGTCACTTTTAGTGACTGTCTCGCATGGACCACGAGGAAGTGACAACCAGCCGGCACAGCTGTCGTAACGCAAAACCACGCTACTTTGACCGAAGTTCATCAATAGCACCAAGACATCACGTAATACACGGACCGACGGTAAGCGTTGTCCGCTTGCCCGGCTGTGCACTGCATAATCTGCAGTAACGGTACGTAGGAGCGTAAACCATCATTCTTTTCCGTTCCTAATTCGTACTCGGCCGCTCCTATTACTAATTGCCGCACACTCTAACTTAGGAGTAATCGGGTCTCGCTACACACGCAGACGCAACTGCACAGCATGCCGGTTTCGGTGGCGCAACAGCTTGTTAATGCGGCTGTGTTGTTCACTTACCCTCGCAGGTTTTCCAAGATCTAAACCTTTCTACCTGTATTGGCTATCTAGCGCTGACGAACGTGTTTGTCGCGTTCGCCAACTCGGAATGGGTGCATGCCGAACGGGCGCGACAGGGGCAGTGCGTCCTTGTGCAGGTCGGTTCCGTGATGATCGCAAACGATCCCATGCTGCATCTTTAACTCTCCATCGAACATCTTGCAAACCACAACAGAGCACGTAGTCCCTCTGCCTTTCCCCATCTTCGCAGAAAGAACACTTCGGCAGCCACCCGCGATATTTGCACTGCTGCGTCGAGGCGTACTACGAGGCCCGTAATGGCGCCGTGTTCTTAGAGCACCTGTGGCGCCATCTGGTCTCAAACGGCAGAACCACGCACTGTAAACGGTCTATACCACTTATTAAAGTGAAAGCTTTACTAGGCTATGTCGGCGGTTTCATGTCATCAAAACATGCCCGCAGCCATTTTGGGGAACTAGAAAGAAAGAACGTCTAAAAATTGGCTATAATCGAAAGAGGATAATGTGAAGATGCGGCGAAAAACATTTCGTGACGATCGGATGAATAGCTAAAATGTGCAAAAAATGGCCGTGGTCACGGCAATAGTGGCAGCAAATTTGAAATGCCGAGAGTGTAGTACCAGGTAACAGGAAGTGCTGGCGGAGCCACCGCGCGGTGCCAAATTTGAAGGTTTGGAACGAAGCGTGGTGGGAATTACGAATTGCACAAATCCTCAGGCAGATAGGAGCAATAGAGGCAAATAGGAGCAAATAGGCGACGAGTGCCGAAGAGGCGTCAATGCTTTCGCATTACTCCAATGCGGGCTCCCGCAGTGATCTCGAATTTCTTAACGTCTATTTCGATGTGCAGTTAACAGATGGCGCCAATTTGTTCGCGCTTGGCGGGAGTACTACTGCAGCCGTTCAGCCGTGTCATGAAGTCGGATGAGTCAACAGATAGGAAGGCACGACGATGTCGGCAACGACAGCTCCTTGGCCGCACAAGGACGTGAGAAAGCGGCACAAGGACGGGAGAAAGACGAAGGTGTAGCTAATGCCAAAGAAAAGTGAGTGAGCGCTACATCATGTCAAGCTGCGAAGGTAGCGAACAATTCTGAGTACACTGTCCAGCATGAAAAAGACGCTGCTTATCGCGCTGGCGCTAAACAGTCCAAACCGTCAAGTGACATTGAGCGCTGAAATCGAGAGTTGGTACGTATTCACTGTGCCTCAACAGCGCATAAGCACAGCGCATGTCTCCGTTCCATACCGTCTTTGACGCCCTGTGAACTGTGGACGCACGCGAGTAGAAGAGAAGCGGCTGGAGGCGACGTCTCCTTGAAGCTGCGAAAGCAGCCAAGGAGATCAAGCGCGTTGTCCAGCTGGAAAAATTAACACAAGTGGGAACGCAGCGGCACATCCACCAGACGAGGTATCTAGTCAAAACCCATTCCTGCAATTCCTGCAATGCTTTTTATGCTTAGTACTTTATTAGGCGACGCGATAGATTGAAATTTTTGTTCTTAGTTGCTTTTGCGATCTCACGCCGCACTGTCGTTTCGCGTTGTGGTCACTGTAGGAGCTCTTCTGTACTGCGTTTTAAACTTCACCGATACTGTTACCCTCCTGTTATCAAGCGTGATAATGTTGCTGCAAAATGATTCAAATGTGAAGAAGTGATATCGTAGAATGTCTGCGGAGTTGGGCACGCCGCTGAGTGTGCAGAGCGTGGTTATGAAAGCATATGTACTGTATGTTGTTGGGGACGAGGGTTCCTTGAATGAGCTGACTCTTCCAGCGCCGCAGGTCCCTTCTCCGAATGACGTTGTCGGACTTGGTTATGAAGGAAACTGTACAGGGGGTTTATCTTACATTATTTACAAGATATTGGAACCCATTGGAGGGTGATGGGGGAAAGTCGGAGGATCTGAGAAGATCTGAGGATGATCGAGGGTTCTCTCCTCACGGCACTCGTCGTCCGGTTTAAAAAGGGTCCGGTCCCTAGGATTCCCCAGGTTCGAGGAAGTCTTCGCCAGGTTGGGCGTGGCCTAACTTGCGTTGTCGTACACACACACACACACACACACACACACACACACACACACACACACACACACACACACACACACACACACACACACACACACACACACACACACACACACACACACACACACACACACACACACACACACACACACACACACACACACACACACACACACACACACACACACACACACACACACACACATCACTTCACATAGGGACACGTCCCCGTCACATGCCTCGCCGGAGAAAGAGGGTGCCGCTGGACAATCGCCCCCACCAGAGAGAGCGTTGTCTTCGCGTCCGAACGACAGTTCTCACGCTCCAGCCGGACACGTCTTCCGGGAAGTCCGAATGGGCGAGGCGCCGGCGAGCAGGCATAGTTGAAGGGGTGAGTCACCCCTGCTCGGTTCTGGCGGTCGCTAACTGCCTCCGGGCCGCACGATCTTCCGCGAACAAGGTTTACAAACGGCAGTGGAATCCTCCGTCTCGAATCCAATAAACCTCGCGAGGACCAGCCGTGGGAACCAAAATGCCTATCGCCGTGCAGGGACCCCGGATGCGGGTGTCCTGGCCGAATACGCAGCTGAATCAGACCACCGGCTGTCGCCAGAAACCTTACAGCTCCTCCGTGGCCCGAAAAATCTCGAATGTCCAGCGTTGACGACCGCTGGGCAGGAAGAGATGAGATGGCGTCCGTGTTGGTCCCCTGGATTGCAATATCATCGCCCCCAAGGCAGAACCCAAAGCACCACCAACAAAGGAAAGCGCAGGTGGGACGTTCCAAACAGCAAAGCACTGCCCCACCCGCAAGCGCTCGGACTTCACCAAAGAATCACCAGGCTTCTTCCATTGACAACAATACAGTGTTAAAAAATTGTGTTCAAATTTGGGTTAATGTTGTGCCGACTGAGCGCGAAACATCTTTTGTAACTGCCACAGCCGGATTACTCGGAACAAAGTAAAAAAAAACACTCACACAGGAGGAGATTCCTCTTAGTTCTCCCGCTTACATCAGTCTGCTCAAGCCATCAGCATTTCCGTGCAGTTTCCCCTTCTTGTAACGCACCGAGAAATTGTGCTGTTGGAGAGCCAGACTCCATCTGAGCAAGCGACCATTTTTGAGGGACATCTGTCGCAGCCACGTTAAAGGACAATGGTCAGTCTCAAATACAAACTTTGCTCCGTACAGGTAACACGACAACTTCTGCGCTGCCCAAACTAAACACGCGCACTCTTTTTCGGAAGCGCTGTACGCTTCCTCTCTACTGGTCAGTTTGCGGCTGATGTACAGAACTGGGTGTTCTTCATGGTCGTAGCCAACTTGGCTTAAGACAGCACCCAGCCCTCTATCACTGGCATCACACTGGGCTATGAACTCTTTCCCATAGTCAGGGGTCCTGAGCAAGGGTCGGGACACGAGTGCTTCCTTCAGGCTTTTGAAGGCGTTTTCTTTTTGGTTATCCCAACTTACGTTAGTAGGTGCTCCCTTTCGCAAGGCGTCAGTTAAGGGACTAGCCCGCTGTGAGTAGTTAGGAATATATCGCTGGTAGTACCCAACTAATCCCAAAAATGAGCGAATGGCCGTTTTCGTCCGTGGTTGCGGAAATGCGGCGATCGGGGCAATCTTTAACTCGGATGGGCTCCTAGTTCCCTGGCCTACAACGTGGCCCAAGTACGTCACCCGTGCGCAACCAAATCTACACTTTTCTGCTTTCAGTGTCAGTCCAGCCTGTCGTAAACTGGAAAACACGGTCTTTAGGGGTTCTAGATGCTCTTGCCAGGTTTCCGAAAAAATTGCCACATCGTCTAAATAAGGGAGTGCAAATCACTGCATGTCCTTCAGTACGATGTCCATGAGTTTCGAGAAGCTGTAGGGGGCATTCTTCAACCCAAAACTAAGCATTAAGGGTCGAAAGGTGCCCGCTGGGGAGATGAAAGCGGCATACCTGCTCGCGCATTCTGAGAGGGGAACTTGCCAATATCCCCGTACGAGATCGAGGGTGGAAATGAATTTCGTGCCGCTCACCCTTTCTATCCTTTCCTCTATGTTGGGAATCGGGTATAGCTGATCCCTGGTAATTGCATTTAACTTTCTATAATCCACGCAGGGACGAGGATCTTTCCCTGGGGCCTCAACAAGAATAAGCGGTGAGGTATAGTCACTTTCCGCTGGCTCTACAACCCCTAACTCCAACATGCGCTGAATTTCCGCGTCCATTAATTCTTTTTGCTGCGGTGATATCCTGTAGGGTTTCGACCGTACCGGCTCATCAGAGGTGGGCTCGATTTCGTGTGTCAGGAGGAGTGTCTTTCCCGGGCGACTGCTAAATAGGTCAGCGAATTCGCTCAACAACTGCTTTAGCGTGTCGACCTGTGTCCCGCTTAGGAAATCTGCATTCACGGAGTGAGCCAGAATGTTTTCCACGTTGTCACTAGCATCCGCACCTCCCTTCCAACCCTGACTCTCGCTATCCAGCTCTTCTGGTTCATTTAGAGTCAGATTGACGATCCCGCTGCGTTCCACGAACGGCTTCATCAGATTGCAATGATAGATTCTCACCTGCTTTCCCCTGCCTGGAACCCTTCGCGCGTAATTCGTCTCCGAAAGTTTTTGCAACACTTCTACTGGACCATCCCAGTGAACTTCCAGCTTGTTTTTTCTCGATGGCCGGAGGATCATCACGCGATCGCCCGCGGTGAAACCTCGAAGGCGAGCGTTTTTGTCATAATAGACCTTGGCGGCCTCCTGGGCAGCTTTCATATTTCGATTTACTAATTCCCTCGTGTTGTTAACGCGGTCAAGTAGCTTAAGCACGTACTCAACCACTGTCTGGTTCTCTCCTGTTTCTTCCCACATTTCTCTCAGCATTCGGAGGGGAGAGCGGAGGGCTCTTCCGTACACGAGTTCTGCTGGCGTAAACCCCGTAGCTTCGTGGGGGACTATTCGTAAAGCGAAAAGTGTGGCCGGCAGACAATCCTCCCAGTCTGCTTTATGCTCATAACAAAGAGCGTGTAGCACCCGCTTCAGCACCGAATGCCATTTCTCTACACTGTTGGACTGTGGATAATACACCGAGCTGTGCAACAGTTTTATTCCGCATCTTTCTAGGAATGTGGTCGTCAAGGCGCTTGTAAAGACCGTCGCCTGATCGGCTTGGATTTCGGCCGGAAATCCTATTCTCGCGAACACTAACAAAAGGGCATCAACTATTTCTGTGGAGCTCAAGTCCTTCAACGGAATTGCATCGGGAAATTTTGTGGCGGGACATAGCATAGTAAGCAAGTACTTATTAGCCTGATTTCGTGTTAGGCAATGGGCCTACTGTGTCTATTACAAGCCGGCGGAAAGGTTCCGAGATCAATGGAACAATTTTCAGTGGAGCCTTCCATGTCTCTCCCGGCTTGCCCACGCGCTGGCACGCATCGCATGATTTTACGTAGCGTTCTGCATCTTTGAAACAACCCGGCCAATAATATTCCATTAATAGGCGCTCCTTTGTTTTATTGATTCCCAGATGTCCTGCCCAGCCATTTCCGTGGCAGAGACTCAGAATGTCCGCTCTGTATTTTTCGGGCATGACCAGCTGATCAAATGTTTTGCCTTTTCTGTCCTGGTAGTGTCGGTATAGTAAGCCTCCCTTCTCATGCATCGTTATGTTGCGTCTCGCGATGCTCTCTTTAGCTGTAAGGTGCAGTTTTTCCAAAGTGGGATCCTGCTTCTGTTCTTTTGTTAGGGACTCCCTGTTCACCTGCAGAAGCCGATCAAAACTACGCGATGTTGGAGATAAAACGGATCCTTCAGCGTTTTCTGATTCCTCTACCGACTTAGTGGTTGAAGTCCCTCGTCGCTCATTTGCTCGGTCAGCTGTCTGGCTTTCATTCCTGGTTGGTTCACTTCCCTCCTCATTTGATTGCAACGATATGCTGGCTGGTGCCTCTCTGGCTACCTGAGGTTCTGGAATCTGACAGTTGAGATGCGAGCTGATGAGTTTTCGATCTTGTCAAAGCTTGTATCACTTCGCTTCCGAGTTTCTGGCCTCTCTCGCGTAGCAATTGGTCTGATCGATTCGAGAAAAGGTAAGGATATTGAAGTGGCACGGCCTTCGAAACTGCGGCCTCAGTGATTAGCTCTCCAAACGGTCCACAAATTATGACTAGCTATGGGAAGGCATACACTGTGTTCTTCTACTGCCTGTTTTATCCACGAGACTTCTCCCGTAAAATCTTCCACTGACACGTAAGACGGGTGGACAACGTCCATCGTCGCGGCGCTATCACGAAGCACCCTGCACGGTTTCCCGTTAACGTGCAGCTCGTGCAGGTATGGCTTAAGGAGCTCTAGATTCTCGTCGTTATCCTCGACGCACGAGAACACCAAACATTGCTTTGTACACTTGGCTGCAAAGTGCCCGACACCATTGCAGTTGTAGCAACGAAATGGCCTGCTAGCCTCAAACTTTTTTTTCGCGGCTTTGTCTGCTCCCTGTCTCTTCGCCTGTTCTTCACGCTTTTCTGGCACTACCTTCGTTGCCTCTGATTGCTCCGAACTTCTTGCACTTCGCGTCTTTCTGCTAGGCCCTTTATCTCGCATCGCGTTTCGAGCGTGTGACGCACCCTCTTCAGTGATCAACCTTCTGCGCGAAACGTACTCCTCTGCTAGCTCAGCGGCCCTTTCAACTGTGTTGACTTTTTCCCTGTATTGAACCCACAGTTTCACCACTTGGGGAATGCTTCGGTAAAATTGCTCAAGGCAAAAACACTCAATGATTTTGTCTCGGCTTTCATATACCTCGGCTCCTTTTAGCCACTCTAGCAGATTCGTCTTTAGTCCATACGCGAAATCCGGATAGCCCTCGCTATCGTTTTTCATTGCGTTCCTGAAGCGCTGTCTGAAAGCTTCGGCTGACAGCCGGTACCTTTTTAGCAGGCTGGCTTTGACTTTTTCGTAGTTAGCTGCGTCTTGTGTGCTAAGTCTCGCTATGGCTTCAGCTACTTCACATGGCAAGAGTGTCAGAAGGCGTTGCGGCCATGTACTGCGAGCAAAGTTCTCCCTTTCGCAAGTTCTCTCAAAGTTTCCCAGGTACAATCCTATGTCCCTTCCACTTTCATAGGGCTGCATGAATCTGTTCATTCTATATGATTGTACATCGCTTGCTCTTTCAGGAGACCCGGCTCTCGAACTGTCGCCTTTTTTTCGATTTTCGCTTTCAAGCTGCAATCGCTTTAGATTTCATTCTTCTTTTCCAGCTTCCCACTTTTGCCGTTCTTTCTCTTTTTCCCATTCCGCTTCCCTTTTTCTTTTTTCTTCCTGTACCAAATTTCACGTATCTACCAGCTGATAATCATCTACGTGCTTTTGAATTGTCTTGCATATTTCAAGTTTTGTAATTTTTCCCTGTGCTTCTATTGACAGTTCCTCGCATAACAACAGCAAGTCCGACTTTGACAATTTCATAAGGTCCATGACAATGCTTTCTCCGCTTTGGCAATGCTATCTTCCAAATGTCGTGAGATTACCCTTTCTCAATTGACATACACTTCCCAGTGATTCTAGATTATTCTCTCAAAATCTGAAGCCTGGCGAATCCTATAGCAAAATGCCGAAACGCTTACCGGTTGAGAAATCACGATGTCGCGCGGTCCATCCCAGCCGCTGCCAACCAGTTGTTGGGGACGAGGGGTCCTTGAGTGAGCTGACTCTTTCAGCGCCGCAGGTCCCTTCTCCGAATGACGTTGTCGGACTTGGTTATGAAGGAAACTGTACAGGGGGCTTATTTTACATTATTTACAAGATTTTGGAACCCATTGAAGGCTGATGGGGGAAAGTCGGAGGATCTGAGAAGATCTGAGGATGATCGAGGGTTCTCTCCTCACGGCACTCGTCGTCCGGTTTAAAAAGGGTCCGGTCCCTAGGATCCCCCAGGTTCGAGGAAGTCTTCGCCAGGTTGGGCGTGGCCTAACTTGCGTTGTCGTACACACACACACACACCACTTCACATAGGGACACGTCCCCGTCACATGCCTCGCCGGAGAAAGAGGGTGCCGCTGGACAATCGCCCCCACCAGAGAGAGCGGTGTCTTCGCGTCCGAACGACAGTTCTCACGCTCCAGCCGGACACGTCTTCCGGGAAGTCCGAATGGGCGAGGCGCCGGCGAGGAGGCATAGTTGAAGGGGTGAGTCACCCCTGCTCGGTTCTGGCGGTCGCTAACTGCCTCCGGGCCGCACGATCCTCCGCGAACAAGGTTTACAAACGGCAGTGGAATCCTCCGTCTCGAATCCAATAAACCTCGCGAGGACCGGCCGTGGGAACCAAAATGCCTATCGCCGTGCAGGGACCCCGGCTGCGGGTGTCCTGGCCGAATACGCAGCTGAATCAGACCACCGGCTGTCGCCAGAAACCTTACAATGTAGAAAAGAACAAAATTCCGGAGCACGTATAGGTGCCGGATATACGTGTGAACTGGGGGAGGGGTGGCGGCGATAGCACGGTGTGTGTCATGCTGCGCTAGTAAAAAAAAATGATGGTTGATTTCAGTAGTTAGGCCAAATGCAAATTAGCTGCGCTAGCAGTTCAGTTTTCCTTTCGTATCTGGTCTTCAGACCCAGTGTTCCCGGATGGCAGTTGTTCGGTATATATATATATATATATATATATATATATATATATATATATATATATATATATATATATTTATATATATAGACATTTATTGTCACCTGTCGGCAAAGACGTGCTCCCAGCAAACAGCGCCAAACGATGACGATGGGACGGACAACGGTTAAACGCGGTGAATGGCCACTATAAGTGCTAGTGCACTAAAAGCCTAAAAACATGCTGAATAAATAAATAACAGCAACTTCGAACTCTTCCAGTCGAAATGATGGCCAGAGAACACTCGTGCGTTTGGGCTTCTTGCTTAAGCATGGTATCGCCTGTACCAATGGCTTTCCGAGATCTTCAAAGATGCTTTATTTGTTTTAATGAGCTTTAAAATTCTGCAAAGGGGAAAAATTTAAAGATTTCTGGTAGGATGTCGAGCACTGGATATAGAAGTGCGTTTATGTCTTATTCATTTCAAAGAAAAAGAGTTATCAGAAGCGGGTGTTCAGTTTGTAGACCCCCTCCCTCTTCGCTGTCATAGCTGCCTCTCAGCTCGGGAAAGTACTGCTTCATCAGAGGGTGCAGGAGCTCGGAGGGGCTATGTGCTGCCGACCACATGAATGACTTTTTCTGCACGTGACGCATAAACTATACAGCGTTTTACAGCGGCAGCGGAAAAACGCCGTGACGTCAGGCACGAAGTCACTGTACTGCAACGCACTACGCTGAAAGGCGCAAAGAGTACCGCCACTACAGTGACAGCTTAGTGGAGCCATGCGCTCTCTACCAGAGAAGAAAACACATAATTATGAATGAACAATTTTGTGCTCCCGAAAGCAGTAGCTGTCCTGCGAGTTATTTTTGCCCTTGCACCTGCTTTCCTGTGCGTGATATAAACGGGCAAACATTTTTGCTGTTATCCTTCTCTGAAACGGCACTTTTGCGCCTACTGGAGTGGCAACTTTTGTAATTTGTCTTCGCATGCATGATAAAGCACGCACGACTCACGGCGCTGATTGATTCGGGCAGCGCGAGGCGTGTTTGAAGGACCGCAGCGCGAAGGGAAAGACGCAAAGCCCAAGTTACGAAGATTGGCCTGGGCTATAGAAGGCCACAAAAAAAAAAAGGAAGCGGAAAATTCTTTTCCTTTTCTTTTTTCTCAAAAAGTGATAAGCAGAATCACGGCTGAACAAACGCGCTGCAAACGCCGGAGACTTTCTGGCCACCCGCTGCACTGGCTAACGCTCTCTGTTGCAAAGTGAGTGACTCGGGACCGAGCCGCGGATGCCGCAAGAGAGAAAAATGGCGAGATCATGGAGTGGGTGAAAAGAAGGAGAAAAGAAAGACGCTGGCTTCAGTTACTGCGTGAAGATAAGCGGAATAGGCTCATAGTGCCAGCTGGAAAGGAAAACAAACCAAACGCTTGAGAGGGGGCGCAAACGGGGAGAGAGTTGAGGAGTGTCAAAGATAGGCAGCGCTGGAAGCCGCCGTTCTTTATGGAGCCCGCTCTGGGCACTTCTGCAATAATTCGATAAGCGTGGACGGCGTGTATCAGCCATGCCTTGAGCTCGGTCGATAGCGGGTGACGTCTCCTCCCTGTCCTGGTGCCTCAGTGGCTTCTTCTTTTTCTTTATTTATTCTCTGCCGTGTTTGTCAACTGACTAGCCACCGGATCAGGAAAGCAGAGACCACAGCCTTTTTCCCTGCGACAGTGGAGAAAATCTAGCGTCCCGCTGCGACCAGTGCCGACGGCTGGTTCCCCTGAAGCCTCACTTTCCCTAGTCTCTTTTACTTCTGCCTTTGCACGTGCTGTAGGAAGAGTTGCTTCTGGCTTTTGGCGGATCTGAACGCCAGTAATCCGCAACATTGTACTGCAGAGTAGTTCGGTCGATGTTCTCGTTTTGTTGAGCCCAGCGCTGGC
This sequence comes from Amblyomma americanum, assembly GCF_052857255.1. NCBI lineage: Eukaryota > Metazoa > Arthropoda > Arachnida > Ixodida > Ixodidae > Amblyomma > Amblyomma americanum. Next base: position 130,018,029 of record NC_135502.1, on the reverse strand, counting down.
TCGAAGAGTTCCCTGCAGATATGCGCGTATTGTCTAGCACGATGCATAGCACAGCTTGGTTCTTCTAGACTATGCAAATCAACTTTGATTTGTATTCTTTCTAGCATCTTCCGCAGCGGCTCAGTAGCTTAGCCGTTCGAGCCGCTGATCCTGATGTCGCGAGAACTAAATCCGGCCTCGGCGCCCGCAATTGTGTGCATGCGGAACGCAAAAACGTCGGTGGGTTGCGCGTTGTGAGCACGCGTTAAAGAACACCAGGTGGCGAAAATTGATCTGGAGTCCTCAACTACGGTGTTCTTTATATAACCCATGTGTTATTTCGTTTTGTTGATTAAAGGCACATTTTACAATTCAGAATTAATATTTTCAGCGCTGAAGGACGAGCAACACAGAGAGATACGGCAGACGCGGCCGCTTTACTCGACTGTTCACAGCATATACGGTATACTGTGCACCCACACCTGCGCATTAAACAGCGGCGAGTAGCGCTCGTATGCGTGGTCGTACTCGTCCTTTTGCGTTGTAGATATTAATGTAACTGCCCATTACCAATTAGCCACACAGCGCTTTTGAACTTTTACGTCACTAGTTCAGAGCCCGGTAACGCTAGTGACTTTCTGCAAACACTGTCCAACACGAGGCGAAAATGAAGTGGTTTCTGAATGACACTTGAGTATAATTTGTTTAATTTAGCGTTCAAATTTTCAAGGAGCAGTCACGGCTACATCTCACACGCCAGCAAAGAAAATAACTTCTAATAAAGGGATAAAATCGGAAAGGAGGGGCTGAAGGGGCCAGAAAAGGAAGAGGACATGAGTTGGACACGTTCGACGCACTGGCATCCTTCCTTGGGTTCCTTTTTGTCATAATCATCATCATAATTAGCTAGCTTACGTGCCTTTCAGGACAAAACCCTCTCCCATCAGCATCCAGTTAATGCAGTCCGGCTCTATAGCTGCGATCCCACTGCATTCGAAATGTCTTCGCATAATGTACCCATATGATTTTCTCCCATGCCCTTTCCTTCTCTTTTAATTCCTTCCGCTATCCTTTAACGGCCATCGCTTATCCTGCCTTCCAATCACATGCCCTACCCATGCCATTTTTTTCTTTTTGATTTCAACTAGCATATCAATAAATCGCATTTGTTCCCTGACTCACCTTCTCTCTTTCTGTCTCTCAATGTTACACCAATTTCTTTCCTTTCTATAGCTCCCTGTATGGTCTTCAAACTTGTTTTAAGCATTTTCTTTAGCCTCCAACTTTCTTCCACTGGAAAAATACAATGATCGCATATTTTCGTTTTCAGGGAGTCCTGAGCTATTCTTGACCTGAAAACACCTGCCGAATGCGCTCCAACCCGTCCTAACTCTCCTAGCTATCTCATTCCCGTGGTACAGATCTATATACAGTCTCTATCTGCCCTAAGTAAATGTATTCCCCTATGATTTATACTGCGTCTCTGCCTATCGTAAATTGTTGGTCCCATCCCAGACTATTTATTTATTTATTTGAAATACCTTACAGGTGTGTAGGGCATCGCGTAAGGCGGGCGTCCAATTTCAAACAATTTTTAACAGAATAAGCAGAAAGGAATGAAAAGAAAAATGCAATGCACCTCAAAACTATGTGAACACATGAAAAAAAAAAGACTAATAAACCCAAAGGCAGGCAAATAAGAAAAAGAAGTGCGCAATACAGGTCAAAACACAACAAAATAGCCAAATGCTCGTAGCTCGTGTTATTATCAGCGTGTAACCAAACAAGTCGTGATATGCTGAACAAAATGCGACAAACATGAAAAAAGTGAAAAGCATAAAACAAAAACGTGAGTACAAAACTTGCATCAAAATGGCACTTATTAACTTGAACAAAGCAAAACAAAATATTAAACGGTTGTGACTGAAGGCATGTTAAGCGATGGCTTCATCGCACTAAAATGTGCGATGAGTTAGTGATGGAATGTACCTGCATGGGACCGAGAAGCAATGTTATCTGGTAAATAATTCCATGATCTGATCGCTCTAGGAAGTGCAGAGAAATTAAAAGCTAATGTGTCACTGTACACTTCTGTGAAGCTGAGGTGACTGTGCAATAATTTATGCGTGCGAGATGGAACATCGGCGTGAAGCGGACATGATCGATGGAGGGGAGCATACTTGTGAATTAGTGTTAAGAGCGCAATGTCACGGCGTGTGGCTAAAGACTGTATTGAAAGATCGGTTATGATCTTAGTGACCCTCGACCGACAGTTACAGTTTCTTGCAATGAATCGTGCCGTCCTATTCGGGATGGACTCCAACTTGGTTGCCATGTTGTCATGATAAGGAGACCAAATGGGGGAAGCGAACTCAAGTTGTGAATGAACAAAAGCAATGAAAGCTAGTTTATGAATGTTAGCAGGAGAAATTCTCAGATTACGGTGTGGGTACGCTAAAGACTTCGAGGCAACGGTGCATATGGATATTGCTGTTCAGTATTACTTCTCTTCATAGTAATTCTTCAGCTCGCCTATCTGCTTTTAATGTTTGCCTTCAATCATGAGCTGCTATTTTTGCACTGAATTATTTAAAAGGGAAATTTCATGAGCAAACCAAAGGTTGTCAAAATGTTCTTCACTCTTACCCGCTTCTTCCCAATCCAAACCTGTGAAGGCCTCTCGTGAATAGCGCAGCGAATATCAGGAGACGGCTTGCCTTTTCTTGCATGGCACCCTTCTTTATTGATAATTTTTCGCTTTTAGCCTTGAAAATACGGTCATTGTGCAGTTCCTGTGCATATTTTCTTGTACCTTTACGTATGCCTCTTCAGCGCCTGGTTACGCAACGCCCACATGGCTGGTGATGTTGCGAAAGGAACAAATGCTTTTCATCATCTATTGAGGCTGAGCCGGGTGTTTCAGGGAAATGAGCTAGCAATTTCTTGAATTTTTTCACGCATAAAGATGGTTTCTGCAGCCTAGTGGTGGCTTACATCACGGAACAGGTGAATTATATTCATTAGTTTGCTGGTTAACTAACTCTCAATAGTAAACTTTTAAACTACTACAGGTAGGCGCCAGACAGTAATTAGAGATTTCCAGCGGCATTCTAGTAATATGCACATAAAGTTTTAGAATATATAAAGCGCGATGACACTCTGCCCTGCGGCACAACGATTTATGGCTATCCCGCACGTCGTTGTGTCATTGAAAAATCGCGCGGCTGTGGAGATCCTTAAGATAGTCCTGCAAGCAAACGTCTCTCGGCGACGCATGTGTCTTGCGTACTTCTCGCTCCTGCCCGCATTGAGGAGCAGGGGGCAGAGAGAACTGGCCTTCCGCGGTCTGGCTCGGGCAAGCTAGACAAACTCACGACACTCTTTCGCCGCCAGGTGACGCGTACCGGCGGATGCGACTTCGCGCGCCGCATCCCACACTAATTCCCGCGATTTACGCATTCCTTGCGCAGCAAAGCCAGGGTAAGCCCCGTCTTTCCCACGTATTCTAGGGCGTACACTCCTGAACAACCATTAGCGATAGCTCCGACTTGTTTGTATGTTTATCGTTGCTTTCTGCCATTTGGACTGAACCAAATCTGCGCCACACTGGCAAAACAATAATTCTTTGTGAATTTCTTCTCTCGAAGACAAGACTTAAGGGCACTTTGGCATTGTTTCGTTATATAAAATAAAAAAGATATTTTCACATCTGCAATTTTGGTTCCGCATGTTCCCACATGCTGACAAACTACACACGAAGATTTGATCTGCCTTTTAATGTTTTGAAGATAAAGGTACCGCCACAACAAAAAATGTTATTCTGAGATAAACGAGTTTAAAGTAAAAGTAACTTTAATAGGGCGTTTTCGACTAGGCCGACATTTCCCGACCAATTCTGTCTTGTATTTTTGTTATTGAAGATTTTCGTTTTAGTTTAATGCCGTTGTCTGTGAGACATTGTATAACTTGTATTAACGTCACTGTCAGCTGCTCGATCTGTTCATGTTTTTTTCCCACTTTAAGCTTCAATGTTTAATTTTGTGTTTCGCATTTTTCTTCCAAAGACTCATATTCTTTTATCTATTTTGTTGTAGTTTCTTGAAATTGTGTTAGTTGCGTACTTTTGTTTACATGCCTGTACCCCCTTCCCCCCTATGTAATACCCTCGAACTGAAGGCTCTTGGGGTATCTTGTATAAATAATTGATTGAATGAATGAATGAAAAATAAATAAATAAATAAATATATTTCATAAGCACGACCTCTACAGCCATTATCAAACTTACCTTTGTGTTTTTTACCAATCGTTTAGTTTAAAGGTTTCTTTTTTTTGTACTTCCTAAACTGCCCGGCCAGCAGAGGAAACTGATAGCCGGTTAACTTCGCTCAGCCGACGGCGAGAGTTACTGACTGATGCTAACTCAACGGGCTGTAGAATTTTGGCTGTTGCTATGTTACCGCCGCTAAATGTTATGACAGCATATACTGTTGATATCCTTAGTGCCTCTAGTACTAGAGAGGTTTTTTTTTTTTTGCATCCACATGATGTGAATCAGGCACTAAAATGCTAGCAGGGAGCCTAATAGCTCGAAGATTGTTCATAATTATATTTCTACTCCAATTTGACTGAAAAAACACTCATTTCCGGTCGTGAAATGTATTTCAATTGGCTGGAAAGACATCGCCTCTACAAGAAAGGTGGCTTGGCCGTTCACTTCCTTTTCTTCGAAGCTATCAGTTAAAAGGAAATATACAACCCAGGAAGAAGAGCCGTATTGGAAAAGATGTGCAAAAGTATGTCTGATCAGAAATTAAACAAAAGTAATAATATAATTGGTTTTTGGGGAAAAGAAATGGCGCAGTATCTGTCATATATTGTTGGACACCGGAACCGCGCCGTAAGGGAAGGTATAAAGTAGGGAGCGAAAGAATGAAGGAATAAAGAGGTGCCGTAGTGGAAGGCTCCGGAATAATTTCGACCACTTGGGGATCTTTAACACACTGACATCGCACAGCACACGGGCGCCTTAGCGTTTTGCCTCCATAAACACGCAGCCGTGGAAAACTCGATTTTTTTCAAATTTTTTTGCCTGTCCTGTGTTTTGTAAATTCTAAAAACAACAATGGTAATAACTAACGGTCATCAACGAATCTGTACATTCTAGAAATGAAGCAACTAGGGCACAGTTGCAAGATAGCAAGCTGAGTTGGTCGTTCATTCATTTTGAAAATCATGAAAGCTAAAGACTTTCAACTTGCACTTGGCACAGCTGCCGGAGCCGAGTTGAAGAAAAATGAAAAGTTTAAAATTATCGCGCCCAAGTTCAGCGAGTACGCAAAGTCGTCCGTGCCAGCTGTAGAGAACGGGGATGGTATTTGGCACTGAGGAGAACACTACACGGTAGCCAATGTGTGCACACACCTTTCCCGTGCAGACGATATATGAGGTGCTCTTATTGGAAAACAATATCTTTTGAAGAGCGATTTCAGCTGGGCGTGCGATCAAGACATTGTCGCGGATCATTTCAAAAAAGTAATTTCGCTGATGACGCATAAAGGGCTGTACACAGTGAGTCGTCACAAGCTTGATGTTCCCTACGCGCCAAGCATTTTAGAATGGATAATAACATTCTAAAGAGATGGTAGGGTGCCAACTGCCATTTCGGCAGTATGCTAATCGCTGGAAAGTCAGAGAAAGAATTCTATCGCAATTATTAAAATGCCTTAGAGCATGGCTTGCGTATCTGGAAACTTTCTTAAAAAGACGAATGCATATAAACTGAAACAAGTGGTCGTTTTTAAATCCTGCTTTACATCAGGGTTGTCCAGCCATAGTCAGAAGCAAGCGCTTAGACAGAAGCAACATGTGATAGCCGTCACTTGAAGATTTGGAGGAACAAGTCGACATGCGCGAAAAGTCAGCGACAGTGTATTCAACCACTTGCAGCTCGTTGCATCCGTGGTTATGGCCGACGCCGCCTTGACGAGGTGTCCTCTTGGAATCCTAGAGACCGGTTAGGGCAATATCTTCGTCGCTGTAGACACCCATTCGTAATTGGCAGGGGTCTTTGTGATGAACAAAGCTACGCCCCAATGCTAAATACAGGGTGTTCAAGACTTTTGTCATTTCTGCATGTTTGAAACAGTAATTATAAAATTCACCTCATCTCGCTCCCACGTAGTTCAGGGCTTACTGGACACCATAGGAGTTCAGTTCGTCCTTTGTGCGTCGTGTAATTGAAACATCAACACCTGTGAAAGCAGGTTAATTCAGTCTTTCAGGTCAGAACAATGAACACGACAAGCTGACAAACGCACCCACGATGACAGAACAAATTATCCTCTTGCCGTACCGGAATACACCTGACGCGATAACAAAAAGAGGGCTGGCAAGCTTGCTCTTAGGCAGACGGCTTCCCATAAGCCTCAGTGTTCTCAAACCTGAGATGTGGGAAACAGTGAATTATCAACAATTCGTCCAGTCCTTGTGGAGAAAACAGGGACTAAGATGATTTGAACGCCGTGCAAACGTTCTTATAAGGAACTGAAGTGAATGTTACTGAACTGTCTTCGAGAGTACAGTGTGTACCTATATTTGTAATTAATAATTTATGCTAGCAGGCTCAATGTCGCAGTAAAAAAATCAAATAATTAATTTCCACGAATGACTGTAAACCAGTCTGGAATGATAATGTTTTCAGTTCGAGTATATATGCTTCTAGAGGTGTTTACACGTCGTGATAGCCAAACATCAGATTTTCCATCTTCACGGAGACTTATTAGATAGCTAAATGAGGAGTTCTTGGTCAGTTCAACTGATCTCGGGGGCATCGCCAGAGTCGCCGTGACTGCGGTGCCGTCAACGATGCCGCTAGTGGCCGCCCTTGACTAGGTGCGACGACGTCAGCCGTTTAACAGACGCGAAAAGCACTGACGCATTGCTTGTGCCAACTGTGCCAACTGGTTCAAAATTTGACTGTCCTGCATAGCTTTCTTTCTTCGCTTGGTGTCTAAGTGATCAGTCTTCGTTACGTGTGTGTGTGTGTGTGTGTGTGTGTGTGTGTGTGTGTGTGTGTGTGTGTGTGTGTGTGTGTGTGTGTGTGTGCGTGTGCGTGTGCGTGTGTGTGTGTGCGTGTGTGTGTGCGTGTGCGTGTGTGTGTGTGTGTGTGTGCGCGCGCGGCGCGCGCAAAACATTCAACGCAGAGAATAAATCGATGTTAGTTGAGTGGGCCCTCATAAGAGGAGCCCGTTGGCTTTTGCCGCCGCCGCTTTTGCCCGGTTCATCACCCAAAGCTGGTCTTCCGGGTGCATTCTGGCAAGCCCATACTATGTGGCATAAGTTCAACTGGTGTTCTATGGTGCAATACGGATCGTACGAGTTTTGAAAACATATAACTGAATTTAACTGAGTTGATAAAACTATTTGATTGCAATTTCCTTTGGAAAACCCCTTGTTCCCTGTTTAGATTTTTCTTCTGGCATATTCTTTCGTTGTTAATCTCAACTGTTGTAGTAATTTCTTATAGCTTAATAACGGCTCTTAATAATACTGCGGGTGTTCGCGGACCCGGGGTACTAGCCCGCGGGCAGCGGCGTGAGCGCCTGCGTTTCCAACATGCTCAGAGTGCGCATTCGTCACCTCGTCCTTCGTCTTTGTTTGACTGGTTTTCCTCAAAAATATGTACCCAGTGGCCCCACATTTCGGCTCTCCTCCATAGCTTTTTTTTTTCTTCGATATGTGTCTTTTTAACTGACCAATCTACGCTGTGTGCCATTCCTTTTCTCATCCTTCGTCTTTTTGAGCGCTTTTCCTCAAAAATGAATTGCATTGAATTGCATTTATTTTGTCCAGAACAACTGGAAGGATTTCAAGGCAAAAAGTTGGTTTTGCAGCTTTACTGGGCCCGGGAAACCTTTATATAGCAGTGGATTCGACGTATTAGGTGAAGGAAATAAACTTAAGATACAACAAAGGAGAACAAATATACACACTATAAAATACAACAATGAATACTCTCAAAAACACAATTGTATGGTTAAAACTATAGCTTCTATGCTCGTATAGCGCAAAATAATACGTAATCAAGAAATACACATGTAATAGAATCATAATGATGTACCTAATGTTCACTAATGCATATTTTGAACATATGTAGATATATGAAAAGCAGAATGTACCTATCAAGCTGTATGGAATAATCAAAATTTTAGAGAAATGCACAAAATGGTCTCTCTACATCACAGTGCACCTAGAGAATCAGAAGTAATGAATCTAAAATATACCTCACAACTCGACAAAATACCGTCGCATTTCTTTTAATCTGGAATTTGTGGTATGTTTATATTTGTTGAGTACATGCGGAAGATTGTGTGGCAATGTTTGGAGTTTATAATTATTCTAAAATGAGGAACAAGCCAAGTATCCGTGCTGCGGGTATTAGCAGAAGTATGTTTAATTTTTAGGGACTATGTTTCAGTTATAAATGCCTTGTAAGGACTATACTATGAAAATAAAACAAACGTAGCATCCGGAAGTCATTCATGTCGTTAATGCTGATAATGTGATACAATGGAAACAAAACGTTTGTTGGGGATAAGTAGTGTACGTTTGCAATGTGACGAAGGGTTTTCTTTTGGAGGTGTAGAATCTTCGCGATATTTGTTTTCGCACTGGTTGCCAATATTAAGTTACAATAATTAATGTCAGATTCGAAGAGTGCATAATAACTTTGTCGCTTAACCTTTGAGGGTAGCAGCATTCGGAATCGTGGCAGTGCTGCTCTTGTCACAGCGAGCTTTTTACAGATGTTATAAACCTGCGTATCCCAGCTGAGGTTAGGTGAGAAAACAACTCCCAGAAATTTGTGCTCATGTGCAATTTCAATTTCATCATCAGCATATCTAATTGCGTGTTAAATTTCAAGTGGTTTATTTTTTGCCGGAAAGATAATTGCTTTTGTTTTTTGCTGCATTAATATTTATCTTGTGCTGCGACCAGAGCAAAAGCTTGTCAAGCACATTATTGCATTTTAATATTAATTTCGGTACTCTTGGACCATAAAATAAGACTGTGCTGCCATCTGCATATATTGCGAACTTCGCCGTTTGGTCTAGTGCAACAATATCAAATATATAAATTAAATAATAAAGGCCCAAAAACACTTGCCTTGGTACACCATGTGTAACTGTTGAGAAATTTCACTGTTCCCTATCAACACATACGCAGTGATTTCTACCACTCAGATATGATCTAAACAGTTTCAGTGGTATGCCCCTAACACTATAGAATGAAAGTTTATGCAGTAGTATATCGTGATTAAGACAATCAAAGGCCTTCGTGAAGTCAATAAATAAACCTAAGGTATAATTGTCATTTTCTATATTTTGTAATATATTTTCTTTCAGAGTCAATAAGGGTGCCTCTGCTTATCTATTTTTCCTAAATCCATGCTGGGCATTGGTTAGCACTTTATACTTATCTAGAAAAAAGAATTACTCGATCATAAATTAGTTTCTCTAGCCCTTTTAAAATATTTGGAGAACAAATACTGGTCCGTAATTTGGAACCAATTTTTTATCGCCCCCTTATGAACTACAGTTAATCTAGTTTTCTTCATGGTAACGGGATATACACCCGTTTCAAGGACCAAGTGTTAGATATGAGTTAGAACTGTAAAAATATGCTCCAAAACATATTTAACAGGCTTTACTTGCATATTATATACATCTACTGTTATTCAAATGAATAAATGTTGTGTATACTTCTGATTCACTGGTAGGTGCAAAAACATACTTTCGGGAACACTATGAATAGCCGCATTCAAACTTACCGGGTTATTGTCCCTTGGTATAGATTTCATAAAATGTTCATTAAAATGTTCCGCGAGAGACAATCCAGTCAATTCGGAGTTGTCAAAAGTAATTCGGATTGGCTCGGCGTTCTTCTTTCCGCGACCTACCAAACGATATTTTGTCTCTTTCGAGCGGCATAAGTGAATAATTCCTGGAAGTACACTTTCTTGGCCCGCCTCAATTCAGCATTCAACCTGTTTCTGGCTGCACCAAATGACCCAAACTTCCAAACTTCTGCATAGATTTTCTTCTTCGCTGGGCGTTTTTCTAAGTGGCGAGTCTTCGTTGTGTGCAGACCTCTCCCCGTCCGGCGTCTTTTTTTTACAGATTTTACTGAAAATTAACTACCGACTGGCCCAAATTTCCAATCTCCTGCATAGCTTTTCTTTTACGCTGGGTGTCTTTCTAAGTTGGCAGTCTTCATTGTGCGCATTCCTCTCCTCGACCTACGTCTTTATTTTGACTAGATTTTTTTTGCTATATTATGGACCAACTGGCCAAAATTTCGGTTCTCCTGCATTTCTTTTCTTCTTCGCTGGGCGTCTTTCTAAGTGACCAGTCCTCGTTGTGTGCATTCCTATCCTAGTCTTTCGTCTTTTTTTTTTTGACCGGTTTTCCAAAAAAATATGTACCAAATGGCCCCAAATTTTATTCTCATGCATAGCTTTTCTTTTAGCCTGGGCGTCCTTCTAAGTTGGCAGTCTTCATTGGGCGGAATCCTCTCCTGGACCTGCGTCTTTATTTTGACCTGTTTTCCTCAAAAATATGTACTACCTGGCCCCAATTTGGACTCTCCTGTGGAGAAGATACGCCTGTCGTTCTTCTCGTTTGATCAGGAGTCCACCCTAGGAGGCGTTGCGAACACTGTGAAGTTCGGCGAAGAGGACGAGAGCGTGTTGATTTCGATGCCATTTCCAGAGTAAAAAATGTGCGACCACGCCGAATAAGCCACAGCTGCCACAAAGCTGCCACTAGCTACCAATCAGTACTTAAAGCTCTGGCTATTGAAAACAGTTCTAGGAGTGCCAAAGCGTGAAAAGCGAAATCACATGTCTGGTGGCCATCACGTGGCAGCCTATCATGCAAGGTTGCAGAGTTTTTTTTTTCATTTCACTTTATTTGTTTCATTCTGGTTTACAGAAACCGGACCAAAGGTAAAAGGCAAGAAGCCTGGCAAATGCATGTGCTCCGTATGCAGTTTGGTATACAGGCATCGATAAAATATAAATGTAAAATTGCGAACACATATCATTTTCGTACATTAAAAACGGCTTTAAATCTTTGTTTCATGAAGTTAGGAAAAAAACCTAAAAAAGACATGTCGAGGAAACTTCCCGAACAAAGCATGCAAAGTGGCGTACAAAAATCGGTTTCAATTGACAGCACCATTTTAAATCAGCATGGCCACGCATGCACAATGAAATTATTATGCAGGTGACAAAATTGTTTCTTCCCTTTTTAGGAGACAAAATGGATAACAGAAGCAACACTGAAATGCCATATATGCTAACAAAGCACTATAAAAAAAACAAATCAATACTTTCTGGCAGCATTACAATCTTGAGTACCTTTTTGGGAATTGGCTTGGTGAAATCTAGTAGTTTTTCAGTGCGATTTAGTACAGTTGGCATTTGCAACTATACTGTTGCCTACCATAATTTTTCCAGATTATAAGGATTAATATGAACTGAAAATATTTTTGCGTACAGTTCGTTCGCTACAATGCAGACAAACTTTCGTGAATTTTGCCTCCAAACGAGCACTCGTTCTGGCTCAAGTAAAGTTAGAAGTTTTGCCATCTATATTGGGGCTTCCCTTAGCATGTGTACTTTCCTCCTTTCTGACAGATGTACTACACCAGGGCTCTACTCCAATACAATCACTCATCAGAAAATTAAGATGCATTTCAAAATGACTCATCGATTTGTTGTACACTCAGGACTTCAGTGTTTTGCTTCCCACCTCCGGCAGCCAATGCGGTTAGGCTAACTTCATATTTTCTGTTTTTAATAGCACAAGGCAACCGAACTAGGGTCGCCCACAAACCCTCTCTTTTTTTTTCCTTCAAGGTTTCTAAGTAATCGCTTGATTCAAGAGCGACACAGAAGCGATGCGGGCTGCGCGATTTGCCCGATTGCAACTGCATGGCCGTTACGGTCCTGTTTACTCTTACTCCTTTTCCTGTTCCGTATCAGCTCAGTTTCCTTGTTTTGTTCATTCCCTTCCACTGAGTCGTTCACTACTTCTAGTGTAGGAAAAAGAGGACGAACCCGCTAAGGAACAACTCAAGGGCCGAGTGCAGTTCGCGATGCGACACAGCAAACACTAGTGCGATTCAGCTCGGAAGGAGCCGGAACTTGCTCGGGACCCGAGGCTAAACGGGCATCTCCCGTCCATGCACTGCGAACTCTCCACTCCCCAGTCCTTTCATTCTCCCGACCCATTCCAACGGAGTGGACTGCTCCACGCGCCTTTTCCTCTCCCCGGCGCCCAGATTTCGCAACGTTCACCCCGATTCTTTCTTTTCGCTTTCCCTTTCTTGATTCGCCGCGTGAGAGGAAATCGAGACTTCGCTCTTGTTTCCTGCCATTCCTTCCCTTCGACTCAATGGTGGAGGCTTAGCGCGCCCTTTGTTTCACACCGTTTTTCTTATTCCAGTCTCTTCTCGTCTGTCGGTGTGTACATACGCGCTGGCACTATTCCTCTTTCTACCCTTTCTTCCCGCTCACTCGCTCCTGTGTTCGAGTTCCCCGCGCGGTGAGACGACGTCACCCACGCGTATCGCCGCGGGACCTGCGTCGTCCACCATTCCCCCCCCCCCCCCCCCCCCCCCTCTCGTTTGCTCTCCGTGGCTGCGAGCTGGCCTTGTGCCGAAGACCCCCTTGTGGTACCGAGCCCAAATTGAGTCTCAACTCGCTCCCTCCCTGCTCTAACCGGTCCTGTCCGCCATAGGAGCTCCTGTGATTTGTAAGCTTCCATCAGCGTTTTCTCTGGGCCGACCTTTCGATTCGCTCCTTGTTTCTTCGTAAAATAGGCGACTCTCTCTCACGTTTTTCTCGCGGCATGCTAGATCGGAGATGAGTGCATTCTTGAGGGCTGTATTAGTTTGCGCGTTAAAGATGTGTCTCCAACGTTGTTGACGTTCACGCCCAGTGCAAGGAGTGTCTATATTACTATTGTAAAGCCCTTTTCTGCGTGTGTTTCAGCGCCTTTGAGAGGTTATCTTCTCTGCTTCCTTAAAAGGTGATCTGCCCTGCAGCCTTGAGCTGCGACATATGTAGTGGGAAATGACACCTATGTGAACGCAAGCTCGGAAACGAAAAATTCGGTTCACTGTTATTGAGCCGTGAACACTGGAGACGGCCCTTTCTAACCACCATTTTTCTACTCATGTTTATAGCAAGGAAGGCAGTGAGCAGGGATTCTAAGAGACGAACATCTTATATTAAAATGACAGCCGGTGACAAATGTCTTGGAAACGGTTAAAATTATCCTGAAAACCACCGCACCGCGGCGGTCGAAGTTCGATAGAGGCGAAATTCTAGAGGTCCGTGTACTGTGCGATGTCAGTGCACGTTAAAGAACCCCAGGTGGTCGAAATTTCCGCAGCCTTTCACCACGGCGTCCCTCATAGCCTGAGTCGCTTTAGAACGTTGAACCTCCATAAACCATAAACCAAACCAAGACCATCGCACCTAGATTAACACGATGCATCTGAGCTAAGTAGTAATCTTGCTTCCGTGCAGACAGAATCACAGACTTGAGGAACGCTGCTCCGTGCCATGCTATAGATGTGCTGTCCGCTTCGTCTCTCTGGTGTCGTCTTGTTCTGCGTTTAGCCTGCAATGAAGCACTTGGATTCTTACGGGAGAAGCGCACACTCCACGTTTCCAGTTGACGAGGCTCTGCGACTTACCGCTCAATCGTCGTCCTCAGTGCGTGCAGATCTCTGCAAGGATGATTGATTGTTCGCACTTTTGGGTCTCTCGTAAAATTTTACTCAGCCTTTTGGACTTTGCTAATGCTTTCGCTGGGGTATTGAATCTTCGGTTTGCACAAGAGCTAAATGTAACAGGGCGCACCGAGCAAGGTGAAATGAAAAAAAAAGGAAAGACACGCTGTTCAAACGCTGACAAAAATATGTAGTGAAAGCGTGCTATCATTCAATTCCTATTAGGTCAGCTGGACATAAAATTAAATTCGCACCACGGGCAGATTTGATTTACGACAAGTATTCCTTCACGCAGCTTTTCTTTCCCGCCTTAACAAGGCATCCTGCCTACTTTAACGTGCGCACGTCGTTATCCCGGTCACTTCCGCTTAGAGTCCGTCCAGAATATTGGCCATGACGGTAGCCGTGTTTACTCCATTCTAGCAGCAGCCGGTGGAGCTCGCGTGTTTGGCGATGCAGCGCCATACGCTAAGCCCATTCGTGCTTCCAATTTCCTACTGCCCGTTTTTGTGAGTACGCGCCCCGGCTCCGCTTCGCTGTTTGCCCCGAGCTCTTCGTCATTTTCCGCTGTTTGCCAACGCAGCCGAAGGGCGACTAGAGGACGAGGGAATGTCCTAGTGAAGAAAGAAGAGGTTCGCCTTACTGAGGGTCGGGCGTTTCCATTTCCCGCATTTCCCGCACGTGTGTCTCTTCCCCTTTCGTGCAGCTCCGAGGAGCCAGCATTGCACTACAGCTTAAGCTCCAAAGCTACACGATATGGCTTCCGGAAAGAGGGATAACACAATGACACCGGTAAGCAACAGCAGCTGCCCAAGAGTATCCTGCAGTAGAACTGCCCTTTAGGCAGGGCTGATTGCTTCTCCACTTAATCAGACACATGCGGCTATTTGCTTGTGTCCTGGCGGTACTGACTCAGAAGCATTACTGATGGCACTCCCGTTATCTAAAAGAAAAGAGAAAAACAATACGGCGATCATGAAACATAATGCCAGAAAGCGCTAAGAGCAGTTAAATTTACCCTCCGTGAATACTTTGATGTTTTTACTCTAATCTGACGCTTCACACCCTCGGCAAAATTTTTCTAGAGACTGAAGATGGGTGGATGGTTGTTGGGTTGTTCTTCTGGAGGGTGGAGATGTGGTGGGTAGGTGGGGTCGAGGGTGGCGGTGGGTGGATTGGCAGCCTCCTAGCTGGGGGGTGAGATGGGGAGGTGCTTGGTGGGTGGCGCTTCTGGAGGGCAGCTGGGATTCACACAGCTTCTTTGAATTCGATTTCGCCATCGCTTTTTCGCTGCACCATGTCGTGTGGTTCTAGTGGGTGGAGCATGCAGTTTCGTACTATTAACTGCAAGGAGGGCTGGCGGCCATGCACTTCATTCATCATACATGTCCGAGGCGGATTGACATCTGCTGGCTGTGCTGCGGATTGCATTTTTTAGTTGTTCAGTTTCGTTTTCCCTGCTGCTTTGTGCGCTTTTTGCCGTAGTTATCCAGCTACCCGAAACATCTGAAGGCGCTTGACTCGAAGTGAGTTGAGCACATTGTATGGTGCTTGTTACGCCTAAAGTTTGTATGCCTCATCGCTTGGAAAGGTCTACACAGCAGACTGGGTTCGCTCAGCGGGAACCTATGCTACCTGTGCGGTGAAATGTGAAAGAAGGGAACAATTTTTTTTTGTTAATTGAGAACTCATCTGTCTGCTACTGCGACCACTCTGCACATTTCTTGGAGACGCCTCAGGGACACTTATCTTCTTAAAGCGCAAAGCACTTCGACAAGCCCAACCTATGTCAACCGTACTCGCAGGGGATTGCTATTGATCAATTTCGAACACTGGCGATTTCCGCGCTTTGCATGCAGGAGCCACTTCCACTCTATGAATTAATTCACGCAAATACCCGCATGTTGTCTTTGTCAGCATGAACACCGCCGACACTTACGGGCAGGACAGGTTTCCGCTTCCTAATTCGTGTTTTTCTTGGCAAAATCTGTAAGCGCAGCACCAGGACATGGCTTAAGCCGGCACTGAGGACACGCAAACCAGTTTCTCATAGCAAAAGAGAGGGTTGGGGCAAGTTTCTCATGGCACGAACCACCGGATATCCACGAGCATGGGGCGCGGACCCGCAATAGCAGACGACATCAATGAAACGTTTCTGTTTTAAGACCGTTAGCTCTTCCTCAGCACGTTTCAAGATTTCGTGTGGTCTGCTAACACCCTTAGATCACAGCGGGATCTGTGGCAGCAACTACTCATCACGTTTCGAGATTTTGTGGGGTCTGGTACAGCCCTGAGATCACAGTGCTACCTGTGACAACAACTAGAAAACAGCACAAACAGCACATCTTGCATTGAGACATGTAGCGCCATCTTCAATGCATACATTCATTTAGTTATATATATATATATATATATATACACTCCGACAACAAGGGGCACCCATCCGGGGACAGTTGTGTACCGAATTCGATAGGCAAATAGAACCCTAAGGATTGTGGCATAGAACTCAAACCTCAATTAAATAATAGGTAAACATTGTATACATGCAATAACTAATTGAAGTGTTAGCATATCGCACCTCAAGCCGAATTCTAGGCCCCCCTTGACCCCCCAAACGAAGCAGATTTCGTTTGGGACGTAAATGGAGTAGGTTTAAGTCGACAACGGGTAGACGTGCATCGTAATTTCTTTAGTAGGCGGCCCTAGGCGTCGATCGTTCCGCTAGGTGGAATAGTTGTTACTTTTCCTAACCGCTCAGGGTTTTCTTCACTGGCCCGGCTGGATGCGGAAAGACTTTCGTTTTCATAATGGCCAATAAAGCTAACGCTCGTTTCTTCAACGTATTCCAAATGGTGGCGGCCTTTTCTTTCACAATGCGAATAAGCAGTGCCCAAGGTGGTGTAGATTTGAAAAGAGGGTATAATTAATCACTGGAAATCCACCCAAGCGCTACAGTATGACTAAAATTTGAAGTTATAGACTTTCTGAAGAAACTACGTAGTTGAAGCAAAGTCCCCCCTGGTCTGGGGATTGAACACTGGACCACTGCAATGCTTTTCACAATGCGAAAGTGGAAGCGTCTATAGTGTACTATTTTATGCGTTAACAATTTTTTGAAAGAATATTTGCTCTGAAAAGTATGTCTGTTAAAAGAAAAAAAACTATTTTCCGCGGTTACCTATATTTGGCGCCATAAAAGAAAGCCCTCTCTCACGAAAGCGTATTTGCTTTTCTGGTCATTTAGTGCAATGTACATACAGTAAGCATATTTTATTGCAGGACATACTGATTGTAAAAGAGACCTTCCTTGCAAATGTATGTTTTGCGAAAGTTTGTATTTCTGCAGTCTTAGTAATGTTTCAGGGCTAACACTAGCCAAGCCAAGTACGGTGCCAGTGCCTTTCCGGCATTCCCGCTGTGCATGAAGCGCCCTTTATGAAACTCGCAGAAACGGTGGCGCCAGCTTTCCCTCTAGATAGTATTTAGACGCTCTATGGGGTAGACGTCTTGTGAAAGGTGGCGGAAAGTGCGTTGGGAGTAGGTGGCGTTTCTGAAAGATGGAGGCTTCACTAGCCGAGGCTTCACGCAGAAGATGCCCACATTGTCGCCAAGTACCACTTATACTGCTACCACAGTAAAACGAATTTCTCAGGCCCCTTCGAGTACCATTTCAAACCCGCAAGAATCGGCACAGTACCTTTTACTGCTTGAGGACTACCGTTCGGTGCGGCCACAGTACACTCCTGGTTATTTTAGCAGGTAGACCGACCTCCCATGAGAGACGGTTGCCCCGGGTTCGATACCCCGACCAGGAGGGGACTTTTCTTCAACTTCGAAGTTTCTTCAGATCTCTATAACTTTCCTTTCTAGTCATAAGGTAGCGCTTGGGTGGATTTCAGTGATTAATTATTATCTGATTTCAAATCTACGCCACCTTGGGTACTCTCCTTAACGCATTAGAGGAAAGCGTGAGTGAATAAGCGAGTAGGAGCCGCCTTGTCTTCGTCATACTGTTATTTTGCCGAGAATTGTCCGAGCCCAAACGACAGTGAGCAGGCTTCTTTTCGTCGGAGAAAAATTGAGGTGAAGGATAGGGAGCAGATCAAGGTGCTTGTTAGAAGTCTGGGAATGTTGGTAACGGAGCGGTGGAGGGAGGATGTGTTTTTGTATAATTATTGTTCCCAGCAAGCAGCTCGCGCGCCCCAGCCGACGAAGCATAATTCCGGTGGCGTACCTCAAGTCTCATAATGGCATTGAACAAGTGGCGTGACCATGTGAATATGGTCATAAACACGTGCACTCCTCTCGTGCTTCTGCGACAAGAGGTAAATGTAGTAAGATGCAAGAGTATTTCCTAGCTACAAGCTCGAGTTTTTTTTTAATGCGTTAGCATTAGAGCACTCATACTGAAAAAAATCTCTCCGTCCGCCTGAACCTTCGGTTGGAGCGTGGAAAAGTGTTGAGAAAAAAATTTCCGCTCACCGGTTTCAGAGGGCAGGAAGAGGTGAGACAAAGAGAGGGTGGGAGGCGTTGGATGGCGTGAGCGTGGTGAGGGTACGGCGTGTCACACTGCGATTGCTGTATTGAATCGGGAGAGTGGAGCGGTAGAGTGACTGGAAAACATTTCACAGTACTACGGTCCTCCTCTCCCCGCCACCGGATTTGGAAGCTTCGTGGCGGCCGCTGCTTGACGTTTCCAGCACTGCAATTGCATCTGTGGCTCTCTATGTGTCGGCAGCCTTCGAAACGTCGTTACTAAAACTGATAAATTAAACTTCTGCGCAGATGGGACAGCTAATTTCAGAGATGTCGGGAACCGGCACTAAAAAATAAACCTAGAGGTGACACTTAAGCTCCGCCTTAAGAGAATGAGGTGATAGCGTTAATGGGTTAATGCCCGTATATCTGGAATTCGTCATTCTGTTCTATGCGTTCACAGATCGCTGGCAGTCCTTACACCACTCCTGGCACAGTAGTGCCGTGGTTAAGCAATGGGCCATTGCCCTGCGGTGGCAGGTGCTACGAACGGTGGTGTTCGTGAGACCCAGGTTGCTCTTCTCCAGCAATCTCTCGCGACTAATCATTAATTGAACACCCTCCTGGCCCGGTGGGCAGCTAGCTCACCGTCAGGTGGGCAGGTTGTGACGACATCACAAGGTCATGTGACCTATATATGTAGCCCACCTAGGTCCTTCTCTTGAATTTCTTGCTCACGCCGCCACCGATGTCGACGACGCCCGAGAGGAAGAGGAGGAGGAAAAGCAAGGAGGTTCACCAGAATAACCGGTTTGCTACCATGCACGGGAGGGAAAGGGGTGAGGGGATAAAAAGATGAAGAAGAAAAGAGTAGCAGGAAATTGAAGTCACTATGCAAAATCACAGCGTTCGGTAAAGTCACAGCCTATCGTGCAGGCCAGAAGCCCTCAAGAAGCGGAGCAGTGCCTTAAGGCGGAACCGCATGGCGCGATTTCAGGCGCGATTGACGCGCGGATGGTGGGACGCGCGCGTCATTTTGACGCGTGCCCACTATGATCCGTCACGAAATCGCGCCGCCGCGTGCTGCTGCTCGGAGTAGAAAAAAACGCCTCGCGCGGCACGTCCGGGGCGCGTCCGCCAATCAGATTTCAAGTAAGTCACGTGGTATTTGGTCACGTGGCATTTTTGGTTTTTGGTTTTGCCACTAGATGGCCCTACTCTCTGCGCATCTCGACGGAACCTCTTCGGCGCATTTTTATTTCGCTCTGCAGAACCGGCGCGCACGTGAAAAACACGTGCTACTGTTTCGTGCGCGCATCGTGTTCATCGAAAATGGAGAAAGCAGTCTTCAACGAGGCCCTTATCACGGAAGTGGAGAGGCGTCGCGTCCTGTGGGATATACGCGACCGCCTCTTCTGCTCTGTAGTAAGCGCCCGACACTCCATTTTCTATATCGAGTTGTAAACAAGCAGCGGCCTCTTGGCATGCAGAAAGTACATAGTCGCAGTTTCGCACACACTCTTCCTGCTTGAAATTAAGCTTGATAAATACACTTCGGAAAAAAAAGGTCGTTGTGTAATTACACTAAGATTATTTCTATTGCAGTGTTGTGTAAGTTTATAGGCATATTACATATGTGGTAGCAGGGACAATTCATGTCGTTGGGAGTTACGTTGTCTGGCAACCCGGAAAACGCGCCGCGAAGGCGCCGCTCCCCTTTTTTCGTGCGGGTGCTCGCGCGTTGAAGGCAACGCGGGCGTCCACCGCGCGTCGCGTTTTTCGCTCGCGGAAAGCGCGCCATGCGGTTCCGCCTTTAGAGGCATTCACCGCCGACGATCGCAGCGGCCAGTGGCCGACAATCTTCATTTCCGTCAGTGGGCGCGGGTCTAGACGTTCCAGTGCACGGCAGAGTGATTGCCTTTCGGCGCTGTAGGCAGGGCAGTCACAAAGAATGCGGTATATAGTCTCGTCATACCCGAAGACGGCAAATGCAGGGCTATCAGCCATACCGATTAAGAACGAGTAATAGTTCGTGAAATCTACTCCAAGCCACAGGCGACACAGCAAAGTTGCTTCACGTCTGGGTTTGCGCGGGACGGAACAGTTCACGCTATCGCGTTTAGTATTGGTGGCTACAATTCTCATAACTCTTCAAAGCACGATGCTCATGTATGCAGTTCCCAGAGGAAAGCCCAAATGCCTTCGAAGCTCGCCACTCTATGGAAAGTCCCTAGCGGTGTTGGCGTTTGCGAGTTTGGTAACATTATGCACGGCAGCCATGTTTTTTCCGAGCTCGGCGGCGCGTGGAAAAGGAACGCGGTACTCTGAAAACTTATCTAGTTTCTATGCAGCGGTGGCAAGGCGGCTCGCACGTTGATTTACGGACAGGCTCACGCCACCTCCTCGCACTGTCTGAACCCATGAGCTGCTGTGGCTGCTCTGTCCGGGGCAACACTAATGGTAACGCATTCTGTGACGCATAAATCGCATTGCTCGTCTATAATTTTTTAGGACAGTCCGATCTGGTTCCTGATTGGAGTGCCTTCCTGGTACTGTTTTTTCTCGTTGTTTTGCAAGTACTGTTTATGGTGTCGGCGGCAAGAGCTCATGGTGGTGTCGGATTTCGGGAAGCGTAATTCCGCCCAGTATGCCCGCAACATTTCACTCTGCAGTCCTTCAACTCAAATACCATTGCGCGCTGAAGTATTGTGCTCCGGCGGTTGTCCTGCCTATTGTGCATCGGTTCTTCGCCGTCTTGCCCTGTTTTACCAGAGACACGACAGTGAACGCGCACACCGCGGTGGCATAGTGGCTGTGGCGTTGGGTTGCTGGGTCCATGGACTGGGGATCGAATCAGAGCCCCATTTCTGAGAGCCTTTTTGCAGAACGATGTCAGCGCATGCTAAATGACCCCAGGTGGTGAAAATTATTCCAGAAGTCTCCACCTCGGTGTCTCTCATACATAGCCCATGTGTAATATTGGGGCGTTAAACTCCCCACATCTCGACAGCCTACGCAAGAGTGCCAGTGTTCTCGTTCACGTGTGCAAGCGGAGCACAAAGAAAAAATTCCGAAATCTCTTCGAGCGCTTCCATCAGGACAGATTCCGTTGCCAGGAGATGGGCAGCGTAGCGTCGCTAACGAGCGCTTAGTCACACCATAAATTAAGAACTGAGCCAAGATGCAGCGGTGTGCGTCCGCTTACGGCTCAACTTTGCTTTGTCTCGTCATAATGACGTCCGCTTCCTTCCTTTTCTTTTCCAGCTCCTGCGGTACCACTACGAACCGCTTTGTTCGGGCAAAGTGAGAGTGACGCCACTCGAGTGGCGAGGTCATAGAGCCCTCTGCGTCACTTCCGGCGCGGCCGTTAGCCCGCCTTTCGAGTCAGAGTAAAAGGGGGTTGAACCATAGCGGTTCTCTTAATTGGCCGTTGCGCAGCAGACGGAGAGTTACCATTTTTGTCTTGTTTGGTGTTTGTTATGTGCTGCTAATGTTGATTCGACGACTGTGCGCTCCTTCATCATCACGTTGGTTAGAGGTGCTGAAGTGATGCATAAGTGTATAGTGATAAGCCGTTACCTAGGAGACTGCTTCTGAAAACAGGCCTATCAAGCTACAGGCAACTAAAAGAGTTTTCAATGCCGGCTATTCTTTTAGGCAACTCGGCACTTGACTTCGCCTGAATTCGTCCAGTAGAAAGCGTGAACAGCTTCCGCCCGGCTGGTAGTTCCCCTGAAAACTGTCACTCGTTTTCGGCCTCAATGCATTATGAGGTCTCCTCGATTTGGCAGCACTTTCTGCACCAGTTCAGAAGGTGCAGCCCTTTCGCACTCCATTTGTCAGTGTAGTTAGCGCCATCTGCACTTCTGCACTAGCCTACCGGCGAATTCTCTTCTCGTGCAAGTAGTGCAAGGTGCTTGACGCGCACCGTAGCAGACAAGTAGCAGAAGGTTCCGCGGCCATGCTTGTTTTAATGATCGGCGCTGATGCGGCAACACACCCGTGCCGACGCGGCATCTGTGCCATGCCCTCACGAAACAGCTGAAATCAGACTGCGCATATATGTACATGTGTGTGTTTACGCGCGTGTAAGCGACCAATTGGCTTCCAGGTGCACCGCGTATGCTTTCTAACCTTTCTTTCCCGGCTCGCACGTTGCTTTATACCATTTCTCTTTTGTGCGTAAATATTATTACACACATAATAGCGGAGTGTTTGTACAAGGGACAGAATGTACGAAGTTGTTTTTTAATACGTGGGTGATTGCAACGCTTGCAATGACTCGCTGCGACATAATCGGCACCTCCGCCTACAGTAGTAATTGGTTTTGTGGTCGCCAGTTCGCCCATTCTTTCCCCTGCCAGTCAGCATCTGATAGTCACTCCGCCTACACCGTCCGCAAACAGTGAACGCGAGTTGTGTACAGTTCAAATAAGTCCTTGTTATCAGGCAACTCTTTCCGGATAGAACGGCGACAGCCTAAAACACATCTAGAAAAGGTCGTCACGAGCGAGAGTCTGAAATAATAACCTCTCAAATTCAAAGTCCAAGTATTTGTTTTTCTGCCTCGTCAAAGTACCAGTTAATTCGGAGCTGTCGACCAGCGCCACTTTGATCAACAACGGAAAGGGCCGCGTCTAAATCATCACTTTTGTAATCAACAAATTTCATGGCCGACCCACGAGATGAGCCACTTGAAACAAGTGCACAGCCTTCAATAAGTTTGCACAATCGTAGGTTTATGTCAAACCACACGACAAACATCGACACACGGCCGCAGCAGACAATCGTTTCTACACTTCTGCACTCGATTTAGCCGCTGCACTGAGAGCACCAGTTCCAGGTTAAACTCGCGCCGCATGAACTTGCGATGCACTGGCACGGAACTTTCGTGAATGTGTGTAGAAAGTGCAGCCAAAATGAAGACCTATGGGTAATCCGACGATTACCAAAAGCAAATTAAGTTTCCTTGCACTGTTTTGCTATCCAGAGACCATAGAAGAAAACATTCTTCATGACAGTACTTTAGAGGTACGATGAACCCGTTCAAGTTTTCCAGGAAAACCTTGCTAAAGAGTTTTCGCACTAAGCCTCGTATTTAATCATCGCTATTGGTCGAGCTCACTTAGAGAGAGAGTGCGACTTTAGTGACCTCATTTTCCTGTCTGGTGCCAGTGTAAAGAGGATATCCTAGCAAACCTCGTAACCTAAATATCTACACAAAATCTCTGCCGCTTTCTAGATGCGTGTGCATAAAAGCAGAAATGTTGTTCAGGGTTATCAAGTTCGACGATCCTAAATTCCCCTTATGTTTATAAGAATAGAAAAGGCTTATTCAAGGTTACTTTCCGATGCGCTCCTTGCTGTGTCAGATATGGTGTAGATAACTTCATGCCCTTGGAGGCCTTCCTGTCGCCGAGAAGAGGCTTCTATTGAGATAGTAATCACGTTGGTCGTAACCAAGAAGTGTTGCAGTAACCGAGGAAATAGAACCATGGAAATGACTTCTTTTTCTCACTCCTGCAGGTGTTTAGTGAGCACTGTGCTACTTTAATTTCCGTTACCATCCGTGATTCCCCTTTGCACGACGCACACTTTTTAGTTTTGTGGATTAGAAAATTCCTGAAGTAATCATCATTCGTGATTCCAAGGACAAAAGGAAACAAAGCAAGCACGTTCGGGTCTAGACGAAACTTGTTGAAAAACAGCAGTTTGAGGAAAAAGAGAAATGTGTTTGAAGAAATAATTTAAAACGAGTACTTGATCTTCGTGCGGGTTTCGGCGTCAATTAAACCGCCGAACTCAAGCAAATCTCATTATTTTTTAATCCTTAGCTTTGCGACGACTGTATCAAATTATGATGTCTGTTTCTTCTTAGCGTACTAATTTTAGGCCACCTCAAATTTTTTCCACAACCTGCGTGCATGTAAACAAGCATTTTTGTGGAGTGTACTGTCTGTTCCAAGTGCTGTGCATCCGGGTAATGCGAAGATGCAGCCTTTGTTACGTTGCTTGCTTGGCTTCACAAATCACGTAATCTAGACAGCGTCATAGATAAAATTGCTGTTCGCAAACGCTTTGTGGTTAGAAACTTACTTCACACATCATTGTGACCCCATAAATGCGCTTCTAACCTATGTCAGGAAACCGCTTACCGCGAGCTGTTTAGACAACGTACCTGCTGGTCGCAATTTTATAGGAATCAGCTCATGAGTGATATAACTTCAGTGCTGCGCTGCACCATGAAGCGATGTATGCAGACATGCCCGCCCGTTGTCGCTGTTAAATCAGTGAGCAACACCTCTTGACTCTGCCCCGCTGACTTAACATTAGCTTAAGGAAACATTCATGCTGCAGTATTACTCAGAGACATCGAGAACTGGTTTTTATTTCTAGCGCTTGCTTTTTTAGCAACCAAATGCCATTGAGGGCCTCAAAAAGAACACAAGGTAGTGCATGTTTTCAATCAAACAAAAGGGCTGTCAGACTGAACCGAAGGCGAATTTTGAGGTCAGTAACCATCGGAAAGGAGAGCTATTGCAGTGAATAATCTAACTCGAGGTCGCTGCTTATGGGGAAGGTTTCTTAAGGAGTCACCAAACTGTATTAGCTTTTAAGGAAGAAGTAGACTTTCTGGAGTTTAAAGAACGATTATGCATGCCAAAGAACACCGGGAGCGTGGGAGAGTGTTTCTCCGATTCTCGAAGGTTGCAGCACTTGAACAGACTGACGCTTCAGAAATTTTGAAAAAGTTTGCAGCCCTTATTGCCTGGTAAGAGAAAAATATCAGGATGTACGCATAACCAGGCTGTAAATGCTAGCCTGGTTATGCGTGCCTACCTGGCAGGCTACTCCAGTCGATGATTACAGGGATAAAGGGAAGTGAAAATTCTCAACAGATGCTCGATGCAGAATCATATCAAGCAACTCACCAAGCGCCAGGGACATGAAGTAGATCAGAACCAAGAGCCCAGCGCTGCAATGGTTTGGCGATGTCACCTGCCCGCATGCACGTATTATCATGTGCGCTCACTCACTTGCAGTCAGTGACCGACCAGCCCTTATCAGCATACTTCTTCTCATAGGTTCTGTAAAATTACAAGGAGTG
Organism: Amblyomma americanum; assembly: GCF_052857255.1. Classification (NCBI taxonomy): domain Eukaryota; kingdom Metazoa; phylum Arthropoda; class Arachnida; order Ixodida; family Ixodidae; genus Amblyomma; species Amblyomma americanum. The sequence continues at coordinate 129,992,663 of NC_135502.1, read as the reverse complement.
ACTGACAATCGTATTCCGCCCTTGTTTTAGAAGGATTTTGTATTTGTCTAAACCACCGAAAATTATTTCCGTCAATAATTTATGCCATTCCATTTCAGCTAATATATGGCAAACCGAGATCCGCTTCTGGTCATGCCGTTCCACGGAAGCACTGGGCGTCGTGCACGGACACCTGATAGATCGAGCGACACTGAGCTTCACTGCCTACTCGCATGGGGGCTCCCACTGTTTCCTTTCCTACCGCGCCAGCCAAAGTGCATGACGATCAATGCACAAAGGCCAAGTTTGAAAACTGAGCTTACTTTCCCTTCGAAAACAGTGGCCAGAATTCCTTCTCCACCTTTCGAATACCTAGCTTCTGGAATGGCTACCACATTTCTGAACTCCTTTCGGTCGCGCACTAAAAGTTATTCCTCCTCTTGTTCTCCTATTTTCTTGACCAGTTAGGGTGGGCTATCCTCTATAACGATTTCGCAATAGTTCTCTTTTTCACGAGGACTATCTTGTTTTTGTGCGCATTACGGCGAAGTGCTAGTCGGGGAGTTTCACACCGTGTCCTGTTTGCCGCTGCCTATTTTTCCACCTTCCTGAAAGTCTTCTTGCGTTGCCGTGCCGCCTCCTATTTCGAGCGCGTTGCCGGCAGTTGCTAAGCTACGCGCTCTCGACCGCACCCCTGGAGGTCTTCCGACGGCTGCCAAGGGCACATTAGACTCTTTAGTTATAGTTGGTACTGATGGTGTAAGGCTCGTGCTGCTAAAAGTTGAAAATGTGCGCCATTAGCCTGCGCCGTTGGTGTCACGTAATTATGTATAGGCAGGCATTGAATGCGTTAACGACCAAAAGCATGCAGGCTGTATTGTTTCCCGAACTTCGGGCTGTTTTAGGGCATAATTCTCCCTAATCCTACTAAATGCGATCATACATAACTGAACTAGCGTTGCTGAGCGCCGCTGTACACAACAAAACTCTTGTGAGAAAGAATTGAATTCGCGCCGACGAGCGCGAATGTAGCACGCACAAAGCTAAACTCACGACTGACTTTCATCTACGCATAAACTGCGCCCACTGGACGTTCTAATGGTTGAAAAGCACCCTGAATCGATTCTTCAAGCCGGGCGCGAAGCGTAATCGCAAACTTTGCAATTCATAGCAATCGTATAAACATTATGCAAATAGATTCCCATTAGGAGGATCAAAACTCCAAGCTTGTCTTCTTAATGTGTTTCAGTCATTTCATCTGTTTCCATATTCTCTTGCAATTAAACGCGCACTTTATTCTTCCGCTTTTGTCTTCATAGCCTCGCACTTGAGATCTCCCTGAATACAGTGACTTTAAAATGATGCGTATTTGCATTGCGTATTCCTTGAAGCGTACATGAGCAAAGCAGTCCCATCGTAGCTTCTGTAGCTTTTTTTTCATTTGTAGCACCGACTGCAGAGAAGAACTCCAGTTCTCTGCATGCGTGGCCGTTTGCGTGCTTTTTTTCTTCCTGCGGGAAACATTCCCCGTGAGAAGAGGCTGGCACACACTATCTAACGATGCTGACATACAGCGAGGTGCCATTCGAGACCGTTCTTTGTCTTGAATGCGTCGCCGGGAAAATACATGAGCGCAGTGTGGAAGTATTTCAAAACACAATAATGAAGCTCCCTTTATCCAGAAAATTCAATATTATGCATAGGTATCTCTAAACACTGCTGAGGGATTATCGCCGTTTCATTTCTTTCAAACGGCTCTCAAGGTTGATCACACTTTTTCTTTTGCCTTATATTCCTTCCTTTCGACAGCTAATTAAGAAATGGTCTTTCCAGTCGCCTTGAAACGAGCAATACAGGCAGTTCCTTTCATTGAAAATTGATTGTAAAAATGCGCGCACAATGCTAAAATGCCCCTGTCTGTATGTTTCACAGCGATTCGTTAATAAGCGCTCACCAATGGTTTCAGGAGAGTTCTTCAGCGCATGTTAGTTTGACCCAGTCGGCGGGAAAGTTTTCGAAAAGCCAAAGTTATTTAATTTTCATCTGTTCAGAAATTCTACTGTTTTCGCATGTATGTACCAGCAGGAGCCTGGCCTCCTGTTCAGCGTACTTGTATCAATTTCTCTTATTTTTCCTGATTCTCTTCCTTTCCAACCGACCTCATTGACCTATATTAAAATTTCACATTTTGTGTCGGGATGATCATGATGCATGTTTTTTGTACGACGCAAATTTCAGCTACACGAAGCTGATCTTGTGTCCCGATTGGAACTACCGACAGTAACCTGGCAGGGAAAAATTCTGGTGTAAACTGGAATATAGCTAAGTTCAGTGTAGAGGTCGCACAAGTTTTCGAAAATTCAATGGTTATTTTGCCACATATAAGTCTAACCTAAGTTTAAGCAAACTTGTATTCCTCTGGTGAAAATGCAACAAATTATGAAATTTGTTTTTGTTTGTTTTCAGAAAAGTTTCTCGGTAGCACGAACAAAGTGTTCCAAAATTCTCAGGTGCACTTCTCGAATGCGTGGAGCATTTCTCGTTTCTTTGTTTGCCGGTTAATTGGTTGAGGCTGACCCACTTTAAACTACTGTACAAGGATTAGCGTTTCCACTGCAGAGTCGATCAACGCTATTTTACTGTGTTCCTCTTCCTTTCCTTTCTCTCTCCCATTTTTTAATTTCTTCCCCTCCCACGATGTGGCCCAGCCAAGCGAAATCCTCCTCTGGGCAATGATCTCAACGTCTTCCGTTGCCTTCTCGTTTGTACAGTGTTAGGATTTCCAGAGTTCCGCCGTATTTTTTTATTACATACTGTTGGCCTCACTTTGAGGCTGTAACAGGATCGGGTTCACATATATATGAAGAAGTGCAAAATAAAAGAAATAGCAGAGAAAGAACTTTTTCACTTTTACACAAAGGTACATGTAAATCGCACATGGTGACAGCGTTGTTAATAATTTTCGAAATGCTTTGTTAGCTATGCAAATGCTTCAGGGCACGTATGGTTCAAAATTTCAGGAGGCAACATATTCCACTCAAGAATCACATGTCGGAAAAATGAATATTTGAATATATTTCTATGGTATCTGTGTTCGGGTAGATGTTTTTCATGATTTTTTCTTGTGACACGCGTGTTAGGCTCAAGCAGATATCTAGTCTTATCAAGTTTTGTGCCGTCATTCAAAAGGAGGAACAGAAACTTAAGTCTCTACAGTCTGGCTCGTGTGTGGTTAGTAGAGAGGCAAGCTTTTTGCAGAAGCAGTGTTGGGGATTCATGACGACTGTATTTGTTGAAAATAAATCGGACAGATATTCGCTGGACAATTTCTCATCTATCAGTATATTGTTTAGTGTGGAGCAACCAGGTAATAATACTGTATTCTATCACAGAATGAACAAGTGAAATGTATGCCAAATGTTTTGTTTCCGGTAAAGCAAGTCGAAGGGAACATCTTATCGTGTAAAGAGCAGAATGCGCCTTTGTGGTAATGTGTGTCACGTGCTCGTTGCATCGTATGTCCGAGGCAATAATAACGCCAAGATACTTGAACTGATCTACATTTGTGACTGTCTTCTGTTCGATTTCATAACTGTAATTTAATGGCTGTTTCTTTCTAGTGACTGTCATGCAGACAGATATACTGACTTCCGCGTGCACGGCATTGACCATACTTGTTTTGCGTTCTCTGCAAAGCTCCTGTGGGAAAAGTTACGCTGTACGGGCCTTGCATCGACTCCCCACGGCTTTCTGTTTGACCTTTTAACGTATCTTTACCTTTTCAATTTTAATCATTAATAAGGTTCCCGATCTAGGTCACCGGATAATAAGGAATACGCCTGAACATGGCAGGCGGTCCTCATCAATACACTTCCTCGCTTCTATTGCGTCACTCTACGCTCAGCCTTGAAAACACTGTTTCAGGCCGTGTTACGAACCCTGTGTGGTGTAATGAAGGGGACACAATTGCGGGTGGCCCGGTATCTGGGGTGGCTCGCGTCCAGTCCCAGTTAGAATGCCTGGTGCAGCGGCAGTTGCGCTTCGGAGTGATACGAACGCCCAAGTCCAGCTTTCATGGACATCACTAAAGAGCAACATAGCATAGTGGGCGAGTTGGTATTGCATCTCAAGGTACGAAACAGCGCAACTAAATCGATGGCTGTTCGAACAACGTGGGATCCTATAGGTCGGCATTTCAGCAATTGTTATTTCCTTTGTTTTTCTTTGTTTGTTAGTTGTTTGTGATGATGACGTGAGGTTGTGACGCAGTGATTAGAGATTATTTATATGTGGTTTTCCGATTAAAATAGTCAGTTGTAATTCAGCGCTTGTCCATGTATCTCCTGTTCTGGTCCTTCGTTTTAGTTGCGCTGTTTCGTTCCTTACGATCACTTAAGAGTGAGGCTACCGTGGAATATTGCAAAGTACTGTCATGATTATTATGGTAATAGTCTAATCATCCGATGCTTAGCACAATTCTGCGCTCAGAGTTTGTCCTGCTCTCGCAACGAGTAGTTAATATTGCCACAGAGAACCAATAGGATGTGTTTTAAAAACAAATAACACAAAACTGCAAACGTCCCGAGCACGGGTCTGCGGATATATATAATTCTGATCAGTTTTACGGTATGTTAAAACATTGCGTTCATAAAAAACTTCCCGTTGAAAAAATATGCTTGTGCAGATTTTTGGGTGTTCTTGACAGGCAGTTGAACCTGCCAGGAAAAGCCGAGGCGTTCAGCAGTTGGTCCTGGGCAGTAAACAGGCTTGTGGCCACAGCTACAGAAGCACAGTTTCTCACGCCAGCGTGTCTGTGACATTGTGGCTGCCCGCAGCCATCACCTCGGACGTCTTTCATGACTGCAGATTTTTGGCCGCCTCGAAGCAGAGCCCCCAAACATATGTGTGACACTGAAGACTGCGAAAATTTTCGTGTTGAAGCAAAGGTATATTTTGAGATATGACAGAGGCTTCACTGTAGCAAAAAGCCGGCGGCAATTGCCTGGCGTCGTTCCGAAAAATCCTGATTAACTGGAGGGCAGTGACGTCATCACTTACGTCTTCAAAGCTAAGAAATCCGATTAGCTGGAGCGAAGTGACGTCTCCGACCGGCCATGACACCATCAGACCTGATTTGTCTGTGTGAAGTCTCCACCTGCCAGCCGTGGCAGGTGCTGTACAGGAAAATATCAAGACGTGCATTCCTCGTGAAAATCAACCTGGGTCCCACAAGCGCTTGCGGTCACTCCCATCAAAGTCAATAGCAGCTGCCTTTGCTTTCGCACTGACAACACACAGCGGAATTAGATGTCCATGTGGTTTTTTTCCTTCTGTTAATTACACCGGAAGCGGGCCTTTTCACCTGCGGAATCAGAGTGGTCGTTGCCAAATAAAAAATTGGTTTTGGGTAAGTGGCTTTTTTTTTTGGGGGGGGGGGGAGAAAATGGCGCAGTATCTATCTCACATATCGGCGGGCACCTGAACCACGCCGTAAGGGAAGGGATAAAGGAGGGAGTGAAAGAAGAAAGGATGAAAGATGTGCCGTAGTGGAGGGCTCCGGAATAATTTAGACCACCTGGGGATCTTTAACGTGCGCTGACATCGCACAGCGCACGGGCGCCTTAGCGTTTTGCCTCCATAAAAACGCAGCCGCCGCGGTCGGGTTCGAACTCGGGAACGGCGGATCAAAGGAAAAAGAATAAAACGTATCTTGAAGCAGCGACTAAAACAGCGACATGTCGCACACTCTACATGTCCCTGTGGTGCGTCCTGAGCTTCTGTAATCTGAGAGGAGCAGTGAGCGCGCCTTCTTACGCGTTCTGTCTGCCTCTTCACTAACTGCATCAGAAGAAAATCACGAGGATCACTAAGGAGTTGCCTGCGCGAAAGTAAAGGCAAGAAATAAGCAAGAATGCACGCCTTTTGTTGTGGTGCTTCTGTCCTGAAATGCTTGAACACAATGAACTAACTAACCATGCAATATGAACGAATGAAATGCGTTTTATAATACAGGAAGCGCCGCGCCATGGAAATATTACTATACTGGAATTTGTTACTGCAAAGTGCTGCTGTCCGAGGTCTCATTATCAAAACCGCAAAAAAAAAAATTGCTGCACTTCGAACGCTCCCAATAAATGGAAAGAGAATTAGGAGGAGACACTAAGCTCAACCTTAAGTGAAATACGTGAAAGCGTGAAAGGGTTAATGCCCATGCACGTGGAATTGGTCGCTCTCTACTTTACACTGATAGATCCCTGGGAGTACCTCATATCCCTCCTGGCGCAGTGGTGCTGCGGTTAAGCGATGGGCCACTTCCCTGCGATGTCAGGTGCTGCCATTGGTGGAACTTGTGAGGGAGGTTGCTGTTCCCCAGCAACCTCTCGTGACCAGACATAAATTTAACTGGCACCTGCCAGGGCGGGTAGCTTGCTCACCATCCTGTGGGCAGGTAGTGATGACGTCACAAGGTCACGTGACCTATATTGACGTGACAAGGTGGTATGACCGGCCCATTTATCAACCAAGGCGGGTTGCGCGATCCTATTGAAAAATGTTTATAGGCTTGAGTAGCTCGGCAAATAGGATTATGGCACATTTCATTTAACTTTATAGGATTAAGCTTCCAAAGCGACTCAGGTTTTGGAGAGGCCTTAGTGGAGAGCTCCGGATAATTTCGACCAGCCGTGGTTAATTACCGTCTACTGACGTCGCACAATGCATGAAAATCGCAGGTTCGAAACCGCCCGCTGCGGTAGCATTTCGATGCAGGAAAAATGTTAGTGGTCCGTGTATTGCGCTGTGTCAGTGTTCGTTAAGAACCTCATGTAGTCGAAATTACCCGAAGCTCACCAGTACGGTGACCCTCATAGCCTGAGCCGCTTTGGGGCGTTCATCCTATAAAGCCAAACCAAATGTGCCATAATCGTATTTAATGAATCCTTCAAACCTATATACATTTTTTAGTACGGAGCCTCGAGGCTCAGCAGAATTTTGTGCCCCAGGTTGTCCATAGGGAAACCACCAAGGGTTGACAGGCTGGCCACATTGGCTACCTTAACATTTCCGATTTTTCCCTCGCAACTCAAACGAAGATGGCGCCATATTTTCCGCAGAACGGAAGCCTTGACGCTATTGCGTTTATACGCCTTGGGGGAATCGTAACTGGCGTATCCATAAAGTTAAATTCCATCGATATACTGTATAAAGGCATATAATTTTCTAGTATCTAATTACACTTAAATGACATTGGCGGGCTGCGAAAATATGGTAATAGCAAAACTGCTCGTATAGAGCCCTTCGGAACTCATGCTTAGAGTGATGTTGGATGAAGATAATGCACCGTGATCATCTCATACGCCATGATGATCACAGTCGTCATTCTGGCAAATCGCCAGGGACAGTGCTCCCCGCAGGGTCGCGGCACGTTTGCTTTCTCTTTCTCTCCTAATCTCTCTCTCTCCCCCCTCATCGTTTGGCTGTTCGCGGAGCGACCGCTTAACCGGCCCTACGGGCGTGCACCGTTCATGAGGTGCACCACCTGTCAGGTTGCTGGTGATTTTGTCTGCGATGCATGGTGCAGCAAGTAGATTCCGCCGGAGGACATCACATATTATTTTTTTTTTCGTCGCGAACCAGGAATATCCACACACCGAAGGTGTTGCAGTGATGTTCTATTTATGGAATTTCAGCATTTCCTCGGAATTTTAAGAGCAAACTTTTTACGAAAAGGAAATCCGCGGGGCATTTTATGAACTGAAATTTTTTCCTCTTTTTTCGAATTTCTGCATTCTACAAACTGCTACAGGAAAAAATGGCCAGAAATTCAGATTTTCGGTTTTAATAAGGTTACTAGGGCATGCCTTTAAAATCATTGAGAGCTTGCGTTTTGTTCATGTCGAATTGTAGTCAGGGCTCACACTCGGTTCACCGCGGGCGCAGCGCAGCACTTGCAGTGAGTCTAAGTGAAAACCTGCAATATACTGGATAAGTGAACACGTACTCACAGTGCACAGGTCAGGATCTCACGTCATTCACAAACGTGCTTTGTTCGGACTTGAAAACCACGCTTGTACATCGCCTATTCTGAAACTCGTCTACATCAATCTGACAGCAGCCGATCGAGTCAATATCCGGGCTGAACAAGGTCGCCTGAAATCGGCTACTGTGCGTTCACAAAAACTCGACTTCAGTGAGTCAATCTCGAGGCGACCCGCAGCGGCTCAACACGACACGATTCAGGCTGCATCAATCCGACTCCCACGTGTTCACGTAACGTCGCACCAGCGGTGGAGCCTAACGGCGCGATCAGTGCGGAGTTTAGAAGCGCTAGACGGAAGGCGACAAATGCGTGCCGCAATTGTAGGCGCGAAGTGAAAGGGTGAAATGAGGCGGGCAGATATGTTTACGTGGTGCAAAATGAACGAAGTGGTTAAAGAAAGGGGGATGAAGATGTACAAATAAAATGAAGGGGGGAGAAAAGGGCAGAAAGAGTGCGCGAGGGAGTGCTTTTCGCAACGAGGGAGCCGGCATTAAAGTCGCGTTTTCGGGTGTCTGATTGCTTGCGCTCATGGCTGTCTTGATCGCTCGGAGCGTTTTCGGGCGTGTGACCCCCGGATGTAAACCGAAAACTTCACGCTTGATTCCCCATTCGCGGCGCAGAATTTCTTCATTCGGTGCTGCTCGCGCGCAGCGACCTGCAGACTCTCTCCAATGGGACTTCGCTGCTGAAACTTCGCTTGCTTTTTGGAGCGCTTCAACGAGAATCCTTAAGGTCTTCTTTTTCCATCAAATGAGACTGTAAGAGCAGTCATTGCCATCTGAGGTTGCTGAAGAACGATTATTTCTCTTTTTGTTTTCGTTTTCTCTTGGAAACAGTCACAAAACGAAAACACGCTGGAACTAGGACGCACGCGTGGTAGCAAAAAAGACACTAAAAGAAAGACAGCGGCAGCCAGTTGCTCGAAATGAAATTGTAACGAACTGGAAAATTCATACTACAAGCTCGAATGAGAATGCGGGAACCGCCATAGCCTTCGTAGAAACCAAGCAGCCGACATACAAGAGGCCCGAAAAAATGCCTTGAATGCAGGCGGTAAGTGATGATTCGCCTCCCTTCATTTTGATTAGCAATAATGCTTACTACCTGCAAAGCGCCTAAGTTGAACACTACTGCTTCACCTAAGCCATCCACGGTGACCTTCACTCTTTGGATACGCTGTTGTCTTGACTAGAACGTAAGTAAAGAAGAATGGTCAGCATGAGGGGCTATGACAAATTAACGGACTGCCGTTGAGAAGGTTCTGTCGCGTTGCATTTTTCGGCAGAAAGCGTTAATCCGTGAAAAGTTTGTGCTGCTTTTTCATCGGTGCCGATCTCGGTCGCCACGAATGTATCTGTTCTCTATAGTACAGCAAATTTACACCGTGTGTCGTGACTGTTTGGTGCCTCGTGATAGCGTTTTCGAGCGCTGAGCATTATTTCATCGTAGCCTGTATGCAGAGAGAATGCTCGTGACTTTTTATTTATCCCATGTATTTTTCTGCATCGTGAACTGTGCCGAGCATTTGACGGTTCGCACGTGAGCTGGGAGACCTAAGGAAAGGCTTTTTGTAGCATTGTTCTTCCTGGATCACAAATTTTGACAGCAGTCTTTCTCATTCTGCGTATGTCGTAGACTGATATTCGGTAGGCTCTGAAGGCCTCGCTTTCCAGGGAACGGGGTCCACGAGCCATGGTCTCGCCCGACAAGTGGCACACCATCAGTCAGCATAAAAAAGACCAGTTTATTCCGGACCAAAACCAACGCTCTGAAAGGGACACACCATGGAACTAGCTGCCGAGCAGAGCATGCGGTCAACTCTCAAGAGCGCAATGCTGTGGCTATAACGAAACGAGTGCTAACACCTGAGTGCGGCAGAGCAAAAAGACACTGAGGCGCGAATGGGGCCAAGTGCTACAGATAAGTGCTCGAAGCGGTACAAGAAACAGGGCTGCTTGCGTAGCAGCCGCTTATGCCAAACAGCTATTCCATTTTCGGAAATGTCGCCCCCATCTTCTGCCTTCATCCTGATGGTGCCGCCCCGTTCTCCGCGTGTATCACCTCACGGCGGCTCGTGCTGGCCGCCGATAGCGTGACCGCGCGTCAGCAGTGCTCCCTCCAGAATCCCCCGAGCACCGCTTTGGCAGCCCGCGTCAAGTCATCGCCGGGCAATCACGTGCCACATCTCGCGAGCAACTGTTCGCTCGTGCGCAGCTGCACCTCACCCTCACGCAGCTAGACGACGCAATGAGCGCGCAGTTTAAATGGCCAAAAAGGGCCGTAGAGCCCCACCCCGCGCCATTGAATGGGCTGCTCAGATCGCTGTCAGCCGTGGACTGATAGCCACCTAGCACAGATCATCTGCATTTTGCCTTCTGTCAAAATAGATGCCTTGCAATTCACCTCCCCACAGGAGTCATACGCCTGATTGCACTTTTTCCTAATTTAGCACCCAGCCTCGTGGAAAGCTATTGGACAGGCGGCTTAGGGTTGCAGCTGAAAGTTTTGATGCCACAGTCGTCCACGTTAGAGTTTATCCCTGCATGTTTCACGGGACCCTTTCTAAATGCATACTATGGGCCAGACAAATCATCTGATTTCCACTCACCGTCCTACGCTTGTCCTCTAACTTTGTACAAGCTGCCCTATATTTTCCCTTCCCAAACTTTCTCGCCAAATGTGAGTCGCTTTTACGACTGGGTTTTCCTTGCTTTCAGCGAACATTGTCGGAATGGTCGCGTCTCTCGTGCGCGCGTGTGTAATTAGAGCAGTTAAGTCAACACAGTGGTTATTCAATCCGGGCTTCTCCGTAAGGCAATGCGAATTGCTCCTCGTGTAAAAAGAGCGGAGAGAAAAGCTTTATTTTATATGAGCGGTTTGTGATTCGTCCGGTGTCGCCCGCTCAACCAGCACCTCGGGAATTGCTTCCAACTGGCTAGCAATCATTCTCCAAGCAGCCACTGACAGCCTCTGCGTACTTTTCCGAATCAGACCCTGCGAACCACGACGCAGCTGCCGAGAGAGTCACGCAGTCGTTTACTGCGGGCGCTTACCAACTGCACGCAAAGTAGCGCAGTGCCCGTGCTCTTCTGCGTCCCAACGGGCGAAATCTCTTCCCGAGGGAGGAGGAGTCGTTCCTGCTTTGAAATCTTCAGAAAGCGCGCCGTAAACAAAGATGCCGTTTTCCTCTGTGATTCATAGGACACCGCACCGGCTCGTATAAGTGTATGCGAACAGTTTAACAACAAAGGCACGAAGGGACACGTGACCGTGTCATATCCGACACAGACCGGCAAAACCTCCCTTACTCAGCCAGTAAACGGAGAGAACGATCCCCTGCCTTCGAACAACCGTCAGCAGCCGTGTTCGCTCCAGGAAAGGGACGAACAGAACAGAACATACGCTTCCTTCAGAAAGAAAGGAACGGGACGGAAAAAAAAGAACAGATTAGCAGAAAAAAAATACGAAGTCAGGAACTCTCCGAGGGGCATGCTTTTATCAAACGATGCTTGCGTCGTGCTGCAAAATAAGCTGCCCTAGTTTCGTCTTACTTGTGGAGCAAACAAGAGACTACTAGAGACGGCCACGAAAGGCACGTGAATTCTGGAAATTAAAGAAGCGCCCAATTTAGAAAAAGAGAAGAAGCGAAGCACCGGAAAACCAGAGAGCCTCGCACAAGCGTCGGGATGAACGGCGAGAAAGGCTTCTGCAGGATTCGTCAAGGGAGAGAGCGGAGGGAGAAGGGGCTGCCTTAACAACGGTTGTGGGCTTGTCAGGAACTTTCTAAATGACATGCAAATTGATTCGGGTCCCCATTGGGTGAGGGGAGGCGGGACTCCTCGTATTGTTGGCGAAAAGCGCTTTAAAAATGCGAGCAAAAAATTATGTACAGCCCCGCGGAACCGCCGACTCTTTCCCTCTGCCTTCAGCGGTTCGGTACAATGTGAACGCGCGTGTGTGACGCTGTTATATACCCTCATGCCACCCTGCACTTGAACCGCTTACTCTTTCTACTCCCCTCCTTCTTGAAAGCGGCGCATGCACTTAGCGTGTTCCATCGCTTTTCTGTCCGCCGCCAATATTCAGTTTATTGTTCCGCGGCCGCTTCTCTCCGTCTGTTCCGTCTACTCGGTGCAGTTTTATCCCGCACGTGCACACAATTCCGCACGGCTGCCGTTCCTTGCGGTAAAAGAAGTCCACCCTTCCCGCTCTCCAGGCCTACCTTAATTTGAATTCTCCGCCTCCTGCGACTGGAGCCTGTTCCCTTGCTCGTCGGGGCTGATGCTGGTTTCGGTTTGTTTGCGTATAAAGTTGCTTGCCGGGTGGTTTGTTGCGCCTTGGCGCATCTGAAAGCGCCTTACTTTCCTCCTTGCCTCCCCCCCCCCCTCTCTGGAGCTATGTGTCTGTTGTGGTCTTATCGCAGTCTTCTTTTTTTTTTTTTGCCTTAGCATTAAGCTCTCCGGCACTCGCGTGAGCGCTTTCGCATACATGAAGTCAGATTTCCTCAAGAATCCGCTTTTCCCCGCACAGGCAGTAAAAAAAAAGGGAAAGACAGAATGAAATAAAGAAAAGGAAAATGGGGCGAACCGAGTATGGCGAGGGGGGGATCCGCCTGCGGCACTTGAGATATGCGTCTTCCACGCTGCTTCATCTTGGAGGGAACGGGCTTCTCCGAGCGGCATGCCGCCGAGCGCATACGAACAAAGCTTATTGCTCGAACCGGCTGGGCGTCTTATTGGCCGCAATAACGGCGAGATGCCTTACCTGTTTGCTCGTGGTCGATCAACGTTTACGTTTCCTGCTTAGCGCGGCCGGAGGGGGAAGCACTCACTGCTTTTTTCTTCGTGTCGTTTCTTCTGTCAATCTTTTTTTTTCTTCTCACGCACGTCCTGTCGTTCTTGTGGGCTTGATGTCTGGATCCTTCCCGCACTCCTTCGCAGTTGCGCGTCCCAGCTAGGGCACGGAAGGAATGCGTTTGCGCGGTAGATTATGTTAATCGGCGCATAGCGGGGTGGGGGAGTGTAGTCCTGCTTCTGTGGCCGCTTCCGTCGGTCGCGCAGCTTGATTATAGTTACTACGGCGTGACTGCTTTGTTGGCCGGGGATGCCGCTCCGACGTGTTTAGCAGCCGTGCTTTACAAGCAGCGCGTGCAAGCGCAGCGGTAGCGGCGGCCGCGTTCCCGCATTGATGCTGTTGTGCGATATTGCCCTAGACGACAGTGCGGCCTCGAAGTCTCAGTAAGGAAACAAGAGCAGAACAAATGGGGTTTGTAAAGTGCGTAGAACGGCTCGCGCTTCGCCTGCGGTCGCCGTCAATGACTCCTGCCACGTACCATCGCAAACCGTTCAAGCAGTGTTGAAGTTCCAGTATGAAAAATCGACACATGCCCGCCGCAGTAACTGGCTGTAATCAAAAGCGTTTATTTGCATTAATTTGAATAATGCGGACCCCATTTATGGCTACACACCAGGCTACACGCCACGTCGTTTCCGTTTGCAACCTCAGTAATTTTCCTTCATGAAAGCAACTTCCATTACTTCGCGGGCTACGAAGTTGCTGCTCTTTTCAAGAACCTCTATTCCATATTTATTTAGTAATCAAAGACGCCCGTGACTGTGCCAGAGAACGACAGTGCTGTTGTGCTAGAGGGACGTTGCTTTTCTGAACTCACTGCCTTATGGTGGTGGTAGTGGTTGTTTATTAAAATAATAGTAAAAAGGAAGGAAAAGATTTTTGCTAGCCCCGGCATCTGCCATCGATACTGAAGCACCTGAGCTGGGGCAGCGGAAATAAAGGATAGCAGGCAGAATGGAGAAATGAAATGAAAGAGGTGATGCGACAGGAAGAGGTGATAGGGGGAGAAATATGTACAAACTATTTACACAATAAAAAATGTGTCCAGGTTGTGCGCATGATTAGTTAACTTTAGAGGAATTAAATTACACGCGCGCACAGCACTGTGTTGGCTACAACTGGTGTGGGGCGTCCAGTTATTAATCGTTCAAGGTAGAACTCGCAGAGCGTTCGGTCACTACGTGTAACTACCTGACGGAGAACAGACGGGACGTCAAGCCCGTGTGTTCGAGGAATGCACAGAGGCTCACCAATGTTCGCTCACGAGTGCGCGCACTGCCCTGCGGCCACAATAGCGTTTTGATGGAGTCTGGTAGTATGCCCTGCGCCCTATAGGCCGCGAGCATATCGCGACGAGCATCGCGAACGCGGCACAGTGAAGGAGCAGGTGTTCTAGTGTTTACACTGCACCGCATCCGCCACACACATCACTCGTCGCAATTCTGTGACGCACCCGTCGTTCCCCGGGCCACACGCAGCCAATGCGCGCGTGGAGGATCATTGCACGTTGTGACCGTGTAAGTCCGCGACAGCCGGTGATACTGTCGATGCGCTCACCTCCTGCGATGCGTGGGTCGGGGTGCTGCTTTCGGAGATGGTTGTGGATGGCCGCACGCACGTCCTCCAGAGCAAGGGGCAGATCGCTGGCAGGTAGTTGGTGTGCAGCGGTCGCGAGGTCGTCAGCCTCTTCGTTGCCGGCGATGCCGCAGTGACCGGGCACCCACTGTGCACGCACGGCACATCATCTCTGCGCGAGGCTCTCGATGCGCGAGCGAATTTTCCGCACTAGTGGAGTACCGCGGCCGTTAGATTGCAGGCGGCTGAGGGCGGCGCGGGAGTCGCACAGCAGAGCACTCCTGGGCGGCGGAGGGCCGAGGGTGAGCAGCAGGTCCACCCCGAGCCGGATCCCCATCAACTCCTCCGTGGTGGAGGAGCCCAGGAAGGTTGCGTGTTGCTGGCTGTGCAGTCGCAGGGCGGGGATGGTAGCCGCCACAGAAAGGGAGCAGCTGTCGCGGGCCACTGAGCCGTCGGTGTACACGAGGAGATGGTCCTGCAGCTCCTCGTGTATGACGGCTCTGGCCAGCTGCTGCACAGCACAGAGGGGTGTGCTCCGCTTTCCCGCAAAGCCGACGATCTCTCGCTGTACCTCCGAGGCAGCAGGCCGGGGCGCGCAGGACCCGTAGGGGGGTGGGCCTTGTGTCAATTGCTCATACTCCAGCAGCACCGCGCCCATTCGTGAGCTCGAGTGTGAGCGCATACGCTGCAGCAGCGAGCCGCCATCCGGTGCCCGGTGAAGCCGGTCGATGTGATTCAGTGCCCTGCGCGCTGCTTGGAGCTCAAGTGGCCACGCTCCTGCCTCGGCCAACGTTGCGGCGCACTGCGAGTTTTTTTTTGCAGGTCTAGGCACAGGCGCAGAGACTTGCGGTGCTGGAGCTCGAGTTTCTTCCAGCACGGCTTGCGCACCGTGACGAGCGGCAGCGCGTAGAGCAACGCCCCCAAAGCTGCGGCATTGTATAGCCGCAGCGCGACTTGCTGGAAGATGCCCTGGCCTCGAGCGATGAGCTTGTGTACGGCGGCGGTGTTCCTCTTCATCTGCAGACAGGCCTTGGTCGCCGCGGGGCGGAAGGAAAGGCGCCAGTCGATGTCTAGACCAAGGTACCGCACGGATTTACGCCAAGGAATCGGAGACCCACCCCTCCAGTGACAGTGGCGCAAGGTGCGCGCGCGAGCGCGAAACGCAGGCCATGGCCACCGATTTGCCCGCGCTCAGCGACAGACCAAGGCCGCGCAAGCTGGCATCGATTGCGGTCAGGGCTCCTTGAAGGCACCCCCGCACGCGGAACGCCTCGCCCGGTGGTCCCCGGCACCACAGAGCTATGTCGTCTGCATATATGGGCATGTACACATGGCGTCGGCCGCTCGTGGGGAGGGAGGCCGGCACCACCGACATGGCCACATTAAACAGAAATGGTGATAAGACAGAGCCCTGCGGCTTGCCCATGTCCACTGGGCGAGGCTTGGAGAGCTTACCCCCTACTCGTACACGCATGGTGCGCCCGCTCAGGAAGCCATGAACGTATCGCAAAAGGCGCCCGCTCACACCGGCCCCCTCAAGCACCGCGAGAATTGGTTGCGTGGTGAACGTTGTCAAAAGCGCCCGAGACATCCAGTAGTAGCAGCAGCGCAACCTGGCCTGCCACCCTGGCATGCTCCAGCGCTGTAACAACGTCCGATATAGAATCAGCCGTGCACCGCATCCCACGGAAACCCGTCTGCCGCTCGTCAAACAAATCAGCCTCTGCAGCCCGCTTGTTCAGACGCTGCAACGCCATATGCTCCATGAGCTTACCTGCCGCCGATGTTAATGCCGCTGGCCGGTATCCGCTCAGCTCCGTAGGTGGGCGGCCTGCCTTTCGGATGGGACAAACGACCGCTGTTCGCCAATCCTCCGGTAGCTCTCCGCGTTCCCACACCAGGTTGATCTGCTGCAGGAGGATATGTCGTTGCTGTGCATCTAGGTTTCGGAGCATCTGGTATGTCACCCCGTCCGGTCCGGGCTCCGAGCGGCGGCGGCAGCACTGCCTTATTGAGTGCCACCGGAGCGCTATCTGTATGCGTGCGTGCTTGCGTCCGAATAAATAAGTTGTTGCGCTCGTCCTTTGTTCTTACTGTGTGTTGTCTAGTTCGCGCAAATAATCATCTTTTTTCAGAAAATGAGCCAAATACCCAGGAAAGATCTTTCTCCGTCACCATAAGCTTTAAGTTCGTGCTCTTCTGGGAAGTGTCATGATGGAGCAGCCTAGGCCGCGGAGCGCCTTACACCGTCGCAAGTCCTTCATTAGTGGCCCCAAACCACAACCTACTGAGAAGCCGATACATGGAAGTGAACAGTTCCCTGCGCTCGAGTCGGAAGCTCGGGACGTGGTAGCAAGCGACGTCGCTGCACGACCTGATCCGAGCAACTCGGCAACGGCCTCCGAGGGTGAGCTGGCTATTCGATCTGCTTCTGCAAAAAGTGTCCATGTTCCTCAGCGACCAGATCACAGCAAGACACGACAACATGGAGGACATCCCCTTGCCTTAAAAGAGATGCAGACACCAGCTACCGTGGCCAAGAGTGGGTCCCAGTTCCCTTCTTTTGTCGAAGTGGTGCGCCAGTGCGTGCAGCAAAATAAGGAGCTCAAAAGCCGGAATCTCTCCGACCTTCTACGCGTTTTGTTTGATGTCCTGCGTTCATATAGCCAAGCGATGCAGCCTTGCACTTTGAAGAACTTTATACAGCTGGTGCTTTCCATTGAGACCTTGATCACCGCCTTCGCAGAGAACTTCAACTCCTAGATGGCTAGTTTTCTTCAACCTATTGCAACTAAAAACCCTAGAAAAGTGCCGTTTATAATGCAATGGAACTGCGCTGGGATTATAAGTCGATTAGCAGAACTAAAATTGTTCTTGAAAGAGACCTGTGTTCCAGTACTGGCCCTCTCGGAGGCTGGCTTGCCAAGCGGGAGCTCTTTGCCGGGATACGTCGCCCACAAGAATTGCAGCATAAAGTCTTTTCCCGCAGGAAGTGCCGCCCTTTACATACGAAGAGAGATTCCTCATGTGGCTTTGAACGTCACTGATCTTTGCACCGACAGTATTGAGGTAGTGGCTGTGAGGATTCGGCTCGCCTTCCGAACTCTGTCCATTGCATCAGTATACGTGTCCCCGCGGAAGAAGGTCGATATGGCTTTGTTCCTCCAGCAACTTTGTGACCGCTGCCCAGCACCCAGAATCATCTGCGGTGACTTCAATGCCCACCACCCTGCCTGGGATGACAGGAGCACAGATCCTCGCGGACGCCAACTTGTAGAAGTCATCGACAGTTTGGGCCTGTGCGTGGCCAATGACGGAAGTCCCACTTTCTTTCGGCCTCCAACCTCACCCACATCTATAGACCTAACCTTACATTCACCTGACGTCCGTGTGCAGTGGTCAACTAGAGCTGACCGAATGGGAAGTGATCACTACCCGATATTTGTGTTTACTGCCGACTTCCATCTGCGTGGTCCTAAAATTTGCCATGTTGTTAATTGGGACAAATACAGGGAGCACGTAGCCTGTGTTTCCGGTGATGTGACAGACAAAATGATTTATGCTAAGATGGCTGCTACCACGGCGCTCAAGCTACCTGATCATTTTCCGACTCCGGATTTAAACTCAGGAACCTCTGCGCAGCGCGCAGAAGGGCGGAGCGACAACTGTTGCGGAAGAAGGACGACAGAGCCTTGAAGACAACTTTCAACAGGCTCAACTCTGCCATTAGACGTCATGCGAACAAGCTCTGTAGGTCCCAGTGGGCATCCTTTTGCGCTAGTTTGACTGTTTTCTCACCGATAACGAGATAACGAGAATTTGGCGTGTCGTTGGCAGTCTTGCTGGTGGCTCTCGTCCGAGTAAACCTTTCGAGGCGCTTGCATTGCGCACGCAGAAACATCTCGTGTGCTTGGCAGAGGAATTTGCGGATGCATTTGTAAATTCCAGACCAGGCATTCATCCCTGCGCTCTGCCTGCTACGTCTCTGTCTGTTATGGATGCCCCGTTCACACTTCGAGAACTACAGACAGGGCTCCGCAGCCTGCGGCGTCGCTGTGCACCAGGTCCTGACGGCATTACCAATCAAATGTTACAGAACCTGTCTCTGGAACACCGGAAGATGCTCCTAACCTATCTCAATCGAGTGTGGGAGTCTGGCGACGTTCCCCCTTCATGGAAGGTGGCTTGTGTAGTCCCACTTCTGAAGGCCAGCAAAGAGATGACAGACGCGGCCTCGTATCGTCCTGTATCGCTGACGTCGTGTGTGGCTAAGCTCATGGAGAAGATGGCAAGTAAGCGTTTGTCTTGGTGGCTTGAGGATAGAAGGGCACTACCAGCATGCATGACTGGATTCCGCACAGGTTTAAGCGCGCAAGATAGCGTCCTGGACTTGATAAGCCACATTGAACATCAGAGTGCTTTTGGACTTTCAACACTAGCTATTTTCCTAGACGTATCAAAGGCTTATGATAGCGTCCTCCAGAGCTCAATACTGAATAGTCTGCAGGTCATAGGCGTACAGGGCTATCTTCTGCGATTCATTCACTCATTTCTCCGTGATTGTAAATTTCGAGTGCGGTTAGGCAGTACAATGAGCTCCGAAAGGGCGGTATCGCGAGGGGTACCTCAGGGTAGTGTCCTGTCCCCAACGCTCTTTAATGTTGTCATGGCTGGTCTCCCCGCAAAAGTGCAAAAACATTCTAGGCATGCCCATATGTCGATATATGCAGACGACATTTGTCTTTGGTTAACCGGATATCAACACAAACGCTTAGCTCTATTAGCGCGTCAGGCCGTGCTTTCAGTTAAAAGTTACCTTCAAGGTGTTGGGTTGACTCTCTCGGTGGAAAAATCTGGCTTCGTCCGGTTTCCAGGTAGGGGACGACGGTATGCGCGGCTGAGCATAGACCTTGATCAGTCTTGCCTTCGTCAGGTTAACCACATACGTTTTTTGGGCGTCACTATTGACTCACGTCTACAGTGGCGACGAGCTGTGGACTCGATTGTGGCTTCACTATCTTCGCGTCTCAATATGCTTCGTAGAGTTGCTAGTGAGCAATGGGGAAACCATCCTGCTTCAATGATCAGGCTTCACGATGCCCTGGTGACAAGTCGCATAATTTACCAGCTGTCTTTAATTTCCCCCTCGGTATCGCAGCTGGAACGCCTTGAGGCTTTGCACAGAATGGGACTAAGGAGGGCTCTCGGCGTTCCGCAGGCTGCTCCAAACAATGCAGTACTGTATGAGTCTCCATCGAAACCTCTTCGGCTAGCCGCTTCACAAAGACTTTTGCTGCAAATTGGCCGCCTCAGAGAGACTGTTGCGGGGGAGCGCTTCTACAGCGCCTTCGAAAGAGATCTGAGTCCCGGGCGTACTTGGCTTTAAATACTCTTCGTTATCTGGGTCTCGACCTTCGAGATCGACCTAAGACGTTGAAGCCACCTTGGTTCTTTCCGAGCCTCGATTGTTCCTTGGCAATTCCCCACGTTCGCGCTAAGCGGAATTCTCCTTTAGCGGCAATGCGTTCGCTCGTACTGGAATATCTTGAGACCGAATATGCCAGTCATCTTCAAATTTTTACAGACGGCTCTGTGGACAAGGTCAGAGGATCTAGTGCAGCTGCTTTTCATATTCCGTCTTTGAAGTATGATTGGTCTGTTCGTTTTACTAAAGTCGTGTCCTACACAATGGCCGAAAGCGTTGCCATTGAGGCAGCTCTAAAGAAGCTACGGTGTTGTACGCCTCAACCTACTGTCGTAATTACGGATTCAAAATCTGCCCTTCAAAGGTTAGAGTACGAGTTCCCCACTGATGCCTTGAGTCTTAGATTCCTACGTTTCGTGCAGAATCTACATAGCAAAGGCTTCTCTATACGCTTTCAATGGGTGCCCTCGCACATAGGTGTCTTAGGCAACGAGATAGCAGACAACCTCGCCCATACAGCTCTCTCCGGGATTCCAGTACATGGAGTCCCTCATGAAGTCAAGCGAATGTTCAGAGATGTGGTGTTGTGCCACTTCAGTTCTTTGTGGAGCTCTCCTCATCAGCCATGTGTGACCAAGGGTCTCAAAAGGTACCAAGCCACTTTGCTGCACCGCGTTCGCACGCATTCTGCTCGTACGCCGGCGTGGATGTAAAAGACTGGCCTAGCGTTGTCACCATTGTGTTCAACGTGTGGTGTGTGTGGTGACATAGAACATTACCTCTTGAGCTGTACTTTGTACAACGCGGAACGGGCTGTGTTATTCGGATCCCTCAAGAAGGCAGGAGTTTCTCACAGTTCTCTTCAGGACATTGTTTTCCCGCGCGGGAGCCAGTCGAGTAGAAGGGATGCTTCTCGCCTTCTTCTACTTTACCTGCAGGACACGGATTTGGCCTCCACATGGTGACCTCAGGAGTGTCTATTTGGGTTTTTGCGGACAGTGTTTCTGTGATTTCTATTTAAGTGTCGCTACGGTGGAGAAATTGCCGGCAGCAACTGCAAGGCTAATCCCACCGGTAGTTTACAACCACTCAACTCAACTCAACTCTGACGGGGATGACGCGGTAGTGAAGGAACATCGCATGCTATGCGATATATTGCATAAATCTAGACGGATTAATATTATGTCGATCAGGCTCAAGATCTATCAAGTGTGTCACATTCGCAATACAGCGACACTGTTCTAGTATAATATTAGAAAGGTTAAAAACAAAACAGATTGAGAGACCGTTATTTGGCGTGTGAACTCCGGGTCGTTGGCTCAGGTCCGTCGGTGTGAGGTTACAGGTCAATTGGCACAAATTTTTGGCTTCAAATTAGTCTAAAACAGAAAAAATAGCGTAACGGGCCTCATTAGTGGTTTCCGTGCGTATAGGCTCAGGGTGCATTAAGTGCAGAGAAAGCAGGCTGGTGCGACGAAGGAGCTGAAAAGGAATTGTCAAGGGCTTAACTTGATTAGACCGATTAGAGTGCGAAAGCAATGGTTTTTTATACAATTCGGCCAATGTAAAATTTCGGGGGTGGCCAGGGTCAATTTCTGAAAATTACTGGGCCAAATTTGGACGTTACCATCGTGTCGGGTACGGTCTGTTATGGTTGAACATCGATTGTGGTTCAAATCGGCCGAGGTTAAATTTTGGGGGGTGGCCAGGGCCAAATTTGGAGGTCATCATCGTGTTGGACATAGCCGAATTCAGGGTTGGCAGGGCCAAACTATGTGTTATGCTTTCTTTTTTTAACTTAACATGGCGTCGCTGTTGCTAGGTGTCGGCACAAGGTTGGACGGACCAGATTCTTGGTAGGCGCTGTTGACCGGATCAGTGCTTTTGCGCTGAAAACCGCACCGATTGTGTTCACGGTTCATTCTGTTTCGCTCGCGGCCAGCACCGTCTGAGGCCATAGAGGATTCCTGGCTGCCTGCTTCGAGGCCAGCAGCAGGGGTCATTGACGGCGACGGGAGGCGAAGCACGGCGTCCTCCGCGCTTTGCGGAACACATCTGCCCCGCTCTTATCTTATGCACGAACTCCAAACACTTGCGCCGCGCGCCACCTCGCGCCAGGCCTCCCACGCGTCAACGAGAACCAGTCTGCGCATGCGTGCGCGCCAGGAGCGATCAGCGCGAGCCCCGTCGCATCGACATGTCCCTGTCAGATATTTGGAGCGGGCGCTGCACACTTAGTTTCCGGCGCACCGACGGATCTTTCGACTTGCGGAACGAGACCAAGCACAGTGTTCTGGCCCGCTCATTCGACTTGTTGTTCGCCAGAGTAGATTAGCGAAGAGGGAGGCGATGTTGGATAAATAATTATTTTTTTCTGAAGTGGAAAAGCGGACATCGCTATGGCTGGCGAGCCATAAGATGCGATGCGAGCGCTGCGAGTTATGCAAGTGCTCAGATATAGAATCACAGTGAAAAGGCGCGCAGAATTATTTGTGTAACAAATGCATTCCAATGATTCCACACGTTTAAAATCACTTTATTACGCCGATTGCTACCTCTCGCCACTCTTGGCGGTCAAACTGCTTCTAGCAACGTCGCTGTAGCACGTGACAGTACGCGTGCCAGCTCCCGGAGAATGGAGATGCATGCCTCGGCATGCCGTCTTTCTCGACGCCTCGAAAGTGTGACTGGATTGGACCTATAGTTCCTTGCTTATGCACTGCTGCCTGCTACCTCATCATTGACTAGAGCCCTATTTTTTCAGGTCGTTTCTCATCCCATAATGAAAGTAGTACAGGGACCCCGCTATTTTTTGCGAAAGGCAGGTTATCACTCTGCGCTTGGGCGGGCACGTAGAAAATCAGTACGTAGAGCTACTCACCCGCGTTTCGTGTTTGAAGGTGGGCCGGCTGCTGCATGCTTTTAGAGGCTTCAACTCGAGAGGAACATGAAAACACATGTCATTAAACCTCACGAGCACGCTGAGGCTATCAAATCTTTTATTGGCCAGAACAGCGACATTTATGGAGAAAACGTGAGAAAAGGTGTCTCAGACGGCTGATGCAGCAGTGGCGATTGTAGGCTGGCACGCCAGCACTCCTTCCTTGAATTTGAGTGACAAAGAGAAACACTCCTTGTGCAGAGGGTAGGCGCAGCAGATGCGTTTTATCAGGTGGGCTTTATCAGAATACTCATTTTTCTTTTTTTTTCTTTCTTTTACTTCTGCTAATGCTTTACCAAAAATTTATTAACTCTGTATCGTGCTACATTTTCTTTCTCGTACAATATAAAGTCATTAAACTCATGTTAAAATTGTGTAATTTCACTACATGACAATTTTATCGGATTAATGTGTCGTCCCGAAGGGGTATCTAAAAGAGGGCTCGAACGCAGCTAAGTGACGCCCTCTCTAATTATGTTCGAGTCTTCTTCGTTGTTTTCGACGGAAATGAAGTCGAATTTGAATTTTGTCAATGATGTAAGTGGAGCTAGCAAAACGCTTTGCGCGTTCACTACAGGATGCTATGACGTTCCAACCGGCGCCGAGGCGTCTGCAGGGCGCACTTCACAATGAGCGCCACGAGGACAACGCTGTGGCCAGCCGAGACACACCACAGTAGAAGTCCGACGCCTCGGCGAACTTCTGAAAATATCCTAGGAACAACGTTACTCTGTCCTGAATAGTGAAACACCGCTCACGTCGCCATTCTTTCTACAACGATCGTGAGTCGAACCCAAGAATGTCGAATGTCGCACATGTCACGAGAAACCTTAAAAGAGCATTGAGCAAAACTAGGTACAATTATTGCTCTCCGTAAAAACTGATTCTCTGACTCTTACAGACTATGCTGATATTTGGCCAGGAGTGAAGTACGCATTTACGGAAAAGAAACCTAATTTTAAAATTTTGCCCACCTGTCAATTGAACCTCGTGACGTTCTTACCGAAAAAGATGCGTTGCCGCCGTTTTCGAGTGAACGGCGATGAAGCGGAGCCGCTGGAATCCGCCTCTGGAAAATCAGTGTCGACGCATGCATTTCACTTCCGAAATCGAGGAGTGATGGCGACACGTGTATTTCGTTTCTTTGCCTTTTCCAGCATACAAAAGCGCCGTTTTCAGGGAGCGGGGTATGTTTGTGATTAGAACGTGGTATACACTATCGATACAGGCCAAATTCTGTTCGTCCTTAGCGAAGCAGTTTTCTTTCCACTCCTTGCGAGGCATGTGAGCAGCAGAAAGGGGGAACAGTGCCGCAACATGAGATTTTTGGAGACTTCTCGTGAGATAGAAAGAGGATAAAGGCGCTGCAACGTCGTAGTCATGATTCAGTGAGAATCGCGCAGGAGGCGAATAAGAGATCGGCTCTTCGTGACGAGCAAAAGCGCAAAACAGGACAGGGCTGAGGCAGGCGACAGCACAGGGCGGTACTGACAACTGAACATTTATTGAAAAAACAGCAAAGCTTGTATGGTTTTGCTCCTCACGATGCCCTACCAACTGGCCTACAACCAAGTCCTTCGGAGTTACCGTCTCTTCGTGTCTACCGTTGGTCCAGTAGATGTCGTAGCGCGAGTGGTCGCGTGTTGGCTTATAGCTTGCCGTGGGCATAGATTCTAAGCGAGTGCCTTGCATGGAGGCTGGCTCGCTGAAAGTGGCTTCCTCGTCGTTGCTTTCCTTCAGGCTTCCTCCTCGCATATGCGCGAGTGAAAGAGAGAGACAGAGTAGCTCGCTGAATAAAGAAAAAGATCATTCAGGCGGCGTCGAATCAGCACTGATACGCTACTCTGCGTTGTGTAGGAATATTGACAGAGAAAGGCAGTAAGAGAAGTGTGAAAAAAAAGCAAAATAGTTAAAAAGAAATTGAAATATGCAGCGTTTCAGTTGGGGAAAAATCCATCAGAGGGAATTGCACCAAAACTTTAAAGTTACGAGAGAAATCTAGCGTTGCGCAGATGTGCAAACAAAAAGATTTTGTGTGCAAGACAAATACATATCAAAGGTATTAATAACTTTAATAAAGCGACCACATGCCAATTCAATTGCCGCCTGCCGACCTACCGTGGCACCGCGCACAGGTGGCGTTAATAGAGAGAGAGAAAATCTCCTCTCTAGTTTTATGATAGCGGAGGAAGATGGATAGTGAGAGGGGGAAGGGAGAGAGGATGGGAGGTGACGGGTGCCCGAGTGGCTTGGGAGGTTACGGCGTTAGCCGTGGAAGGCGAAGGAACCAGAGGGTCGTGACGAGGGCAGAGGCATGCCCAACCTGAGGGTGGTTCTACGGCAGAATGGAGGGCTATATGGTTGGAGCAGACCCTATAAGGGCTTTCGCTGATTCACGCGCAAGCGTGGTAAACCTACCTCTATAAACATTTTAACTACCTTATGTTTACAGCCGTCCTTTTCGACTTCAAATGCTGCATTGAAGTTTTACAACCGTTCTTCTAGATTGCTTTGTTTTCTTATTAGCCGCTCTTTTTTTGGATGAAGTTTAGTTTTCCAATTGATTTCGGCAGGACGCAGTTTGCCGCCTCCTGCAGCTTTAATACCCAATATTATCCATCGTATTTTTTTCGTTCCTTTCATCCAACTGCTTCTCTGCGTCCCAAGCAATTGCTTTTCTACATTACTGCAAAAAATTGTTTTTCATTTTGTCGGGACTGTTATCACCAGTTTTTTTCTCTTCTCATTCGACCTCCAGGTGATCCTCTTCAGGTATTTTAGACAAAGCTCATTACACTCATTCCATCCCCTTTTGATTGTTCAGTGTTCATTCCAGGGGACATGCGCAGTCTTCAAAACAGCGACAAAAGGAATGGCCACTTACAGCCACTGACGCGGCGAAAGGCTGGTCTCCGGTTCTCTGCCATTGGTTGCCACCCATTTCGACGCTTCCGAACTCTTTCCTCTTTCTGGTCTCCTCGGTCGCTCTGTTTCAAGCCCGCGTCACTCTGTTTTCGTGGGTGTAATAAGATTCCTGCAACGACCAGCGACAAACGGGGTCCCAAAATACCCGGCTCGCAACTTTTCCCTGCTCTCCCGTCAGGGAAAAAAAAAGTTTTATAAAGAAAGGGCGAGTTGGGAGAATGTCACTAAATGCCCGGCTGCGTTCCTTTTTTAGATTTGAGCTGGAGGTCGGCGCTGATCTACACGTGGCGGCTTCTTTTTTCGTGTTTAGGTTTGACCTTTCGCACAGAAAGGCGCGAAACAGCCGACAAAAAGAAAACAGTGAAAGAATGAAGAAAGGCAAGGCGGGGCAGCTCTCTGGCGTCTTGGAATTCCACTTTTAGGAACCACTTGCTCTTCAGAAACAAGTTGCCTCAAACTAAAAAGTTAGGCTTAGCCAAAGGTGGGGGAAAGTTTTTGAGAGGTTGACGAAGCGTCACTCGAAAATAGTGGCTTCGTTTGAAGGGTCTTCGAATGGGAGAATTACTGCCACAGTCGCCCAGGCCATATAACGCCACTCATAGCGCCCTTCAATTAAGAATATTTCATCTTGATTTCGCCGGCCCTCACGTGGCCTTACGCTTACATTAAAATGCTTCGTAAGCACTATTTTATTAATTTTCTATCTTGCGTGATCATAAAGTATTGTTTCTGATTTTTCTAGCTGCTTTTCTTACAATATGGGGAACTGATATACGCCGCATGTTATGCCGTTTTCCTCACTCAGGCGTACTCAGATATGGTATAAAGTGATGCTAGCGACGTACCATAAGAGTATGCTTGCTTATGTACACTTAACGTAAGTATTTTGCGGACTTTACGTCATATCTCAGAATCCCTCTTTTAGTTCAGCGTGCGCAAACAGAGAAGCAATGCTAAGCGCCGACTAGTGGCGCTATCTGGCTGTTAGGACGGCAACCAATTTTGTCACCAAACAACGCACCTCTTAAGCCTTGCAGCGACAGAATCGTCCCTGTAAATGAAAAATGAAGCAAATTTATCACTCATACGTTTTGTTATAGGCGCAATGAGACAAAGCGAAAGACCGGTGCCCCATTCATGTCCAGCGAATGCACTGAAATGCAATAACGACAAAATCAGTCTGAAGCGAGGGGTCCTGCTTGGAAGGTCGCCGCCATGTTTATTTGGAGAGTAACAGCGAAGCATTGGAGCAAATTCTGTCGTTCGTCGTTCAGTTAGTCCTTTTCAGGCGAAAGACTATAAGCACTCGCTCCGTGAAGTCTGCACACGGCACGCACGCGGTCCCAGTTGCTCCTTTCGCACTGCTCACGGGGACCAACGGCTGCTCTTGTTCTTTTTTTAAATTGGTTTTCGGGGAAAGGAAATGGCGCAGCGTCTGTTTCATATATTGTTGGACACCTGAACCGCGCCGTTCGGGAAGGGATAAAGGCGGGAGTGAAAGCCAATTGGCTAATTTTGGCTAAAAGTGTTTCTTGTAACATTTTACTATAGATAACTGCTCTGTGGTCACACTAGCAGCGCGAAGCCTAATTTCTGTGCAATTGCGCTTGTTGTATCGATGGAGTAGAAAAACTGCGCGACAAGACAAACGCCCTGTGTGACGTGCCCACGCGCCCCACAGCCAACCTGCCATCGTTCGCGCTTTAACACAGGAGGCGAACAAATCTTATCTGCGTGGGGCATGGGCTGAGGCTTGTTGATGTAGTTCTCCTGTATATGCTCCCGCAGGTACAGGAACACTAGGCTGGTGAACAGCGGTGCGCCACGTGGACGTACTCGATTGGGCGCTTTAACATACGCCCCATGGCAATGATCTCGGTGGGAATCATGCCTGATGAACTTCGAAAGGGGCTGTGCGTTATTTCTTCTATTTGATTCCTTGCTATCTTCGCAATGCTGTGCGTGTGCTCTTTCTCTCAAGTCGCAGAGGGAGGTGGGGGGGGGGGGAACTACTGGCGTAAGGTGATTGGTTCTCAGATTCCACGCCATACGGGTCGCAGAATGACCCACCTCTCGTGAGTCACTTTCTGACCAGTGAAAAATATTTAAAGGCACCATTTTCTTTTTGCATTACACGAACGGCTTCTTCTCTGTTGCACACAAAATGGCTCGCAGAGAGCAAGCTCAGAGTGGTTGCTTGGAAGGAGGGAACAATCTTTAACGGCAAAGGTCGCCGGCCCAAATCGCAGGCATTGCTTACCATCGTCCCCGCCATGGTGGCTCAGTGGGTAGGGCGCTCGGCTACTGATCCGGAGTTCCCGGGTTCGAACACGACCGCGGCTGCCGCGTTTCGATGGAGGCGAAACGCTGAGGGGCCCGTGTACTGTGCGATGTCACTCCACGTTAAAGATCCCCAGGTGGTCGAAATTATTCCGGAGCCCTCCGCTACGACACCTCTTTTCTTCGTTTCCTCTTTCACTCTCTCCTTTATACCTTCCCTTACGGCGCAGATACCGCGCCATTTCCTTTCCCCAAAAACCAATTTTCAATTTTTTTTTTCACCTTCGTCCGCGCGGCGTGGCTTGAGCCCGCGTAACGCGAGCGGCATGTGGTTCCTGCAGACATGTTTCGTCCAAATGTGTCGCAGCAAGTGACGCAGCGGAACCTTGGGCTTCTGATGTCCCGCCCAGTAAGCAGCGTGCTACGGCGCTTTCGTGCAGATAATGTGTTATGGGACGTTTAACGTCTGGTATCTGCACATGGAGTGTGAGGGACGTTGTAGCGGAGGGCTGCAGATTAATTTAGGCCACGTATAGGGTTCTCTAACGAGCACTAACATCGCGCTGTAGACGAACGTCTTTTGCCTTTTGCATTCTTTAAAAGGCGGTCGCAGTTGTCGGCATTCAATCCCGCGACCTTGAGATCGGCAGCCGAACGCCAAAGCAACTGGGCAGCTGCGATGGGTGGCGCTTGATCGGTGTTAAGGGAAAACCTGCTAATTTGTTTTGTCAAAACCGGCTTGTAAGAGCACTCTATACTCTCACCTCTATCAGCTAAAACATCAATGAATTTGTCAGTTAGAGCGACTTTTTATTTTTGAAGCGATAGCATTCCTGTTATCGTTTGCTGATTGCTCGAAAAAGGAGATCGTGTGACATCATCACAACTTGCTTTGATGCGCCACCCTGATTGCCCAAAATAGGTCACGTGACCATGTTACGTCATCACAAAGTAGTCATCGGATTTTCAGCAATTTACCAACCGTGGCAGGTGACAAAATCATGATTGGTCGAAAGAAGTCACGCGACTTTGTGACGTCATCGCAACCTGCTCACCGGGTTGTGAGCAACCTAGTTTCTAAACAGAAACCTAGATATCTATTAGAAATCAAAAATTAATAAATGCAATATACCGGGTGTTTCACCTAAGATGATCTGCAATTTGTAAGAACAGGCCTTTTCGGTTAGAAGAGCACTTTTTTCGGCATAACATTGTCAGTGGCGTACAAATAAGGTGCGCTAACTGATTAGATAATATTCAATAGTTAGCTTTTTAACTACTACTGTGAGTCTCCTAAATTACTGAGAGGCCTGTAGCTCACCCCCAGCGTAAGTATATCTATATCAGCTTATGAAATTTTGGAAACGCTGTTATCCTCGGCGCTATAGGCCTGCAAATTTTGGCTATTTCGACGAGATTGGTGTGGTTGCTTTGTCTGAAAGTTTTTCGAAAGTGCATGTACTTTGGCGAGATGCAGGCAAAATATGCTGGGCCACTATGCCAAGGGTAAACGGGGTTTCAGAATCCTACAAAATGAAACAGATATCTACTGTGGGCTACACACCTCTCAATAAGTAAGAAGACAAACAATATTAGTTGAAAGGTAACTATTGAATATTAGTTTAGTCAGCACGTCTTAACTGTTCATATAACGTTGCACCTCTTACTTTGGTATGCAAAAAAAAAGAACTCTTCTAACTCAAAAAGCCTATCTTTAAAAACTGCAGAACATCTTAGGTGAAACACCCAGTACGCAAATGTCGGCTCAGTAACAACAAAGCGGATACCTGCTATTGCAGCCAGCAGTCCGAATATGGAGGCTGATGGACTGAAAACTTCGAAGAAACTGATGGAGACACACGCAGAAGTTGAAGCAGAAGCTGCGACAAATGCTATATTTAATGCTATTGCAATCTTATTTTAGTTACTTAAGCGTCCCCATAGTTCATCTCATTTGTGCTTGCAAAAGACTGCCACAAGAGACGAGAAAGATCAAAGCAGTAGGGGGCAAGACACAACGACAAAAGGGATGAGATATTTACTCTGCCCCCTGTCGTTCAGCGTGGGTATGACGTTCTAGCACGAGATTTTTAATTTGCAGCCGGCCACTCTTTTTTCTTTTCTTTAGCCTCCGCATGTTTGTTGTTTCTTTCAGCAGCTTCAAAGCATGTCTCGTTTGCGACGCCAAGTCGCGCGATACTCGCGCTAGAGTCGGGTCTCGTATTTGACACACAAAAGTCAGTCCCGCACTCAGCCCTTTGGCCCCCAATTGACCGGGAGTGGGGTTGACGGGACGCGCGTGACGTCACGTCAAACTGCGCCGTCGGCGCTGCCACCGCCGTTCCATTTTCACGTGGTAATCTCATTCTCGTTTTAGTGGCTCGTAAAACCGCCGGGCCGGGCGAGGAGGCGCACTTTTTGTCCAACGAACCTTTATGATCCCCGTTTATGGGCGCCCGACGCGGGCTTCGTTGAGTTTGATTTATCCGCCCTTTCTATGGGCGGCCCCTATCGCTGCGCTGCTAATGCTTCTCTTCGTTACCAAGTGACCCGACTCGACCATTCTCGAGGATCGCCTAGCGTCCCTTCCACTGCTGCGCTACAAAGCGTAGGTCTGCGGCATATATAGCGTCTGCGCAGCATCGGATTGCGTCATTTCTCGCAGTAAATCATCGTAGCCGAGCTCGGAAACGGCCTGCCTATGGGAAAAGTGCTTTAAAAGCATAAAAAAAGCAGATCAATACAAAACTGCCGGCTAGGTGATCCTGAAAGAAGAAAAAAAATGTGATTTTGCGGCTGGAACCTAATACGAGGATATCTGTATCATGCGCAAGTCTCCCTACTCTTCCATCCATCCCCAAAACTGGGTTGCCGAGCTTATTTTTCCTGATGACGCATTTCTTTCACAGGAAGAGCTTTGGGTCATAAAAAACTAGGAGGGTTTCAATTAATGTCCTATTCTTTGAGAAGAACGTCACGGAGCTTATCTGATTCCCAGCTCTCTCTCGCGAAAAGTGCGGGAGCACACTTCGGAGCTGAACTTCGGTAGAGCTCAGGCGTGCAGTTGCGTTCTTTTGGGCATGAAATGCTTTAAGTTCCCATTCTCGGCAATGTCTATCATGTATTTCTTTGAAACTGTGGTGAAGTTGAAGCCGACGTTTGTGCCAGAAATGTATTTACACGCAAGAAACGAACCTTCAGCCGAATCGGATTTGAACCAATGCCGGCTCTGAGCGAACAGCTACCTTAACGCACCCATCTACGCGGCCCTGGTATATATTGCCACTTGTTAAGCCACATGCACAAAATTTGTCAGCATGCAGATGCTCTTTCGGTGTATTATCTTGGGCAAGTTGGTGTGACATGGTTTTTTCAGCAGCGCAGGGGACAAAGGACGTGACAAGTGCACAGACTGTGCACAGACACGTGCACAGACAGAGTGTCTGTGCACTTGTCACGTCCTTTGTCCCCTGTGCTGCTGAAAAAACTCTTTCAGTGGCTGGATCGTCCTCTTGCATAACAAAATATAATGCATACGGGCAGTGCACTTGTTGCCTTGAGTGATCCTCATAATTTTCGGATTTAAACGGGAGGCAAGGAAAAACAATATCAACAATGGGATCCTCTCTGGTAGAAAATATACTTGGTCATAGGCGCGTATCTTTCGTCATAAAATAGGAAGTAAGTTTTCGTAGAAAGCTGGTGACAGAAAGTAACTTTTGTCGTAAACAGATGCGTGGCCTATAGGAGCAGCGCTGGTGCCTGCGCATGTATTTGAGGCTTCGTCAGCGAAATGCAGCGTCAGTATGCGCCACTTACTTCACACTTAGGCAATGAAGAGTAACGCCGCTGGCAGTTCTCATGGCGAAAAGGCGTGGCGACTGAACGCGATGCTAAAGCCCCACCCCCAGACAAAAAAAAAAGCGGACGAACGGCATTCAAAACACGAATAGGACGTAGGTCAAACCGATTAAAACCTGCTAGGATCCGTCCTAAAATGCGCTACGATGATCCTGCCAAGTGTTTCAAGCTCTAAAATAAAATCATCCGTGATATTTTCAAATGTTTAGAGGAATCGCCCACGGTGGAGTAGATTTGTAATAAAGCAGTAATTACTCATTGGAATCCACTCATGCGCAGTCATACGGCTACACGGGAAAGCTACATGGTCTCCAAAGAAACTTCCTAGTTACCTCGTATAGTTCCACAGAAACCACGAAGTTTGTGTGAAAGTTGTATCGCTTTTCTTTTTAGACGAATGGCTGCGCTTGGATGGATGCCAAAAAGGAGCTGCTTTCTTGTTATCTGTTATGTAGATTACAAATTTCGTGCTCTTCACTGAGGAATGATCAGCGGGTTACTACAAAAGCTGATGGTTTCAACTAGTGTAACGCTTGAGTCTAAAGCATGATGGTCCTTCAGACAGCTCCACTAGCCGGCTGGAGTGGCTGGGGCTCAGCCTTTCGTTCGTCAAAGCATAAATAGCCTATCGTGAGTGTACTTTTCATGCCTCTCCTATGACTATGTTGCTTAAGTAAACTTATCGCGTTCACTAATGGCGCATAGTAACCAACCTCATAATAACCATGTTGCTGTAATTCGTGCTTTATGTGCGCCATCAAGGTTCCTAATAGGGCTATTAAACCGGTGCCGCAGCATTTAAGTAAAATCATAACACGTTGGATCAATGATCGCTGCCTTGTAGCTCTCCAGGAGAACATAAAGTCCTATTATTATAGCAAATAGTTAATACGGCAATGCCTGCAAACATCGTATTGACTTCTCTCCTCCCTGCGCACATTTCTGTGAAGAGAAATGTTTGCAAGCATGAAAATTTCATTAGTTGTTTGAACCCAAAAGCTCAGAGGCAGTCGACTGCATTTAAAGGCGCTCTGAAAATGGCTCTAATAAAGTTACGGTATGCCGGGGATGTTAAAGCACGCCGCTTCACGAATATTTTCCAGCAAGAATTTTTTTAAAGCGCTCTGTAGAAGCTGAGTTATCTGTAGTCAAATTTTGAATTTCATTGTCTTCGCGCATTTTTCTCTCCTCCCGTCACTTTTTGCACGTTGGCAGGTCGGCGCTCCTCCGCCGGCCCCACCTCCGTGGGCGGAGCTCCCTGACCCCCCGGAGCTACGCCGCTTATTGGCAGCTATGGTAGCTGCCTGACGGCTGAAATATTCTAACCAATAGCCTGCTCTCAACTTGTCTACGCAGGTGCGAGCGACGGAGGAGGGTGCGAGCATGAAAAAGTCCCCGGGAAGGGCTCGCTAAATTTAGCGCGTGATTGTGAGTCCTCTGCTGCGTGTACAAGTGTATTATTTGGCTCAGGTGTTCATGACAACACAAACGCAGTCATTGAGCGAGTTGATGTGCTCTCCTCGGAAGGCGTTCAAGAGCCACTTTAAAGGGACACTGGGAACAAACTGATCTCGATGTGTATCGGCAGGGTACCGCGTTCTAATCACGAAGGGACCACTCTCGCCGAAAGGGCAGATGTTATCGGGTCGAAGTATTAATAAGTGGATTTTATTAAAATAACTATAAAAACGAAGGAAAAGATTTTTGCTAGCCCCGGCATATGTCATCGATACTGAAGCACCTGAGCTGGGGCAGCGGAAATAAAGGATAGCAGGCAGAATAGACAAATGGAATGAATGAGGTGAGGGGACAGGAAGAGAGGATAGGGGGAGGTAGAAAATGCCACAAAGCAAAAATACGCGCATCGCCATCGCCGCCCTATTTCACAAGTAAAATGCGTTCGTCGACACCAATCTTTTGCCCGGATCCCAGTGGCTGCGTTCAACCGCAATACACTTGGAATCCATTCTTTTCGGTGAGATGATGTCACGATTTTGAATTCACACTCGGGAATATACCGAAGTCAATTTTTTCTCAGCTTTAAATGAGTATTTTTCTGCCGGACGAACGTCAACACGGAAAGAAAGCGGCAGAGAAACAGTTTTTACTGAGGACGATAATTGCATGAGTTGTCCCCCATGACCTCAGTTATTCATAGTATTTTATGACTGCTTCATTCAGACGCTAAATTTTGTTAATTGAAAATCGATGATACTTACTTATCTATTTTTCCCCTCATGGTCTACAGAAGGGCTGAAGGAACGAGACCTTTCCACATCCGTTCCTTTCCGTTTATCGGAAGTTATCAATTCATTAACAATGCATCCCTGAAAAAAACATTAAAAAACTGCTATAAATTGCATTGCATGAAACACGATTTTGTTGGTTAGGAGGAATTTGTAGTTTTTTCTGTGAGCTTTGTAAGCGATCATGGTACCCGTTTCGTGGTGCGTCCCACCACTGTACCGGCCCCACGGTTAAGAGTATTTTTAAATATATCTCTAGGCCCTCTGGGCGGGAAGTCACTGGTAACATTGTTTAGCATACTTGAAATTCGCAGAACCTCAACAGACTTCAGTGCCATTTTTTTTTTACAAACCATTCAGTATGCCTGATTCATAGCCCAAGCGCGGCTGTTCTTGTTACCTTGCGCCAAGTAACCTCATCCCGTGAACTGCGGGCCTTCCTTGGTATACAGCGTTAGGCATTATGGTATGCTATAAGACGTATTTCGTCATGGATTAGTGTAGAAAAAGAAATATTTTGAACTTCAAGGCAATTTCTAACCGTCACCAATTTCTGAAACGGGTCTTTTCCTCATTTGCCTATTGAGAGACTAATAACCCATCGCCGTCCACCTCAGCGCCGTCATGCGTCTCTATAAAGCTGGGGATCGAAAGCGGGCCAGCGCGGCTTTAAACATTTGGCCGAGCTGGCAGCATCTATGATCCGTCCTAGAATTTGCCAGAAACCTTTTCCTAAGAGCGTATCTTCAAAGAACTCCCCACACGTGCCCAATGTACTGCTTATCACGTATAGGGTTGCCAATCTATATTGATATGTGCAGCTTCCTTACACTGAATGCACCTATCCCACAGTTCCTATTACATTTCGGCTAGCTGAAAAAAAAAAGGTTTGTCAAATGTCACAAAGAATGCACACACAAACGCTGCATCGTCATTATCAAAATAAAATCGCCCCAGCAAATGTTACTTTTCTGGAGAGTCTGTAATCACTGGGAACCATATTTAAGAAATTGGTCGATTTTCCAGCAAGTTTTTGTCGTCTTCGTAAATAGCATCTGGTTCAGAGCAAAGCCTATGACTCGGTGCACTGTCGGCATAAAAGGCGCACCGCGCTGTTCTGACTTTCCGTTGCGTCTCCCTCTAACTGCGAGTAATTCGGAAAGTAAAATCGCATATTTGACTCACCGCACTGTAGCTCTGCTTTGTAAATATGCTGAAAAATGTTTCCTTTGAATCCAAAAAAAAAAAACTGACAGCATGAATTTTCATGCGAATGTCAAGACTCTGAACTTCTTAAGGAGCGGATAACCTAGATGTTTTCATTACTCACGTTTTACCCTGGTCGGTGGTGAAGCCGAAATTAAATCAAAGTCGAATCCTTGCTGAGGAATTCGCATATCGATTCGAAAGGTTCATCAACCAGCACCACACAGAACTTTTCACTCTTGGTCACTTTTGTGTGACTCTTGACATTATCACTCGTTCTGTTAAAATTCACGTCTCCAATTATCTCGGTAGCAGGCTGTGAATTATATTCCATGAGAGCTCTGGTCTCCGCGCTGCTTTGATGATAGTTATTACGCAGTACAGCGTAGTACGTCCTAAATTTTGTTGATGGTTACTTCCGGGCTGATAGTTTTCGCTGCCGAAGTGCCGTAATAATCTTCGTCTACAGTTTCAACGAACAAAGAGCAGCTGGCACATACATGAAAAATGTGTGCATACTGCATTAACGCCAATCCTTATTAGAATCAAAATTTTAACTAAACAGCAAGTATGAGTTAGCGGCGGTGCTCTCGGATCAAGTCTCGTATAGCGAGCGCTGTCGGGCTGAGCTATGACGACGGGTCAGACAGACAAAAGTGCAAATATTTAATTTACAGACCGTGTCATGACGTCAACCCGATATTTTATTAGGTTCGCGTGCTCACTGACTGTCATATTTGCGACGTCAATTTTGATCTTTAATCGAGACAGTTTTCCTCCCAAATTATTCTTCTATGTCTCTGCTCATTTCACATATTTGCTCGCGCTTGCGGGTTTAAGACTGTAATATAAAGCCCGTTCACATCGCGTTCCGTTTCAGATGAAAATAGAAGCCCACTAACAGCAAGAGCGCAGACCAACTGAAAGTTGTTAGCTCTCGAGGTTTTCGTAAAGGGTACGCGTGTCCAATTTTATTCTCCGGTTTTTCATTTTACACCCGTAAAACCAAACACCGGTGGCTCAAAACAAAGCGCGAACTGCCAACAACATTCTGCAACGATAAGCACAAAAGTTGGCGTTTCACTTCTGATTTAATGTGCGCTGAGCGGAGGCTAGACAGTGGAGTAAGCAGAGATGCACAAGATTGGATGGCTAGAAAGACTGATGGCTTGCACGGGTGAATAAAATAAAAGACAGACATGGAAGGGGACAGCCATCCGATTTCATCTAAATAGTCGACGCAAGCGCTGCTTTATCTGCGAGCGGACACGTGAGAAATATCAGCGCCGTATTGATCAAGCCCTGCCCTTTTCATTTTAATTTTTACCGCTGCCGCCACAGTTTCTGGTTCTAAAATATGCAACATGACATATACTTCAGCAAGAAGAATTAAAAATGTTCCGGAGGACTTCGCAGCTCTGCCTGACGGATGTTAACTTCGAATGATTTAGGACTCTTTTTGTGTTTTGACAATACCGCTACGAATACGACTGAGTTTTTGTGCGTGTCTGTGTGTGTCTGCCGAGCATTACTGAAAGGGCGAGTATATGAAGTCCGTCAGCCATCTTCAGTGACTTGACAGCTACAAAGAAAAGAAAGCTGGCAAGACATATTTGAATTGCTCATAGCGCCAAGCGTACTGGAGGAATTGCTTCGGCAGGCTGGCGATTTGAAATCCTACTGTCGCAGCAGTCACGCCGTCTCGGCCCTTAAAGAATAACCCCACCCCCCGCGCTTCGGACTCGCCCATGCGGGCAAAATCAAAAGCGTCGCCGACGATTGATTTTGCGGCCTTTCTCCTCCGTGGGGGACAATTGGGACAGTTTCTGATAAGCACGGCTGCGGTTTATTTAGACCTGGAAGGCGAGAAGAAAAAAATACGGTAGGAAAGACGACAGCGGTGCGGGACGCACGAAAGGATCGAACGTTTGAGAATTCAGCGAGGCGAGCCGTTATGTGCCGGGGCTGCGCGCCGGCAATAATCGAGCGAATCGAACCAAGTTATTGACGCCAAGCGCGCTGGGTTCTGCTCGGTCACCGGCCGCTCGTCAACTCGTTCGTTTCCTCCGGACCTTCGGGACGAAGGGAAAATGAACTCGATAATGGAGCGTACGAAGGGGCGGCAGCCTTTCGTCGCTTCCTGCTTGCTTCTCGCTTTGATCTGCAACGTGCAGCCCGCCGCTCCGAGTCGCGTTTTTCACCTTCGCCTTAATAGTTGAGAACACTTTCTGAGTTCGGTTTTGCCACCGCGTTTCCGGCGTAGCTGGACCGGAAAGAATGTTCACTCTGTATTTTCTTTTTTCTGTCATAACAGTTCAGATATGGTGACGTCTTCGTCGGGAATATACGAGTCCGCCTGAAGGGAGCGCGGAGTGATGAGTATCGTTAGATTTCGGACGTCACCGAGGCAGTCGAGGCCGCGCAGCTGTTGGGAAAGGCTTGCGGCGGTGCTCGCGCGCTGTCTTTTGTCATTCTTATTCGAGCTGTCTGACGGTGTTATGCTGGATGAGTCGACTCCCACTCCTCACTCTGGGCTGCGAAGGCCCTCCCGTTGTACACTCACAGCCATGGCAATCTAAAATGTTTTGCACGTTTAAGGGTGTAAAATAGGTGTCCTAGAGTGCCCCAGGGCTAACACTTGTTAGATTGTTCATAAGAACCCTTATTGTGTTGCGAACACCCCTAAGGTATTGGCGAATACTGTCAAAGGGTGTTTGTCAGCCCTGGGAAAGTGCGTTACACCTTTAAGGGTGTAACATTTGTGATGACCCCCATAATGCGCAGGTCCACACGGGACGGAGAGGCAAAGAGACACCGTATGGCTCAGTTTAAACAAACAGGTATATTCAATAATTACACATGGTTAAGGTTATACATCAGAGGCTGGGGCGTCCGAGCTTACGTGCCGACGACTTCATGGGGGCGATGGAGTGGCTCCGGAGTTGGGCTCGAGCGGTTGCTGGCAGAAGCTGCACGCCGTCGGGCTTCGGCACTGAAGGCTCTCTTGGCGAACGATGTCGTCCTCAGCGTGTATGCAGTAGAATTTCAATAGTCGTCCGTTTCTTCGAGGATGGTTCACAAACCCTTCCTCTAGTGTCGTTCGGCTTGGAAGATGAACAGGAGGCGAGCTTGTAGATGATGACAGCAGAGCATAATTTTACAACAGAACAAACTTTGCTCTACTTTACTCATCGACCGGGCAGGTTAGAGCCTAAGTAGCATCAAGTTACATGCTAAGCATGGAGCCTCAGCTCAGACTGCACTGCATCCGTTTACATGTGCTTTTAAGCACTTGATTAACAAAGGACTAAGGGCGGTCATTTCCAGTGGCCCGCCCAAAGCATCAATTCTCCAATCCAAAATAACATGCGAGATGGGGACCACCCCTTTGGGTTGGGCTTAGCCTCGAACCCAGAGTCTGTTAACAATACAAACTAAATAAACAACAAAAACGCCACCACTCTCTCTCAAGTGAGAGTATACACAGGCTCTCTCTTCGGAGCTAATTCACTAGCGCCTGTCTTTCCACATTCTTGGCGAGTACTGCCTGTCCGCCATGACAGGTGTCCGTCGCGGCCCTTCTGGGAAGCTGTGGGTGCCTTCCCGGCGATAGCCCACGACAAAGGGGGGGGGAGGGAAAGAATGTCGTCTTCGCGGTATCGCATAGCGTCGGCTGTGGTACGGGCGCTCTGGCCCGCTGACAGCTCCCTTGTCCTGGAATGTAACCGGAAATTGGGGAGGATAAAGCCTGTTTCCCCGGGGCGGCGGCGGGTCCGGTTTTTCTGATCGTCACTCAAAGAGCATGGCTGGGTAATTGATGATGCCGCTGTCACGGGTCTCCGTCTACGCCGCGCCGTCGAACGTGGATCCTCGTAGCACACACGGAATGTCACACTCGCTCACCCTCCAGAAGAATGTTCTCCGAACATTTGAGTCCACGCAGCTCCCCTTGTCTTTCTGAATCGCCTCGCACAGTGCGTCCGACAAAACACTTTTCGCTGCACTCAGCACCACTGCACAACACCATATGCCTCCGCTGTCAATACTGGCGTCTCCAGGGGCAGCACTGATCTTCTTTTACAGATAAACATGAAACTCAGCACCCAAGCCTCTCCTTTCTAGTCCAAACTGGACGAAATAAATTTACCACAGTTACAAAGGAGCTCCCACTTCTAGCACGATCACGGCACAGACAAAAATATAGATAACGAAAGGAAGTAGGGCAGGTTCTGCATGCGCTCCGCATGCTCTCCTGTGCAGGTGTTACTTAATGACAGAAAGGTTTAACTACCAACTCCGATAACTTAACACATAAGCACATAGCAATGTTATGAGCTGCGGCATTACACAATTCTAACCAGTTCACAACTCCGCTCTGTTTACGCCATTAGTCCGACTTAGCTTTCCGATTTCGCAGCGGATATCGGCCTTCATGAGTCATACTAAGTAAGTCTGTGCCCCTTTGTCTGCTTTGGGACTCGCGAGGGCTCGTGGCAGGAGCCTCTCCTGGCGTTATCTGCGCGGCAACCTCGCGCGCTTCTTCTTCTAGCAATGCATGAAGTAAATCCGGTGGCATTCCGGCCGTCACCTCGGGCGCCTGCCGAACAAATGCAGGAGAGGGCGTTTCTTGCGAACTATCTGCGCGCTCCGCTTCACTTCTGTCCCCATCAAAATCCGCGCTTTCCCTTTCCTCATTTCGTGAATACTGAACCGGTGCCGACTTGAGGCGATTTGCGTGTATCCTTATCAAACGCCGGTTCACGTCTCGGACTCTGAAGTTTACCGGAGAAAGCTTCTCGATAACCTCGCACGGTCCTCTCCACTTCGTCTGGAACTTACGAGCTAGCCCAATCTGCCTTTGGCAGTTTTCAATGTACACGCTGTCCCCCACATCAAACGGCGCGTCTCTAGCACTGCGATCGTGCACCTCCTTCCTGCGCTTCGCCGCTTTCTTTAAGGACTCCTTTGCGATGTCCCTCGCCACTTGCAAGCGCGATTCTAGCTCAACCTTATAGTCGTCCAGTGAAGCGTATGGGACACGACGGGGGCCCTCTGGCACTTCACTAGGCTGGTCCGGGTCTCGGCCGTAGAGAAGAAAGAATGGCGATTCGCCCGTGCTCTCGTGTGCTGCGGAATTGTAGGCAAACATTGCATACGGGAGCCACAAGTCCCAGTCCCGCTGGTCGCGCGAAACAAAATGCGACAGGAACCCGGCCACGGTTTGGTTCAGTCGCTCCACCGCACCGTTGCAAGCCGGATGGTACGGTGTTGTCTGCTTCTTAGCGATCTTAAGCAGCTCGCAAACTCTCCTCATTAGCTGCGACACGAAGTTCGTTCCCCGATCTGTCAAGAGTTGCCTCGGGGGTCCATGTCGGAGCACGATCTGTTCGACAAATGCTCTTGCAACCGTGTCTGCCTTCTGATCTGGGAGTGCTACCGCTTCCGCGTATTTTGAAAGGTGGTCGACAAATACTAAAATGTACTTGTTTCCGGAAGTGGTCGTGGGCAATGGGCCCATTATGTCCATACCTGTCCGCTCGAAGGGAGCCGAAACCTCAGGGAACGGCTGAATTGGAGCTGGTCTTCGTCCCTTGGGTGTTTTTCTTTCGAGACAGGAATGACACTTCGCACAGTAGTCTCTAACATCCTGTCGCATGCCACTCCAAAAGTACAAACGCTCCACACGCCTGCGTGTCTTCGCTACGCCAAAATGACCGGCGCATGGCGCATCGTGAAACGCGCGAAGAACCCTTTCTGTCCACGACCGAGGTATGACGACTCTCTCCCAAGCGGTTTTCTCT
Source organism: Amblyomma americanum (assembly GCF_052857255.1). NCBI lineage: Eukaryota > Metazoa > Arthropoda > Arachnida > Ixodida > Ixodidae > Amblyomma > Amblyomma americanum. The sequence goes on along the minus strand of NC_135502.1, from coordinate 129,951,532 downwards.
GGTCTCCCTTTCCTGGTTGGCCTCGTGCGCCGACACAGGGTGCCGTCTTTGTCAATGAAATAACCTAGCTGTTCGGGATGAGACGGTGCGCCCTCTAAGTTTTCGATTATTCGCTTCAGGTCAGGATCTTTGCACTGCTCTGTGCGTAATTCGGCGGGGTCGACTACGGGGACAAACTCTTCTATAGCTGCCACGGCAGCTGTGCGGCTGAGTGCATCAGCATTCAGATGTGTCTTTCCTGACTTGTGCTCAACTTCAAAGCAGTATTCCTGCAGGTGTAGATTCCATCTAGCGAGTCGCGAGCTAGGGTCCCTGACACTCATCACCCATTTCAGAGGATGGCAGTCTGTGACTAGCTTGAATTTGCGGCCGTAAAGGTAGCATCTGAAGTGCTTTACTGCCCAGACAACGGCGAGGCACTCCCTTTCCGTAGCTCCGTACTTTTGCTCTGTGGGGCTCAGCTGTCGGCTAGCAAAAGCAACGGGATGTTCTTTGCCCTCGATAACCTGAGAGAGCACGGCACCAACTGCGAACTTTGACGCATCTGTGGCCATAACGAAGGGCAAATTAAAATCCGGGTGGCGCTACAGCGGTGCACTCATTAGCTTCCTTTTCAGGGCCCCAAAAGCATTCTCCGCGTTTTCGTCCCAGCGAAAGGCGACATTTTTGGCTGTTAAGGCGGTGAGCGGCTTAGCGAGCTTGGCGAACTCCTCTATGTGCCTTCGGTAGTAACCGATCAGGCCGAGAAACTGCCGGACCTGGCGGACGCTAGTCGGGGATGGAAAATCTGAGACACACCTTAGTTTCTCGGGGTCCGGTCGCACGCCGTCAGCTGAAACAACGTGCCCGAGGTATTTCACCTCGTTTTTGAGGAATTGGCACTTAGAGGGCTTCAGCTTGAGACCCGCTGCTCTTAGTCGCACCAAAACCTGCTCAATATCGCGCAAATGGTTATCAAAACTGCCACTGTATATGATAATGTCATCCATATACACGAAGCACAGCCTTCCCAGAAGACCTGCCAGGATAACATCAGCGGTTCTCTGCCAGACAGCAGGGCTGTTGGCCAGACCCATCGGCATTCTTTTCCATTCATAGTGCCCTGAGGGCGTGTTGAATGCCGTTTTCTCGGCATCTGCCGGATCCATTGCTATCTGCCAGAATCCCGCCGCCATGTCCACTACCGTGAAGTACCTGGCAGAGCCCAGCTGAGAAAGCGTCTCCTGTATATTGGGGATGGGGTATGGATCGATGCGAGTTACGGCATTTAGTTTGCGGTAGTCCACTACCAATCGATACGAGCCATCTGGCTTTTCCACCAATAGTGCTGGTGCTCCCCAGGGTGACTTTGAGTGTTCGACAATGCCGCGATCAATCAGGTCCTGCACCTGCCGCTCCATCTCCTCACGTTGGGAGTAAGGAATCCTGTACGCACGCTGGTAAACGGGCGATGAAGTGCCGGTTTCTATCCTGTGCCTTATAACGCCACAGCAGCCCAAATCCAGGTTGGACGCGGCGAATACCTCCGAGTAGTCGTTCAGCAAACCAGCCAGAGCCTCCCTCTCCCTGGATTTTACGTGAGAAAGATCAAACGACACCTTTGGAGCAGCCGAAGGACTAGCATGCTCTACAGTTGCGAGTACCGTATCGGTGGGCTCACGTTGCTCTATCGCAGAGGTGAAGAAAGCCAATGTTTTGTTCTTGGGAAGGCTCAGTGGCTGCTGGCTACAGTTAACCACCCGTAGCGGCACTCTGTGGGCGTCATTAACTGTCACGAGGCATGCGGCTGCCTTCAGGCCATTGCTGAGAGAGTCGACCGGCTCAAGCACTCCCACGGCGCCGCTCTCTACATCTGAAGGCACAAACGCGTACAAAATGTGCTCCGACCAAGGAAGGACGACCGCCTCCTCGACCAGCCGGACGGCAACCCGCGAATATACCTTCTCCAATGATCCCACTGTTTGACGGGTGTCAATATCGGTAATGCGAATCTCAGCCCCTCTCCTGTTCAAAAACGGAACTTTTGAGCCGCCCGCATTAACCTCTTCCTCAGAGAATGAGACTACTACCTTTTCTTTTCTCAAAAAATCCTGCCCTAATATACCTGACACTCCGTTTGGCAGAGACACCGTGTCCGGGCATACGTAGCAGGGGTGCTCCAATGCAATTCCGCCGAGAGAGAAGTGTAACCTGTAGAGTCCACTTATGCCAAGAGGATCCCCCGTTATGCCTACAAATTTGGTTGCCATACCACCAGACGCTTCCAACACCTCGCGGTCCCCCTTCTTTCGAAGCGTGTTAAAACTGCTCTCCTTAAGCAATGTCACCTTTGACCCCGTATCTATCAACAATTCCATACAACAACCATTTAACTTGCAACGCACAACAGGGCATGCCTCGTCGGCCACACAAACTACCACCACCTCATCATCCACTGCTCCCTCCCCACGCTCCTCAGGCTGGGGAGGACTAACTAGTTTTTTGACTCGGTATCTGGAGCCCCGCTGTAGGCTTGCTTAGGGCGTGTCTCGCCTGCTTCTCTTTGTGGCTCCCCACGGCGCACGTTTTGGCAGAACCTGGCGATGTGTCCGCGACCCTGGCAAGCGAAGCATACGATTTCTTCAAAATCTCGCATACCGCGCCTGTAGCTTTGTGGCGGTCTCCGGTTTCCAGCGAATGGGCGCTGTTGAGCGCGCGCTTCAACCTGGCATTCTACCTGCTGAGATAGCAGCTGTTCTAAGCGATCTAATCGCTCTGTCAAGAGAGCAACCTCAGGGTTGAGCACCGCTCTCTCTATGACGCGTACTCTCGCTGCGGCTGTCGTTAACGCCTCATTTTGTTCCTCATCCAATGCGGCCTCCACGGCTGGGTCGAAATTGCTCGGCTTGCACGAGAGCACGAACCGGCGCACGGGGTCTTGCAGACCAGCCACGAACAAAGCGGTCATTTCCTCTTTAAGTATATCCTCCGCGTATTTCTTCTTAAGCTGGTCTCCTTCCTCCTCCCTGCTTAACGTATCGCGCGCTAAGCGCTGAAGCCGCGACGCAAACGTTCGCACGTCCTCCCCTACCATCTGTCCGGCGTCACGGAACCTCTGTACTCGCACGTGACGTGGTTCAGTGTCAAAATGCTCAAACGCGAGCTTCTTAAATTCCGCAAATGATTTTGTGGATTTTACTTTTTCGTCTCGCCATGCAAAATCATGAGCAGCTCCTGCCATCTTACACCTCGCCATTCCCAGCATTTGAGCATCGGACCATCCCCCCATTTTCCCAGTCTCTTCTAGCATGGAAAAGAAATCGCAGATTGGAACCCCTGTCTTATCTCCCGTAAACGTCGGAATGACGCTTCCTAATGCCAGCATGCTTGCTCCGAGCGACGGCTGTGGAGTGGGAGCTCCCTCAGATACAGTCATTTTTTTTTTCAAGCCCTCCAGTGCCTCAAGCCTCTCAAATGGGGGTAAAAGTCCCACAATCAGTCCCGTGATTCCCTTTTGATTACAATTTTGAAGTCATGAATGTCACAGCATTCAGAGGACATTTGCTTTTGAGACCCCACTTCTGACACCAGTGTGATGACCCCCATAATGCGCAGGTCCACACGGGACGGAGAGGCAAAGAGACACCGTATGGCTCAGTTTAAACAAACAGGTATATTCAATAATTACACATGGTTAAGGTTATACATCAGAGGCTGGGGCGTCCGAGCTTACGTGCCGACGACTTCATGGGGGCGATGGAGTGGCTCCGGAGTTGGGCTCGAGCGGTTGCTGGCAGAAGCTGCACGCCGTCGGGCTTCGGCACTGAAGGCTCTCTTGGCGAACGATGTCGTCCTCAGCGTGTATGCAGTAGAATTTCAATAGTCGTCCGTTTCTTCGAGGATGGTTCACAAACCCTTCCTCTAGTGTCGTTCGGCTTGGAAGATGAACAGGAGGCGAGCTTGTAGATGATGACAGCAGAGCATAATTTTACAACAGAACAAACTTTGCTCTACTTTATTCATCGACCGGGCAGGTTAGAGCCTAAGTAGCATCAAGTTACATGCTAAGCATGGAGCCTCAGCTCAGACTGCACTGCATCCGTTTACATGTGCTTTTAAGCACTTGATTAACAAAGGACTAAGGGCGGTCATTTCCAGTGGCCCGCCCAAAGCATCAATTCTCCAATCCAAAATAACATGCGAGATGGGGACCACCCCTTTGGGTTGGGCTTAGCCTCGAACCCAGAGTCTGTTAACAATACAAACTAAATAAACAACAAAAACGCCACCACTCTCTCTAAAGTGAGAGTATACACAGGCTCTCTCTTCGGAGCTAATTCACTAGCGCCTGTCTTTCCACATTCTTGGCGAGTACTGCCTGTCCGCCATGACAGGTGTCCGTCGCGGCCCTTCTGGGAAGCTGTGGGTGCCTTCCCGGCGATAGCCCACGACAAAGGGGGGGGAGGGAAAGAATGTCGTCTTCGCGGTATCGCATAGCGTCGGCTGTGGTACGGGCGCTCTGGCCCGCTGACAGCTCCCTTGTCCTGGAATGTAACCGGAAATTGGGGAGGATAAAGCCTGTTTCCCCGGGGCGGCGGCGGGTCCGGTTTTTCTGGTCGTCACTCAAAGAGCATGGCTGGGTAATTGATGATGCCGCTGTCACGGGTCTCCGTCTACGCCGCGCCGTCGAACGTGGATCCTCGTAGCACACACGGAATGTCACACATTTTTAGAGTGTATCTAGTTTGAAACAGATTCCCATTATGCTTACTCGTCTCATGCTCACTGTAAAGCCCTCGCCAAGAGCTGAGAGACCAGAAAGTTTCGCTTCCAAGTCGTGTAGTCTTGTAGCGTCCGTGGAAGTGCTAGCCTTCGGAGGACGTAGGACCAATGCTCCGCTTGCCGTGAGGACATTTGCATATTAAGAAAGCCAACAGTCATTGAAACGAAGGAAGACAAAGAGGTATGTTTGTTGTTTTATCTGCTTTTGGTGTTCGTTAATAAAACATTGTTCGTGTAGTTGTTTTCAAAATTATAAAGAAGAAGAAAAAACAACCACATGCCGCCAGTTTGATCCGAACCCACATCGTCCGTATGTCGCGTACGGTGCTATACCAGCTCAGCTATGGCCATGGCTGTTCATTCTTATTTTGGAGGTAATTATGTTTCGGGTAACCTAACCTCGAGAGTGTTAGCGTCGGACATAGAAGCGTCGGACATAGAATCACCTGCACTATGCTAATGACGCGTGGAATGTGATCAAACGGTGATTAGAAATGCTGAGCTTGCATAATGAGGCGCACTGTGTGGCGCCTGAAGCAAACAAAGGTTGAACATATCGTACACACTTATATTGGAGTGAAAAGGGAGTAAAAACTGTCCTCTAGCGCACACCCCTTTATAAAAGGGTGTGCGCTAGAAGAGAGCTTTACTCCCTTTTTACTCTTTTTGTTTTGAGTGCATGCGTTCCTTGTTCGTCCACCCCACTTTCGCGAATGCAAGCACACACTTTTAATAATGAACCAAGTCACCCAAACTACTACTTTTTCAAGTTTTCAGTTTTTGCTTTTAAGACGCAAGATTATATTGAGCAACTGAAAGCCTTCAACATAGAAGCGTTCCACTTTTGAAAATTTTTTGAATCAGCATTGTCGTTCCAAATATCCAAGATGAAAAATGTGCCTTTGAAAGATCGCTAAGTTGGCTTTCCTGTTTTGCACGTTGATAAAATGGGGTCGCTCGCATTTTTAATGAAGCAAATATAGACGAAATTTGTGTACTTTGGGATGTAGAAGAAGTTAGCGTGATTTCGGCGATGATACCGCGCGCCAGTTTATAAATGTACAATCCGGGAAAGTCAAATCAACGAGCTTCCAAAAGCATACTTGGACGCTTGATATATCGAAACACTCTACCGATTCACAAAATTTTCAAGTGAGCACGCCTTCCATGTTCACGGCCTTCAATTTCGCAACATGAGCTTAAGGCACCAAAAATTGTTAAGTTCAGTTAATTTTTAAATAATCATCTATAAAGGCCTATGAAGTGCGTTATGTCCGCCCAACTATACATCCTACATACACAGACCTCACGCAAGTATCTCACGGTTGTTTAAAATAGAGATCTGCAAATATAATAAACAAACCACCCTGATATATTATCACCAGTGGCACCTAACATAAAAACAAAACAAAAAAACATGAGAATAGTGGTGTGCAATTTGGGAGCTGGCTTACTTAACATATTAGCTGTTTCACTTTGGCGCTTTGTTTTAAATGAAGATTGGTAGCTGGGCGTTAGTAATGGCCGTATCAGATTTTAGAGCTTTAGAAACGCAGTTCTGCTTGTTGCAATGCAGCATCAGATACTATTGCCCTCCCGGTGCGCCTAAAGCTGAAACCATGTGGCCGTTGAGCGCGACGCCATACCTAACAGCAACAGTCGCTGAGAGGCGGCCATGAGGAGTATCCACTGTCCCACTGTCCCACCCGGGACTAGCCTGTTATACGCAGTGGCACAGGCAGGGGCTAAATTATTTACATTCTTTTTAGGTTGCCCCTCCATACTTTTTGTCCCAACCGGGATCCAGGACTCCACAATGCGAGCAGCTAAGGCCGCGCAGTTCCAGTCTGTCGCGCTGGGAAGAACCCAATTCTTCGCACCAAAGTGAAAAGCAAATTCGTGCCTTTGAAATTATAACAGCTGATATGTTACTGTTACTAACTTCCAGCTATAAATCTTTAATTACATCCAGGCACTTGACTCTTATCAATAGAGATCGAACTTCTAAAATTTACAAAGGTTATTAGAGCAAGAAGAGACAGACGACAAAAGGAACGGAGTTGGCGGAGCACATCCCAGCGACAGTGTGTGTAGGTGCATTCTGTTCCTGTGTCTCGGTTTTCGCTAGTTTTCTGCTGCTACATGAATAACCAACTCGCCCAGCAATTCATACTTCTGAACCCGTACTAACAACTCTTAGAATAAATTTTGACCACATTACTGGCTCACACGGTTCGCCTGTTCATTGACATCCGCCGCTCTAAGGCATACTAACCGCAAAAGCCAGCTTCATACACCAAATACCTTGCTTTTAAAAATCGCTGATTGAATAGAGAGACAAAGTGGAAGAGGGAAGGCATGGATGTTAACCGGAAGGATGTTCTGGGGAACAGGGATGATGTGATTGAGAAGGGAAAGAGAAAAAGGGGCGAAGGGCACAGTCACGACTGGTCCCTCAAGCCAGTCGCCCTAAGGAAGCAAAACAGTTCCTTGCAGGCCCTGAGGGCAGTCGACTTCTGTGGCCACGATCCTAGGATCTCATCCTCTGTTAAAGGGCAAGGATCGAGGCGGTCCAGGGCTCAACGCAGCGAACGTCTTTATTTCGCCAAAGCAGAGCACTCACACAGGAGATGTACAATTGTCTCTTTAGCAGCCACATCTTTAACAAGCAGGGCTGTCGGCTGGTTCGCTTCCCTGAAACACCATGTACATAATAAGAAGCCATAGCTAACAAATATGTACTGCAGCACGACAGAAAACATAGCGCTGCGGCGAAACACCGTGGAACGACATTCTGAAGTGCACTGGCGGAGACGATACTCTTGCGTATTGCCTCTATTAAAGCGCTAATAGAATCTCATCTGGCGGCCTGGAGCTATTCGCAACCACGAAGCAAAAATCGTAGCATTCGTTACTGCAGCGCTTCCTCTCAACGGACACAAACTTTGAGCGTTTGTTACAAAGTTCGCTCTCGTTCGAAACCGGGGCAGCCGTCCGTGCAGGACCCTCACGAAGCGTGTGGAAGCGCGCGATCGATACCTCCTGAGTGACTGTGCGGGGGTCGAGTGCCCTCTCTTTCTATCTTTTCCTCCCCGTGTGGGCCGGGGGCATTAGCTTTGGTTCCTCGAGACGTGAGATTTACAGCCTCGTCTGCAGCCGAACGCCTCGGTTCGGTGGCGTTGGCTGCTGCCGACGCGAGGCCGGGCTTCTGGAAACCAAACTGCGAGTTAATTGGATTTGGTTGAATCCGCGCCAAACCACGGCTGGCTGGTTCCATTTACTCTCACCGGTCTTTTCCGCCCCTGTAGCGGCAAAACGACATTACGAGTGGTGGTGGTGGCCGAAATGGAAAAGCTTGATGGGCTCGAAATGAACGAGACAAAGGAACCGCAACTGAGGCCGACAACGGAAGAGAACTGTGCTTCTCGTGAAAGGCACGTCGGTTGCGGACACTTCGTGACTTCCTGTGCCAGGCGCGAATGAATTCGCCGTTTATCGCGAATTTAGTGACTGCGTCCACTCCAACAAGTCTGAAGTATATGTCACATGCGTTGAGGCTCATACTTGCGCGGTTACATTTTATGCTACTTCAGTTCATCCACTTCCCTGAAAAACTTGCTCCGCAATGAACAAAATGCAGAGAACAAATTCCAGAAATATCATTATCATCATCATCATTGGCCGGACTACTCCCACTGCAGGGCAAAGGCCTCTCCCATATCTCTCCAATTAACCCTGTCCTTTGCCAGCTACGCCCACCCATTCCTGCAAATTTCTTAATCCCATCCGCCCACCTAACCATTTTCCGCCCCCTGTTACGCTTGCCTTCTCTTGCAGTCCACTCTGTTGTCCTTCAGGACCCGCGGTTATCTTGCCTTCCCAGTACATGCCCTGCCCAAGCCCATTTCTTGTCCTTGATTTCGACTAGGGTGTCATTAACCCACGTTTGTTCCCTCACCCACTTTGCCCGTTTCCGGTCTCTTAACGTTACACCTGCCATTTTTTTCTTTCCTAGCTCGCTGCGTTGTCCTTAACTTAAGCTGAACTCTTTTTGTTAGCAGCCGCCGCGGTGGCTGAGTGGTTATAGCGCTCGGCTGCCGGCCTGAAAGACGCGGGTTCGATCCCGGCCGCGGCGGTCGAATTTCGATGGAGGCGAAATTCTAGAGGCCCGTGTGCTGTGCGATGTCAGTGCACGTAAAAGAGCCCCAGGTGGTCGAAATTTCCGGAGCCTTTCACTACGGCGTCCCTCATAGCCTGAGTCGCTTTGGGACGTTAAATCCCCATAATCTTTTTGTTAGCCTTCACGTTTCTGCCCCGTAGGTGAGTACCGGTAAGATACAGCTGTTGTACACATTTCTCTTGAGGGAAATAGGTAAACTGCCACTCATGATCTGAGAGAACCTGCCATATGCGCTCCACCACATTCTTATTCTTCTAGTTATTTCCCTCTCAGGATCCGAATCAGCGACCACTACCTCCCCAACGTAGACATATTTCTTTACAACTTCCAGCATCCCGCTACGAATTGTGCACTGCTGTTCCCTTGCGAGACTGTTGAACATCACTTTTGTTTTCTGCATGTTAATGTTTAGACTCACTGACCTGCTCGGCCTGCCTAACTCATTGATCATGCTTTGTAGTTCATCTCCTGAGTTACTTATCAAGCCAATGTCATCAGCGAACCGCAGATTACTCTTATATGCTCCATCAGCTCTGATCCCCAACTGTTCCCAATCCAGGCCTCTGAATAGGTCCTGTAAACACTCTCCTGTTCCATTAAAGTCCCTCCTCCTCCTCCTGTAGAAAGGCGGTGAATAGAATTGGCGAGATCGTATCTCACTGTCTGACACCCTTCCTTACTAGAGTATTATTGCTGACTTTATGAAGGACTATAGTATCTATGCAGTCGTTACATATGTCATCCAGTATAGTGAATAAAATCTGTTTTATTGCAAAATTATTTTTGAAATAAATTCTCAACATCTATAACGCCGAACAATATCTCCTTGCATAATCACTTTATTTGTGCTCTGTTGTCGATGCTATGAAGAATTTGTAAGTTTACTTTTTGATTTTGTTGCATAGTCTCCAATCATTCGTTTTGGCGCCTAGTAATTGGGCGAAGTTCTGAAAAATGTGTGACTGCGACAGCAAGCATGTCACGGCCAGTTTCCCAAGTAAACCCAGGTTCTGTCCTCAGAAATTCGCCGAGGGCGGGTAGTTATCACGGCAAGCTCGACCGCAACCACTGCATGTTTCGTTCTTGAGCGCATTTTTGAAGTAGCCGGAGCTACACTAGGCTGCCAGTCGAGCCTTTCGCGATACACGCTAGAGGACAGTTGTGCGGATGCGCTGTTACCATGGTACATGGGGGAAGGCGTCGCGTAGGTCACACCTACCGTTCCGCTGAACGCATCAAAGTGCACCGGCATGATAAAGGAGGAACTGAGAGAAGAAAAGAAGAAAGAGGTGCCGCAGTGGAGGGCTCCGGAATAATTTCGACCATCTGGGGACCTTTAACGTGAACTGACGTCGCACAGCGCACGAGCGCCTTAGCGTTTCGCCTCCATCGAAACGCAGCCGCCGCGTCGGGTTCGAACCTGGGTACTCCGGATTTCGGACCGCTAGGATTGACCTTGTGTATCTGTGAGAAAGCAACCAATCTAAATGCTGCGTAGGCAGCATTGAGACAACTGCGTGTTAGTTCACCGATCATCGGGCACTATTTATCTACGTCAAAACAATTGAATAAATAAACAATGTGTCTCACCGAATACTTCTTCAATGCTTAACATTTTAGTCACAACAACAACATGCGTAACCAGCGGAGAACTACAGCCTTCGCTACGAATATCCTGGCACAGCTGAGCTAAGCTACCGCCATTTTTTTAGCCTTACTATCTCTAGCAAAAACGACAGTGGATTTGTAGCTGTGCGTTCAGGTTTCATGTCAGAGCTAGTTAATTTGAAGCTGAGCCATTTCGTCAACGTTGTGCGTGCGAACCTAACTCGCATTTCCAGATGTACTGCGGCACATGTTAATCTGTTGGTTTTGTCATTATTTCGATGAAAATGAAAATTGATTGTTGGGGAAAGGAAATGGCGCAGTAACTTCCTCACATATTTCGGTGGACACCCGAACCGCGCTCTAAGGGTAGGGATAAAGGAGGCAATAGGTACTGTAGTGGAGGGCTCCGGAATAATTTTGACCACCCGGGGATCTTTAACGTGCACTGACATCGCACAGTACAATGGTGCCTTTTGCGAATCACCTGCACCGAAACGCGGCCGCCGCGGCCGTGTTCAAACCCGGTACTCCGGCTCAGTAGACGAGCGTCTTAACCACTTAACAGTAGACGAGCGTCTTAAGACTTCGTTCGATAAAATAACTTTCCGGGATTTTCAATTTTTTGTTTGTTTTGCTCAAGCTACCGGCAAGGATCCTACTGTTCGAATTCTGCCATTTTTATTTTTTAGACTGTTTATCACAGGTACTATTGATTGCGTATGAAATGCAGAACTGGTGAGTAAACAAGGATACGCGTGCTTGTGCAATCTACGAGACGTGTACGGGTTGGTTAGTTCGTGGTTTTGAGGAAAAGAAATGGCACAGTAACTGTCTCACTCTTTCTTTCTTTATTTTTTTCTTATACATTTGCCTAAGAGAGGGCTGAGACTAAAGGGTTGGTATCGCCTGACGAGGCCTCAGCCCCCTGTGCATGACAAAGTGGCAAAAAATTATATATATATATATATATATATATATATATATATATATATATATATATATATATATATATATATATATATATATATATATATATATATATATATATATATATATATATATATATATCACAGTGCGGCTGGGCGGCACACAAACAATATCATTGGTCAAAACACAAACGCATACACTGCATACAAGAAACACAGATACATCTGTATAAGGAAAGGGAACTCAACGAGAAAATTGCACTATAAATGTAGAATGCGTACAACATAAAAATGATAATAATCATGTACATATGCAACATAATACACTAAATCAGAGATTTTTCCTCATTTTCCCCTTTCCTCTTCCCATTCAAGCACAGAAAGAAAATATGTCCATGAACAAGTATCCGCCCATATACGAACAGTACAGGCATCGCAAGTAAGAAAAATGGGAGATGGCAAAGGGAACATGATTAATTGCAAAAGAGACAAAACATGTATACATTACACTTCCACGGAAAAGATGTTAGTGAGAAGAGTAGACATCACTGAACAAAAGAGCCCTCTTACAATCCTTTTTGAAAGCATGGAACGGTTTATTGTAATTAATGGGAATGTTTCTGCTATTGAGCATTTTGGTAACCTGAAAAGGTAGTGTTTGCCGGCCATAGTTTGTTCTAACTATTGGCATTCTTATTTTCGGATTTCTGATGTCGTACGGGCTTACACTCTCCGTAGGTACGTTATGCAGTCTGTTCTTATGTATTCATTGTAGCAGCTTGAAGTAGTTAGTATACCTGGTCTGCCCTCAGAATATTGTACTTACTAAAAAGTTGGTGAGATCATAGTTTCCGTTTATCCTCATAGTAAGTTTCGCATATGCGTAGCACTTTCTTCTGCAAAGTAATAAATTTGTTGTAATTTGAGTCAGTTGTTGTGCCCCAAACTAGTATACTATAGCTTATTCTAGAGTAGAACAGAGAATAATATAATGTCAGCTTCAACCAAAATGGAATTAAGTGTTGAATTCGGTAGAGGCAGCCTGTAAACAGTGATAATTCGGACTTAAGGCTATCTACGTGGGTGTTCCATGAAAGATCACCACTGAACCATACTCCCAAGAACTTTTGCTCGGTGACCTCCGCCAGCGGGTTGCCGTCGTACCTGATGTTGATGGGACTGTAATCTCGCTTGCTTGTGGGTTTAAAAATTACGTATTTAGATTTTGTTATAGTTAGGCTTATACGATTGACTTACAGCCACATAGATAGTTTTAGTAAGTATTCATTTACAGATTTTTCTAAGCATGCTTTTGTTGCTCCCGTAAAGAATATATTAGTGTCATCTGCGTACATGATTAATTGAGGAGATCCTGGTATCATAGTTATATCGTTCACGTATATAAGAAATAGTAAAGGCCCCAGAATGGATCTTTGAGGGACGCCGTACTGTAACTCCATTTTACTAGACATACAGTTGTTTATAATTACATACTGGGACCTACCCTTCAGATATGTTTCAAGTAGTCTGAGCCCTACACCCCTAATCCCACAGATCACTAGCTTCGTTAATAATATATCATGTTGTACAGTATCAAACGCTTTCCTAAGATCTATAAATAGACCCAGTGTTAGGAATTTTTTTCTATGTTTTCAATAATTTTATCTTTTATATGTAGAAGAGCCTGTTCTGTAGATTTGTTTGCTTGAAAGCCATACTGAGCGTCAGCTATTATTTCATGTTTTTGAAGAAAACTAGTGAGTCTGTCATTGACAACGCGCTAAAATATTTTAGAGAAAATAGTCAAGACAGAAATTGGCCTATAGTTATTAATATTTGCTGCACCGCCGCGTTTTTACACGGGAACTACTTTTGCTATCTTTAGATCTGCAGGAAAATCTCCAGTAAGAAGCATCTGATAAACCATATATGACAACACGTGACTTATGTGGCTTGCGATATGCTTAATTGGCAAAGCTTTTATCCCGTCATCTCCAGATGCTACATCGTTTTTCAAACTCTTGATTATTCTGTAAATTTCTGATGGACTGCTAGGAGAAAGCGAGATGGAGCCCATTGGACCATTGGTATGTGTCGGCTCGTACGTAGTAGCAAGTGGACCAGTATACTTTCCAAAGCTAATGAAACTAAGATTCATTTCTTCCGCAGGCTGCGAATGAGGGAAACGATCCCCATTCACAGTAATAGCTGTTACGCAGGGATTCGGTCGTTTTCTGTTCATTAAATTATTAATCTTCTCCCATAGCCTTTTAGTGTCATTACGAACCAGGAGAATTTCAGGCTGAAAATACTCAATTTTCGCTTTCTTCAGGTCTGAGTTCAATTTGTTCCTGAATGTTTTAAACTCGGTAAATAGATGCAGATCGCGTGATTTAAGAAAAGCATGAAACTTCTTATTTTTTTTTATGCGCTTGAATAACTCCACGGTCATCCAAGGTTTACGCATAACTTTTTTTATTTGTTTTATGCTCACACAAAGGAAAAGCTGCATCATAGCACCGCAGAAGTCTTTTCATAAATATTCTATACGCGGTTGTAGCATTCTGTTCCATGTAAACGTCCATCCCAGCTTTTGTCCTCTATTAGGGTGCAAAAAAGCATCAGTTTCATCATTTATTTTACGATGCCAGGTCTTTTCCTTATTATCTCTGTGTCTGCTGGAAACAAGGGGACCCAAACAGAACACGGGAAGGTGATCACTGAGGTCACATGTTATAACACCAGCGGCGATATCGCCACAATTCATATTTGTAACGCAGATGTCAAGACACGTTGTGGTATCAGTGGTCACCCTTGTTGGAACTGTCACAACGTTCGTACAAGCATAGAGATGAATAAGGTCACGAAACTCATCTGTATTCGAGCTGTCCGATATTGTATCAATGTTGACATCTCCAAGAATTATAAACGATTTTGTAACAGATCCTAGAAAACTCAGTGCATTTTCAAAAAAGTCGCTAAATTCAGATACACAGCCAGATGGCGGCCTGTATATTGCTCCAATCACAGTATCAGATAATTTGATAAACAAACATTCACTGTTTTGGTGAATCCTTGTCAAATTACCTATAACTTCGTAACACATATTTTGCTCGAGATATACTACAATTCCGCCCCCTTTTTTTGCTTCCCTGCATATTCCTTTACACCTATAACCTGGCAGGTAAGGTGGTATGTCATCCTTTGTTAACCAGGTTTCTGTTAGAACTAGGGCTTTAAATTTAATAGTCAGGGACTGAAGGAATATTACTAGATCATCGAACTTGTTTTTTATGCTGCGCATGTTTAAATTCATAGTTGTAAGCTGTCGTACACTAGACTTATATGTTTTATTGAAAGTTGCATAGCCATAATAGCAACATCCAGCTATGTCCATTGCAAAGGTTCAATGAGCGTTAGAAACATTCCTGCTAGTGTCTATTATATGGCTATTTTTTCCACATCAAACACATTGCCTATACTGATAACATCTGCAGTCTCGTCCCTGCGTGCATAGATTTTTCCGTGGGAGGTCCAAACGAACTTCCATCCCATTGCTTTCTTTCGGGCAGTCGCAGCGCCCAGGAGCTTTTTGTTTGACCCCGTTAAATGCTCATTTACGAACACAGGGTTGCTTTCCCCGTCGAAGTCAATGTCCTTAGTGGTCAGCCGCTACTTCCTGAATTTCTCCAGAACCTTGTCCCGTTTAGTGCGATGCACAAAACAAACAACTATGTTTTTTTTCTCCTTTGTTGAATGTCGAGACGCGGTGACATACATCAATGTCGGAGTCAGTTATCGGTTCATCCAAAAAAGCTCCAATTCTTTTCACGGCGTCACATGGGTCGTCTTCATCGGGAACACTTTTTTTTTCAAGGTTATTAGCTCTTTGGTATTGCTCCAGTTCTTCTGTCCTCTCGCTTAATCGGCGGTTTTCTACCGTCAGCTCGTCGTTTTTTTAGACATCTTAACTTCCTTTCTCAGCTCTTTTATCTCATTCTTGATTTCATTTACGCCATCACAGGTGCCATTGCAGTTTTTACGCTATATTTTAGCGTTCTAAGGTCAGCTCTCAGCTCGCGTTTCAGATCTTCAAGCGCCTTTCTGATTTCTTTAACGTCTTTGCTCATGACTAACACTGCAGTCTGAAACACAGCTTGACGCCAAGTTCACAACACTTATCAATACAAATACAAAGCAGATCAAGCAGTTCAACACTCAGCGTTGTGCTCGGCAGCGGCGCATAGGCAGTTTTTGGATCGCAGAACAAGCAACTAAGTCTCACCTGCAACAGCAGACAGAATGCTTGAAAGTGCCTTAGACGCGCGCCGCGCCGAACTGAAGCCTGGGTTTGCAGCGGCGTTCTTTATGAGGCGGATTCCACTCTTCGACGACGCCCCCTTGTGGGTCAATTCCGTCCCACGTTGAGCATGCGCTGCAGGATGACGAGACAGTCATGGGAGGTGGCAATCGTGCGTTGCTTCTTGGGCGACGGAATCAGCACGCTTCCAAAACTACAACAGCAAACAGAATGCTTGAAAGTACCTTAGACGCGCGCCGCGTTGGTGGACGCCGCGGTTGGGTACGAACCCAGGTACCCCGACTCAGTAGACGTGTGCGGGTGAGTTTCTTAGAAATCCAAACTTTATTTGGAGAGAGTCAAGGTCAGAGAAATTTCTATTCGCAGATGTGATGGCTTCATTCACAGACATCCAGTACTGTGAATATTTTCGTAAGGAAATCGCCAATGACCTTTATGTCGCAACATTTTGCTGTTAGCCGACGCCTACTTAGGAGAAATTAAGGCAGAAATATTATGGTATGCGGTAAATAAAATTAGTGATTTTGTCCCCGGATTTACGCAAACATACTCGCTGTGAAAATGCCTTTTCACGCACCCACACACAATGCTTACACCTATGTGAATTTGACGCAGACAGCTTGAGCGTGATGACTTTGCTAGTGATATGCCGTACTACTACTGCGCCCAAAAGCAACAACTACGTTCATAGCACTTGTACGGGACTCTGTTGTCAGTGAAAGAGAAATAAATGCGCCTTAGTTACATCGTTATTCATATGGTTGCGTCTCACGGGCTCCAGGCTTTATTTCGTAGTACGGCGTAATCGGGAGCAAGCCCTTTCACGAAATGCTGACCGAGGTCGTGTACGTTACGAAAGAGAAAATGCCTCTAAGTGTATAACACATCTGGTTCTATTAGCCAGAGCAGCCCTGACTCACCCAATCAGACATCCCCTGGTATGTGCTGACAATCTGAAACGGTGGAATAAGCAAATTCACCCAACAAATTAAGCGTTTTCCTTCTGGGATTGAACTGGAGCCAGGGACTGTGTAAGGGTAAGTATGAATGAAACTCGGAGTGCACCCCCCCCCCCCCCCCCAATTCCACCACGAGAATGCGAAAAAATTATTCGTTTTAGATGACCATTGTTTCTTCACTCCGCACTGTAAGGGGGGTACGGAGAAACGCCTTACAGGACGCCCTCTCCCCCATGTAATACCCCCTCACGTAATTCCCCCATGTACGTCCCCGCCCTCCTCCCACATAATGCCCTCGAATGAGGACCTTTGGGGGTATTTTAAATAAATAAATATCCGGAGTGTTGCACGTACTCTGAGTGCTCACATAGTAGCCATATACTGCGCTGAATTCAAAAACCGGGGTAGACACCATGGCTTTATAGTATAGAATTAGCATAGAGGAATGATTATTCTTTGTAAATTTAATATGCCTTATTGCGCTGTTATTTATGTGCTTTCATAGGGCTGTCGTTAACCTAATATTTCAGATGAAACACCTGGACTCACTTGCACTAAGCAAATTAGGCTTTCTATAGATCCTAGTTCAATTCGCACTCTAAACTCTTCCTTGCTTTGAGGAAATGAAAGGCGCAAAGCTGCGGCATTTTGTAGGTGGACGCACTACCATATTATGAGGGCATAAGAAGTATGATAGCAAGCTAAAAACCGTAGCTCCCAGCCAGCTTTTATGTTTGATTTTTTTTTCCTCACAACAGGATTGAGGTATGAATTGTGGGTTTTGTAACTGAGGGATAAATACGTTTTCCCCGCATGACAGCGGCTGACGCAGTTCAAAAACGTCCGGCTCCACCGCGTCATCGTGTATACTGCCGATCGTACGCTGACGACGGCGGGCCTTGCTCGGCGGGAAAGAAAGGAATGACACTCTGGCTGACACAAGCCGTCATTTATTTCTACAACAATAATAGCGCCAGCTAGCGGCAAAATACGCTAAGGAATCGAGGTCGTCCGACTCACCAGCTTAGTTACGACAAAATGTTCACCCACGCTAGGGCAAGGGAAGATACTCCACGGCCGTATCTCCCCTACGTTCTCCCCCACGAGGCTTCGCCCCGCTGGCAAAGAGCGGAGGGCCGCGCCAGAACGTCAGCATGCGTCGAGTTTCCCAGCACAAAAGAGGGTGCCATCATCTGCATGCGCGCGCAGCAATCACGCCGTCCATGGTGCTCGTGTCGCTGCGACGCCGGCGCCCTCCCTTGTTAGTTAAGGTAACTAGAAACTAGGGAAGGTGCATCGCGGAGATGCAAACCCTAAAGGGGACGAAGCGGGGCGAGGTCCCCACATCATTAAATAAAAAAATGAGTCATTTATGCACCTTTCCTCGACTCGAAACCAGCAGAGGATCTAGACAGCATATGCGGGGACTGGAAACTGGGCTGTCTAAAGGTGCTTCATGCAAGCGGGCCATGCAAATAAACACAAGATAACCTTTCTAATCCAGAATAATCCAGGGGAAGAAAGGGTAGTTTCCTTTCTAGTTGGCTGTTAAATCACAGACTTCATACACCTTGCGTCTGTTACTGTGATGCTATGTATGGCTTGACCGCGATTCCAAGCTGTTATGGTATATGAGCGTACCTATCAGACACAAACGGTATTCTAGACGCTGGGATTAATGCAAGTGAACTATGTTTCTTTAATGTTTGTGCTGAAATCTCAGCACACGCATCACACTGTGCCTGCTTCCGGGGTCAAAGCATGGTCGGCGTGATCAAGAGTCCAACCCGCTACGCCTTGCCAACCAGTGGAAGGCCGTTGACGGTGAGCCTAGTGCAGCGGACTGCTCTTTCTCGTGCCATTGAGATGCACGCCGTTCATTTCCCGTTCTCTCCCAGGAGCTCGTCGTTGCATTCCTCCCGTCTCTCGGTGCGAGCTCTTCCTTCCGGTCGCTCTGTCGGCCCAGAGGTGACGTCGAGGAATTAACGAGGAAAGGAATGCGCTGCAAACTAAACTCTCACCGAAAGCGGAAAGAAGCGACGGACAGACGGAGTGAGCCAAGCTGCCAGGTGAAGGAACGAGGCGCGGCCATGCCTGCTCGGCTGCGCGTCCTCGGGTGCCTACACTTCGCGTAATTAAACGTCTCTCATCGTTAATGCTGGCGCCGCTGACGACGTAAACACGCCCGAAAAAGGTGCCTGGAGAGAAGCGCCGCGAGCGCGCGGCGCCGAAGTTGAGTAAATAACTAATGGACCTTCCAGGAGAGAAGCTGAAAGGCGGCTCACAAATGGGGGCGGACGCTTTAGCCCTCGATTAATGCATCCGAAATTCGACGGGTGCAAGTTAGTATCCCACGGCGCCAGAGTAGCAACGCGCGTCGCGATACCACTCAGCTGCTTTAGAGTTTCATCGCAAGCTTCATGATCATTTGGGAAAGGTGCAGGTACAAGTGGAAATCTATAAGCCCTGTCAGAGGGTGGCTGCGATGCAGGCGAGCATAGGGTCGGCGTAGCAGCATCTGGTATGTGTCCCATTTGGCATTAGCAGGTTCAAAATTATGGCCCATCGAGTTAAACGAAGGCCCGTTCGCATGTTCTTCAGCAGCCATCGTCTCCTCAAAAGTCCCCCTGCCTGCTTTCCACGGATGGCTGCACTTCCGAAACAGGCTGAGCCTGGAGTGAGAAATACTTAAGAGGAATTCACTGAATCATCATTTTTGCAAACAACTTCCCAAGATTCAGGGGTCTGAATGAAGCCGTTATATCTCAGTTTAAAAAACAGCGCCAAGCTGTGGAGAACGGGCGTAATAAATATTAATAGGTTTAATAATCAGTGAGTAAAGTGCATCCCGTGTGATGGGGGAAAGGGGTCTAACTGGGTAATCATGTGTGTCTACAAGAGCAGCAGTGCATCTTATTTCCAATTCCTGTTCCTTTAGGAAACCGCTATTTAGGCCTACAATAGGCCTACAGCCCAAAACTGTGCTTCCCCTCAGCGTCGTCTACTGCTCTCTTCCACTGTTGCGTGCAGCAACAAGACGTGGTTATACTGCAGCGCTGAGCTTCTTCGGAGGTTCCCTTCCTGCCTCCCCCTCTCTTACTTTGCGCCGTCGGCCCGGGTGTAGCCACTGAAATATGCTTATGTAGCGCCCCTCGCGGCGCGCTCGGCTCGCGGGTCATGGCACGCGGCGCCGGACTAGAAGAAGTTGGGCTAGGCCGCAGCGCCTTAACACCTACTTAAAAGGCTTAAACAGCTGTAGAACCACCACCACCCCTTTATAGCGTGAGAGCGCTTCCAGCCGCACTCGCCGGGTTACAGCGGCGTGTGTCTGTGTGTAGCCTCTCAGTAGCAAGCGTAACCGGCTTCAGAATCGGAACGTTTATTTACACTGATGATGATGATGATGATAGATAAATTAAAATTATTATGCGTTGCATGCCTCGTGTCACGTTTGGCAGAGATGAAAACGGAAGAGGGATGCGGAGTGTTTTGCTAAATATTCGTCGGACCAAAATAGCCGTTTTGTAATCACGGACAATGTTGAGTAAGAGGCTAAGTACACGGGCAGGTGGGCACCTACGCGCTTTGAGGTGCGTGGCGGTGTTGCCCAGCTGCAAAAGAACCGTGCTGTCGCAAATATTTCATGCTTAGCGATGCCTAAACGCCAGCCATTATGTTTTTTTTTTCATTTAATTTCTTTCTTACCACGAAAGAAATGTGTCTGCTTGTCCCAATAGGCAATACAGGACAGAACGCGTCAGGGTCACCTCATTACACAATAAAGCTGCGTTTTCTCAAAGCCATTAGCAGCATATAATGGCAAAGTATCCGGCAAAGATTAGTTTTTCGTGGATGTTCTTTATTCGCCGCTGGTGCGCGACTTTACCAAAATCATTTCGTCACAGGAGATCAGTAATCTCCTGTATGTCCGCAGACGTCGCAAGAATATGCTCGTTAAGAACACCAGTCTCACGCATGTGATTCTGCGATTGCGGCCATCCAAGCGAATTATGTGTGAAGTTCAGAAACAACGCGCCCCAAATAAAAAGCGGCCGACAGCCACTATTCTGGCTTTCGGCGACAGCACAAAGGGCTTGCGGGCATCGCAATCGCTTTTTCTTGTTTTGCAGGTACGTGTTGGCCTCACAATGTCAGTTTTCAGTTCCCAGCTAATCTGTCCGTCGCTCATGGACGTCCGCTTCGGTTTTTGCGTCGCTGCGAAGTGGCAGTATTAGAATTTTCAGGGGTCAGCACTCGGCCGGAGCGATTTTTTTCCTCATCCTTGTAGTAGCAGTTCATCATCTATGCATAATAATACAACCTGCTTTCACCCGATCCCTACTCCCCAAACAGATTACATAACAATGGTATTAAGTCCAATTTCGACCCGAGAACGCACCTTCAAGGGAATGTAGTTTGCTAGCCAACAAAGCAGGAGGCACGGCACAGAAACCAGCGAATGCTTTCTACTCTAGAGATTTGTTTTCGGTAACTGCTTGTGTAGAAACTGTTTCCCCCCTCCAATTCGACGCGGCCCATCTTCACCACCGTGCGTCAGGACAGCATCGGCTGGGCGAGGAGGGAAGTCTCCCTCATGGGGGAAAGAGAACGGCGACGGGAACGCCACCTCGTAGGTTACGCGGAGGAGGAGGAGGATAAACTTTATTTTCATCGACAAAAAGTAGCAGATGGTGTGGGGTTATAGCCCCATCAAGTGGCCATGAGCCAGTGGCGTCCGGCGACTTCTAGGGCCCTTGTCACAACCCGGATCTGTGTGTCCGAGTCGGAACTGAGCAATGCGGCCTCCCACTGGTCTGGATTCGAGAGCTGCAAGCCTCGCGGAGGGGAGTCCTGAGGGCAAGCCCAGAGTATGTGTTTACGCGGAATTCTGCGGGACCGGAGAGAGTCTCTTCGGGATCCGGCCAGCTTCGCGAGCTGTTGCAGCCGCATGCTCTCGTCCCCTTCCGCGGCAGGCGCACGGGGATCCGCAGTGCCTCCCCGCTGGACTTCAGGTTCCAGGCAGCGAAGCGAGCGCGGCAAACGCGCGCTTTCGTCACCTTCCCCAGCAAATGCTCGGGGATGGGTTTACCCCAAGAGCGCGGCGCGCACGGGAAAACCCGGCCGCCATTGTCGGCGCATACAAACGTTCGGCGCCGATACTTCCGAAGTCGCGCCCCTGCTCCAGCCGGTAGGTGGGAAGTCTTTCTTACGTAGCCTTCTACTTCCGAGGAATGCATCGTTGGTGTTTTGTAGCTAGCTGGCCCGCTCTGTGTATTAATTGCCACTGTAGTAAATAGCGTATGAGCGTTAACGCACTGTCGTCCCTTCCCTTTGTCCCTCGAACACGAACCCCTCCGCGGTTAGCTAGCGGGAACGCTGCATCCGCGGAGTGGGAGTGCGGGCGGAAGGCTGTCTTCCGCCGTATTTCCACATGCTCCTGATTTTAAACATTTTTGAGGCTTGTTATTCATCACTGGCGTAATGCGAGAATAAATTAATAATAATAATAATAATTGGTTTTGGGGAAAGGAAATGGCGCAGTATCTGTCTCTTATATCGTTGGACACCTGAACAGAGCCATAAGGGAAGGGATAAAGGAGGGAGTGAAAGAAGAAAGGAAGAAAAAGGTGCCGTAGTGGAAGGCTCCGGAGTAATGTCGACCACCTGGGGATCTTTAACGTGCCCTAACGTCGCACAGCACACGGGCGCCTTAGCGTTTTTCCTCCATAAAGACGCAGCCGCCGCGGTCGGGTTCGAAACCGGGAACTCCGGATCAGTAGCCGAGGGCCCTAACCACTGAGCCACCGCGGCGGGTGAGAATAAATTGGAAAAGTACGTTTTTAGAGCGAACACGCATAGCATCGGCACTGTACGGGCGTCTCGTTCGTTTTGCAGTATGAGTGCTGTACATACAAACGCATCCTCTACTTCAAGGTTATAATCGGTTATAAAAAAAGGTTGTGATGTTGAATCAAGCTTTTCAGAGTATGCAAAGGAAAGCAGGCACATAGACGCGAACGCGCCGACCGCCGAAACGTTAACCTTCAGGGCTAAATAATAGCAATATCTCAAAAGAAAAGAAGGAAAATCTATAATCCCATTCATTAAGCAGACGGGAAGCAAGACGTAGACCATTTTCTATTCCAGTTAAAGACAAGCGTTAGCCCAATAGTCCCTTAACTTTGGCAGAAGTAACCCGACTAAACTTAAATTGTGGACCTTCTCACACACGAAGATTAAAGGTCGTACCTATACAATGCTTTCCACAAAAATGCACATGCTCCATGAACAAATGGCATCAGCGCGCCCTGTTTTTCAAACGTTCCGCCGTCAGCACGCTTAACACGAAAGCTCGACTGCGCGTCCCGCACTGATATTACAGCCCATGAGTGCTGGGCGCTGAGTCCGAGACCATGCTGCAGGCGGAGTTTGTGGCGGCTGGAGGCAGCTCGTGGCCCGTTTCCACCCTAGTATTGGCTCAGGCCTAGCGGCCGACGCCCGGCTGCGCTACTGTCAGTGGAAGACACGCGCTCGAGCGTTCGTGTTGAGCGCGTTGACGGCGGTACGCCCGTTCTCTTCAACTGCCTTCTTGAACGGCAGACGAATTCACATCCCACAGCGGCTTGGGCTAAGAACCATGAAGCCACCGTGACAGTCATTCCAGCCTGGTTTTGTAGCGATAGCTACATTACGGTAGCATTTCGAGCCTTCAGCGTGGCGGCGCCGCCACGCCGTCACTTGGTTGGTCACGTGGTGTGGAGCAGTTGCCGGCGGCGCGGCTCCGTGGCTGATCACCTGGTTGGTCACGTGACCAGCCACGTTGTGCGGAGCGGCTGCTGCTGCTGGCGGCGCGGCGCGCCGGCGAAACCAAGCTGCAACAGCTGTGCGCATGCGCCGTGTCAAGTTAGACGAAGATGAAGAAGGAACGCCCAGTGAAACGGAGCGGCGAAAGACTGACTTTGCAATTCAAGTTCCACCCGGCCAGCTGTAGCTATCGCGTCAGTCTAGGTTTAACCAAAGCTAAACCGCCAACAATTTTTTTTTCCTTTCCTGAACACCATAACTGATTTACTGGTAGTCAGACCGTCCTTTGTCTTTGCTACAGAAATTTATGTATGGTTACCGATAGCGTTGGCTTACGACAGGGCCTTCAAGGTGGTGTGTATGGATTCATAAGAGTACTCCGTCCAATTTAATGCTTGGTGAAACTAAGCATGGCATGTACAGATAGAAGCATTATGAAAGAGAAGATGGACCCATGTGGCTTGCGTACTTCGCGAAGCGTTGCCTGAGAGAGCTGGCGAGAATGGGCGCCACCAGGCGCATACGCAGGAAGAGCAGCCGGCCATGCATACTGCGCAAGCGCCTTTGCCGCCGATTCTCGCTAATTGTCGGCGGCAGCGCTCCCCTGTTTCCTTTCATTATTTTCCTGTCTGTACTCCAGTGTTGTCAGTCGTATACGCACGTGACACTGTCGTGCTTGTGCCCAGAGAGGAGCTGATCATACGCACCAGTCGCCGGCCGGCCGTGGTGTCACCAGTCTTCGCAACCCACAGAAGGCATTAATCCACGCGTACAGCGCACTTAGGCTTTGTGACAGTACCAAAGAAAAGTAATAGTGCAACGCGGCGACTCCGCAGCTGTGTTCGGGCTCATTCAATCGCTGCCAATTCCGGATCTCTAAAATAGTAATCCGTCATTGACGATGCCTTCTAAACGGTGATCGTTCGGCACACTCACACGTTTTTCATAAAAAGTCTACAACCACTGTCCGAGTGGAAAGCGCGCGTGCAACTGCCAGAGAGCTTCATGTGTCCGCCGGGGAAGACAAAAGTGATAAATAAAAGCGATAAACTCGTAGATGATAACGCACAACGACCCATGCACTAATCCTGCCCTATAGCTTTTTCCTTTTCTGCCCTTTGAGACGCGCGACTCAGCCATCTGTTTTTCAGAGCGACCCTTAAGCGGCGGCGCTCTATCTGCCTTAACTCGCCCCCCCCCCCCCCCCCCCCTTCGCATTGCGCTGCGGACGGAAGAGACAAAAAAGAAAGGATGCCGGGCATAATACGGCGCACATCCGGGCAAGACGGTACAAAGGAGGGAAATCGAGCGTGTAATCTTCGCTACGGGATGAAATTTACTGCTCAGAAATTTACGGCTCGCGTCCGAAAATAGGCGCTCTTCAGCACTGAGCAAAATGAGAGAAAATGTCTCAGAGGCACGAACCGGGGCGTATCTGGCTTTACGGTTTACTGGATCGTGTGCGTCAACAGATCTCGCCTCTATCTCCCTTTTTATGAGCCGAGCATCTCCTTCGCTAGCCTCTGATGGTGTGAGAAGAATTAAGTTCTTTCTTATTTTGCTACGTATTATGACTAATAATCCCGGATTTATGTTTCTCTTCGGGCTGTCTAGACGCGCCTTATTCGTCGCAATGACACGGGCGACGAGAAAAAATAAGGCAGACTATAAAGAAGAACCAAGTGACCTCTTTCATTACGCAAATGTTCTGATGTTTTTGCTGCGATAGCAGTAACCGAGGCACTTGGTGAAAAAACTGACATTGCCTGTGTGAAGACTCGCAGTAAAGCCTCGCCCCTCCAGAAGCACCGGCCACCACCCACCTCTCCACTGCACACTCCTAGCTAAGCGGATGCTCACCCATCCACCGACACCCTCAGTTCACCTCTTCACCGCACCCCCGCGCAACTTCTCCCTCGAAAATCGCCACCCACCACTAGCCCATCGAATTCAACCCTCGCCAAGGCCACCACTCACTAGGAGCTCGCACATCTGCGGAACGAAGAAGCGACCGCGAAATGAGATTCAAAGCCGCAACAGGAAAATCAACCACGTCCCCACCCACCCACGCGCTATTAAAGTTGTTTCTCCCGCCCCCCCCCCCTCCCCCGTCACTGCCCACCCGAAAAATAAAAGCATTCATTAGAGCAAAGCGTCATCGCAACCAACCAACTTTTATGACAGCTTTATCGCATCCTATTTCATGATCGTCCTGTTAATTTTTCTTGTGGCATTTTTCGTCGCGTTTTTGTGAAACCTGAAGACATTGTTACAAAACTGGTTTATGAGCCTACATGTGAGGCCGAAAATAAGTGGAAAACGAAAATTCTGTTCAGTTGTCATATTTACGTCCGTAAAATAGGCAGGCGATGCCATCAAGCTCAGATTGGTACGTCTAAGCAAATCTGGGCTCTTATCCGCGTCTTATTTTTTCTGAAGGATGCTCTCAGCTATACTGAACCAACAGCGCCGCACTTAAAACGAATAGAGTTATCGATGACATAAGATTATCACTCTTGGCCGCCAGATTGGAACGTACCGAAAAAAATTTTACCGTAGGCCGAATGATGCAATGTGAAACAGGTCAGAAATAGTGAAATTAGCGCTATTTCTTATAATTCGGAACAATGCAGAAAGCGGTAATGCAGAAACATTCTCTACCTTGGCACTGCAGTCGGAAATTAGAGTAGAGGTCAGTATAGCCACGAACTAAAATATTTCATGACACTCAGACAATAACATCGCCTGCATGCCGACCAGTGCTTGAGTTAAATTGTGACAAATGTTTCTTCCGGCCTTTTCCGAAGCGCTCTTCTGCTCTGAGCTGAGGTGTGCACCGCTAGCCGCGTCTTACGAAAGCGAATGAGCACTCGTGTATCCTGACATCGATAATTCGCGCGACATGCCTGCGCGCTTCCTGTTTCGAGTCAGCAAATTTGAGTGGTGGCCCGTTCGCGAAAAACGACAACGCTCTCGAAAAGCAACGGTTTCGTTTATGGGGGTTTAACGTCCCAAAGCGACTCAGGCTATAAGGGACGCCGTAGTGAAGGGCTCCGGAAATTTAGACCAGCTGGGGTTCTTTTACGTGCGCGTGACATCGCACAGCACACGAGCCTCAAGAACTTCGCCTCAATCGAAATTCGACCGTCGCGGCCGGGATCGAACCCGCGTATTTCGCGCCAGGCAGCCGAGCGCCATAACCACTCAGCCACCACGGCGGCCTCGAAAAAGCAACGATATGCATGAATCCTATTTATTTTAGAATAGAAGGAAGAAGCCTCATCGTGAGTTTGTAGTGCATGGAGGAAGGAAATTTCAGGAAAGGCTTTCGCTATCCCAGCTGCAGGCAAAAAAGTGTGCCGGAAGTCACGCACTTTTGCTAGGGCTACTCGGAGTCTTAGGCCGACAGCGTAGCCAATAGTAACTCTGGGGACAGGGGCATCGTCTGCTACGTTGTCCGCTGCGCATGCGCAAACGCGCTGAGACGGCGGACAAGTAAGGGGCGCACGGGGGAGCCAGCTTCAGAAATTGTGATGTAACCGCTTCTGAGTTATTTCCTTCCTCCATTGTGTAGCGGCTGTACGCGACTGGGGTTTTGAGTCTCAGCTGCCATGTTTAGGAAGTCGTGAAGAGGACAGAGGGCTGCTTCGGCGGCTCAGCTTACAGCGGTATGGCGTCCGGCAGTCCTGTCAAGGACCAACGTCGAAGTAAAATATAGTATTCGTTCCCACGCAGTGTTCGCTCGTGACTGATAACCCCAAATTTTCATAACTCAAACCTCAGCACGAGCCTGCATTTCCGATTGCAGGCCCTGGCAACCGCATTACTACGCAGGCGACAAAAAAAATTGTGTACTGACACACAATAAGGAAGCCCAATTGATGACATTAATTGGGCAGCCCTAAACGCCAGTGTTATGCTTTTTCCTGGAGCGGGTTTACGATTTGAAATGCACCAGTTTCTAAACACATGACAATAATAGCTGGCTGCAGGTGTTTAGAGCGCGCAAAAGAATGCTGCATAAAAAATAGCAGTCGAGGACCAGTTTTGGCAACGTTCAAATAAAACTGTTAACCAATCGACTCGACGCATACACTACTGCTGCGTTGCTGGTTGCAATAGCGAAAGATGTGAAATGTGTGCTCTAACCAGCGATTGGAATGAAGGCCAGTCAAAGCTCCGCTGCTGAAATCCAGAAACTGTCATAAGCACCATTTCTATCAATTTCCAGCAGAATCAGAATGTATATCACTTTACAGCACAGAAATTTGACTTGCAATAGTTCCGGCCCTAACAACCTGCAGCCACATATTTTCATTACAATACACGCTGCACCGAAGACGCAATTATTCGATTAATTTTGCCTTCGCGCGATGCATCAGAAAGAAACCGCTTTAACATATTCCGAGTGAAACGTCAGCCGCGCTTAATTTCGAGCTCGCCGCTTCCTCTTTCTGGTTTTACTTTGTTCAGGAAGCGCAAACTCAAAGGCGAGCCAAATATGGCCTCAGACTTGCCCGGCGCTCGTTTCGCGCGTAGCTCCTCTAGCGACCATTTTTCGGCGGAGCAAAACCGCAGCTCTGAAACCGCGTTGCCCAGATAAACGGAGAAACCTACGCGTTCGAAGAAGTCAAAAGAGCCCGTAACACGGAGGAAAAGAGAAATATCCAGCAGGCGAAATTTAATTAGGGTGAATCATTATATTGCGCGCCCCGGTGGCCGAGTCCAGGCAGCGTATTGTTGCGTTTTTGTCTTGCTTTATAGCATTTCAGGGTGTTGTTTTTTTCTTCGCTTATCTATCGTAGAGCCGCTAGGCACCCCTACTGCGGGTGTCCCAGCGCGCGGGCCATGCGCGCCTTCGTTTAAAACGCGATATTTTATCGCGCGCAGCCGCAGCTCGCAGTGTTCGCGGCCGGGTCTTCCTCTGCGCGGGCCTTTCTTTCCTTCTTGGCTTTTGCAAAGCTCGCTTTATCGTCTGCGTTGCCCGGCGCTGGACTGGCTTTTGTTTCAACAGGCGATCACCCGGAAACAGGAAGGAGAGGGAGAAGAGAGAAAGAGGCGCCCGCTGCAGCGTTACGCGGGCCTTCCTTTCGGACTTGGAGTAAACGATTTATACGGCCTGTAATATACTGGCGCCGAAGCGTCACTTTTCCCTTCTTTCGGTCTTTCGTTCTTTGCTTTTCATTTGCTCGCTGGCTCCTCACTTCACCACACGACAAGGCGAGAATTAAGGCTGGTTCATTCGCTCTCTTGCATTACGCCTTTTTCGGGGCCCAGAAGTTTCGCGTCTGGCGCTTTTTGTTCGTGCTAAAGGAAGAGTCAGAGGGGAGGGGGAAGGAATGCTCAAGGCAGGAAGGAAAGTCAACTTGTAAACTACTCCCGCGTAAGATGAATTCGCTCGGAGATAAGTTTAATGGAAAGCGGAGCCCAAGTAAACAGAGGCCGGCCAGAAGGCTATAGGGTTGCGCCACGGTCTCTCTCTCATCCATTCCAGCTTATCTGCGCCACCGCGTGGGGTCTGCTGAAAGATGGCTGCTCGACCCTTTTTTGTGTCCTTCCGTGTTTGTTTTCTCGCCTCCCCGTCGCGTCGCTTTCCTCACCTTGTTTCTTTGGCTTCTTGCCTGGCTTCTACTCCTGCTCTCTTTGTCTCTCTGACTCCTAGACAGGGCCGGGCTTCAATAGCGGCCCGCTAGACGGCGCTACTGAAAGGATTCCGCCTCCCTCGCTCCGCGTGGCTCTTCTGCTCTTAATGTTACGGCGCGCCGCGTTCAGCGCACTCTTTGCTACTTTCTCGTTTCACGCCAGGCCTTTTCTATAGTGAGAACTCAAAGTTTAATTTTGTTTCAGCCTGACCGTCAGGCTTGCGATTTTGTTCTCTCTCCGTATGAGAGAATGCATGCAGCGAATTTATTTATTTATTTATTTTACCCTCAGGGCAAAGTATTACAGAGGGGAGTGGGTAATACATAATAACACTGAAAATACAAACAACAGCAGAGAACAATAAATTACCAAAACATAGATAAGTTAGAATAAGTGATCAACACGATATATCATTCAATAGAAGCGGTAACAGCAGACCGAAACAATACAGGGTCAGGAATTTTGGCAACTGAGGAAGGAAGGTGGTTCCAGTCATATGACGTGCGAGCAATAAAAGAATCCGAGAATGTTTTGTTTTGCATGTAGAAATGCCCACCTTATGTATGTGATCCGTGCGGCGTGAAATATATGAAGGGGGAAGAAGTAAATCGTAGCGAATAGACTCATGGTGAAACATTTTGTGAAAAAGGCACAGGCGTGCAATTTTGCGTCGTGATGCAAGTGAAGTTAGGCCCAGGGCAGTTTTCATAGCGGTTGCGCTTGATGTACGCCGAAAGTCGACGCTAATTTGTGTTGTACCATCTCCAGTAGGTCGCTCAAACCCTTAACACAGGGGTCCCAGATACACGCACCGAGGCTGCAGCTTCGTCCAGGGTGCTGAGATGTAAGCGGAGGAGGCAGCATATAGCGTAGAGGGTTTGAACAAAGAAGTGTGCTGCGGCATTGTTTTTGTGTGATTTAGAACGGTGAAGGTTCGGGCTAGTGGGTAGTCGACATGTTGTGTCCCCTTAATTGTGTGCGCTATGGATCCTCACATTTTGTGTGATGCCGCTTGCACTCCAGCACTGCCATAGGTGGTCGAGAAAAATGCTGGCGACCAGGTGGCTGGTGATGTGGTATCTGAACAAGATACGTGCGCAGACGGAAGTGTAATGTTTCGCAAAACACTCGCTTTCCAATTTTTGTGGAAAAGTGGCTTGAAATTTCGATGAACTCGACCAAGCGGCCAGGAAGAACTGCCTGTTTTACGGGCGGGACAGCTGTTCGTCGATATCACTTAAGCTCAGTGCGCGTTTCCGAAGGTCGTACA
Source organism: Amblyomma americanum (assembly GCF_052857255.1). Classification (NCBI taxonomy): domain Eukaryota; kingdom Metazoa; phylum Arthropoda; class Arachnida; order Ixodida; family Ixodidae; genus Amblyomma; species Amblyomma americanum. The sequence continues at coordinate 129,921,060 of NC_135502.1, read as the reverse complement.
GCCGGGTCTGTAATTACACCCTGTGCTGATAGCCAGCGCATTTAAATGTGAAATTAATTTTCTACTTCAGCCAACAAATGCCGTATATACAACAGAAGGACGCAATAAAGGTAGCTCTGATGTCTGTGCATCCGAAAACAAAATTTCTCAGCATATTCTGCAGTGCTTCTGTGAAAGTTCCTGTATAATATTCGTGTCATGTGTTACCTATGAATATGGCTTATCCGTGGCAGGAAACTCAACGGGGCTTTTGTATCTTTAGGGATAGCCAGAAAGACAGAGAGAATAAAGTAGAATAAGCTTAGTCCAGACCATCACATATGCGAGATTCAGATTTTACCGCAAAAACACTGGTTGACTTTACACGGAGACCTGAACGACCGCTAGAAAATTTGCAGGCGTGCAACGACAACAAATTCTGTAGTCTTCCTTCAACCTTATTGTTGTTCGAGCCTTTCCATCAAAAATAAATACCATCATACAGCGTCCTGGTGCTCACTCAAAAGCTTCAAACATAAATTATACAATGTACTGATAAGTACGATTCCCTCTGCGGCTTCGTGTTAGGAACACCATCGGGGCCATTTTGTTTCGCTAAAAACTTACATCGTCGACTGATCCCTTGAGCCACTCTTTGCCGTTCTACATTCGCTGTCAACGCAACAAACGCAGAAGAAGCGGGAGGAACGGAACGAAAGCGTCTCACCTTTTCGTTGAATGTGCCCCTCCTTTATCTAACTTGCAATGCAAGCGTCGCAAGTGCGCTGCAATAATTCAAGAGATTATGGTAGCCGACGAATGTCATCTTCTCATTTTGCTACTAAGGCATTCTGAAGGTAGCTGATAAGTGCCTAAAAAAGACAAATAGACCACTAGAAGGCGCACTCCTATCCAGAAGCAAACAGGACAGAAGCAACGCGCCACAGCAGCAGACTCGCTCTGAAATGCCGCGCCGCCTCAACAGCTTAAAATGATCCATCACTCAGCAGGCGGAGGGCGGCTGCATGGACCTTTGAATGGCAAAAAAAAATGAGTGAGCTGCTTACTTTTTAGGGGCCTAATACTATACAAGGAAGCCTGCAAGCATATCACACAGAAGGAAATGAGCACAACTAGGCTTTCCTTTCCACACGCAGGACATCACAAAAAACTTCCTTTGAAGCATTTGAGTTGTTTACAGAAAAGTTGGCTAATTCTTTTATTATTTTGCTATGCGCTCAATAGAGAAATCTCTTCTTAGCGCTGCGAGGCACGCGTGCTGGTTCATTTCGTGGAAGAAAGCTGAGCGCACATGCTGGTCACCTCGGCGCGGTGCAGGTCCTGTCCCGGTCAGGAATGGCTTCTTTTTCTTTCCGGGCGTGGTAAGCACCAGGCTAATTTCATGCTGTTTTTTCAATGACTAATAGGCCTGTGCAACTGTAGGAGTCCTATAATGTTGCAGCCGAGCACTACGCTATAGCGGAGCACACTTAAGACGTTTTGTGTGTTGCTCATGCGTCAGTGGCTTGTTCAGACGCGTGTGGACTTCTTTTCCGCCTGTCGAGCCTCAGCATTTTGCCCTTTGCTTCCGGTATCTTGGTATGTACTACGTAAATTAAATCACTCATTTCGCGAGCACTCGGCCGTCTTGCCGGCCAGTGCTCTTACTGGACTAGTTGGTTATTCACTTGAAGTATTATGACTAGCGCAATAAGATGAGACGAAGAGAAGAGACAATAAGACAGACTTTACACTTGGATGTGGCAGGAAACTAGGAGGCGATGCTATTTACACAATTTTTTCTTGCGCTGGTGCGGCGGGATCTCGGCAGGAGGCTGCGAATATTTGAACCAACGAAATGGTAAGCACACTTTGAGAGTAATACAGTATTTTGTCGTTAACTGTGAGAAACACTTTACAGTTAATCACACAGCGACATCGCTACGGTGACGCTAAAAAGTTCAATAGCCTTTTATAAGGCGCAGGCTGTGTGAAAGTTTCGCATGGGTACAAATGGCAAATTTGCACTCGGAATGACTGTAGGAATTGAATATAGCACCACTTTCAAGCCGTTTCTACAACTTTTTTTTTTTTAGAGAAAGCAGATACGGAGCTGTACCGATGGCTTCATGAAAAGACCTCAAATGTGGCCCCTATTCTTATTGTTTTGAACGTATTAGACAACTGGTATTTGAACTGAAAATTGCTTCAAGAAGTATTCTGAGGCAGTTGACGGATGGAGAAAGCTCAAAAGCTCAACAATTTTCCAATTTGTTTTTCCGCAAAGATGGCGATCATCGAACTGTACACCCGCGCTTGTGAAAGCACATAGAACACCAAGCAAGCTCTTAGCTAAACATAAAAACGCACTGAATGGCTTCTTCGATAGTTGTGTATTATAGCGCGAACAAAAATATGGTGCTTAGGAGAATCGTTCTCCATTTTCCGTCACTTGAAGCAAGTGGGACACACGTATTTCGCTGCTTCACAAAGGGATAGTTCACTTTTCTAAACATGTGCTAGCCGCAGGGTCTCAGGGTTAGTCCGTTGAGCCCACGCAGCGTAAGTATGATGTGTGAAAAGAAAAATACAAAAATGGCCGTTCAGCACAAGTTGTTCTTAAAGGGAAGCACAAAAACTTTTTTGGCAGTCCCGCGAGATTTGAAGGATGCAAATGCATGGAGCTTGTAGGTTAAGCAGGCCGAGTTGTTTTCCGCTAGTACTTAAAGATATTACGCTATGGCTGATCAAAATCTTTTCGATCTTCAGGCTTCTCCTCAAAGTTCTAAAGGACTGCGGAGAAACTAGACAGTGGCATCTTTGTGACTATGCATAGTTCTGGCGCCTGCGCCGACACTCCGCTCTGTGTCGTGCGATTACACCAAACAATGTTTCACGGCCTTTGCTTTTGCGAGCAAAGGCTTTCATATACTGCCGCTGAAAATTACGTCATCAACAGGTTCCCTACCCACCACTGTGCACTGCGGAGAAGCCTGAACACCACCGCAGCTTTATTCAGCGAATACTTCATCATTTTAAACACTAGCGCAAGAAGAGTTTCCATGCTTTACCTGCAGCTTTCAAACATTAAATTCGTTCAAGCTCTCCAAATTCTAGAACCTCTTCAGTTGCCCTTAAAGGCCGTTTCGGTTGTATAAGTGCCTGTTTTTAGCACGTTGGCTGAGAACTGAACATCGTCTGCAAAAATCAACATCTGTCGAAGCATTAATGCAAGCTTACGGCTTCATGTTCAGGCCGCCAAAAACAGTATAGCGGTTTTTCGTTTCTGTTGCGTAAGATCTGCGTGTTGCCAGGGTAGTCGTTTGATGTCTTTGAGTGTTAGTTTCACTGTACAGCGTAGCACTCAAGATGCGCCCAGCCGGGTACACTGCACAATCGCCAACTGTCTTAGGCAAGCAATCATTGATAATAGTTGAAAGCTTCTAAAACATTGACCGTAAGTTTGCCCTTGCGGTAATACGAAATTCAGCCACAGCTTGCCGAGTTCAGTCGAGTAGCCGTCGCGGTGGCTCAGTGGTTTTGGCGCTCGGCTGCTGACCCGAAAGGCGCGGGTTCGATCAGGCCGCGGCGGTCGAATTTCTATGAAGGTGAAATTCTAGAGGCCCGTGTACTATGCGATGTCAGTGCACGAAGAACCCCAGGTGGTCAAAATTTCCGGAGCCCTTCACTACGGCGTCCCTCGTAGCCTGAGTCACATTGGGACTTTAAGCCCCCAGAAACCAGAAACCAGATTTCAGTCGGAGTGTTTAGTAACGCTAGGATGCTAAATACGTAAAATAACGTCATGAGCGACGTCAGGAGTTAGTCGTGAGTGGCATTTTAACCAAGCAGCGTGGCGCGTTTTGATGACATAATACGTGACGATACTTCAATCTTATCAGCCTGTCGCCTCGCACCTGGTGTGTTACGCTAATGACAACGACGCCGCATAAGCCGGAAACGGGGTCTTCACAGCTACAGTCGCAGTGAAAGGTCAAGCACATGCCGGTGAACTGTTCACCACGGTTAGGCTTGCTTGAACATCTCGCTTAAGACTTGTGTGTTTGTTAGAGCAGCACGAAAAAGAATTCTGCATTGCCCACATAGACTGTTGACGCCATGAAGCAAGCGTCACGACGAACAGGAAACTCCATTTGCACCAGCAAGAACGAATTGCTTTACCACGTCTGCCTCGCTGAACTATGGGGAATTTGCGCTGAAGTTCGTGGTGCCGATTGTGTATCGCATCAGGTGTTATCGACAGCCCGTCGAGTGCAACGTGTTCCCTTCCCCTCTCTCTTTTTATCTCCTACCTTCTCTCTCCCTATACATGTACGGACTGCAAGAAACCAGAATCATTGTTTCCTGAATTCGTGCCGTTCGCCGTCTCGATACATGGTGTCAGAAGTGGGATGCGAACCCACGCCCACTTCTCAGCTTGGCGGGTGAAGACGAAGTCTTCGATAATTTCACTTTTTCTGCCGGAGAAAGCAAAGAGTACTATGACACGGTGGTTGCCAAGTTCGAGTCGTACTGCGTCGACCAGCAAAACGACGTACATAAAAGATGCATCTTCCGCACTCGCCGTCAAGCTGACGGGGAATCCTTCGAGCAGTTTCTGCGGGACCTGAAGAAATCGCATTCTTGGGAGACATTATTAGCAGCAGAGGCATAAGACCAAACCCCGCTCTAGTGAAATGCGTTGTTGAAATGCCAAAACCGAAAGATAAACAAGCGGTGCACAGAATGCTTGGCGTTATGAACTACTTCAGCAAATACCTGCCAGCACTAGCTCAGCGAGCAACTGCGTTGCTTCCCTTATCAAGCAGGACGTGCTTTTCGAGTGGACACCTAATCACGAGAGAGACTGGCAGGAAATTTGCAAAGCATTGGCCGAAGCACCGTTCTTGGCAATATTTGACCCAACCAAAGAGACGAAAGTTACATCAGGCGCCTCACAATCTAGCGTGGGCTCAGCCCTGCTGCAGCGTCAGGGTGCCCCCTTCAGGCCGGTGGCATATGCGTCACGAGTCTTCACAGAAACCGAACACCATATTCGCAAATCGAGAAAGAAGCACTTGCTCTTCTCTATGGATGCGAGAAATTTCACCGCTTCGTGTACGGCCGTCCGGTTTTCTTGGAAAGTGACCACCGGCCGCTAATGGATACCGCGAAAAAAGCAATTGGGAATATGTCGCCCAGAGTTTCTTTTTGCGACTACTAAAGTACAACTATCATATGTTCCTGGCAAACAGATAGACATCGCCGATATTCTGTCAAGGTCGCCAATCCCTGAGGACGCCGCCACGGCGGATACGATGACGTTGAAGTACACGCCACCAAGATACTGTCGGCAACTGTGAGTGAAAGGACAATGACTCGCCTTCTGCGCGAGACTTCGGCGGATCCTTATCTGCAGGGTGTTATATAACGCATTTCGACAGGAACGCCCATAGAAGGATGCCTAAAGTCTGTTGCACCGGAGCTGTCAGTGGTAAACAGCATACTTATGAAAGGCACTAAAGTGATAATTCCCGCAAGCAAGCGTGCTGGGACATTAAAGCGGATTCATGCAGGACATCTTGGTATGGCTAAGATCAAATCAAGAGCTAAGCAACTCGTTTACCGGCCGGAGATAAATTCTGACATGGCAGCATGGAACCAGAAATGTGGAATCTGCAGAAAGTACGCTTACAGTCAGCCCGCAGAACCACTAATGCTTCGTTCAGCGCCGGCCCAAGCCTGGCAGCGACTTGGTGTCGATATATTTCAGTACGGAGGAAGGTATTACTTGTGCGCTTATGACGAGATGTCAAACTTTCCAGACGTCGAGAAGTTGCCCGATATCAGTGCGTGTACTGTCATCGAAAGACTTAGCGCAATGTTTTCAAGATATGGCATACCATCAGACGTTTGCACCGATAACGGACCGCAATTTTCTTCCCGCGAGTTTGAACGCTTTTCCAAGCTGTTACTTTAAGCACGTGACATCTAGCCCACAATTTCCGCGCTCCAATGGCCTTGCGGAAAAGGGTGTACCGGTGATCAAAATTATTCTTAATAAGACAAGCGAAGGAAATGAGGATTTTTGGCTTGGCGTATTAAATTACAGAACAAGTCCTTTGGAAGACGGCCGGTCGCCTGGAGAGCTGCTTCAAGGAAGGAGCCTTCGTACACCCTTGCCGAACTCCCGCCCGCAGCCGATCATCCAGGTCAGCAAGCACAAGCAGTCACGGCACTACTGCCGGACCTTGCCACCCCTTGAGGAAGGTGATGTCGTGCGCATAAGAGGGTCCTCATGGGCAAGAAAAGGCCAAGTTATCGCACCAGCCGGACCGTGGAACTACCTAGTTCAAGCTTACGACAGCATTCTGCGGCACAACCGGCAGCACTTGCTCGCGACCAGGGAGCGATTAGCTTCATGCTCATCGGATGACAGCAACTGCGCTGAGAACCAACCAACTGAAACCCAGAAGGTCCCATTATCGCCACAGGACCCTGCAGCCACTGGTGCGACGGCACAGCCTCCACTGCCGAGGCGGCCCATGCGGCCCACAAGGCCACCCATGCGGTTAGCCTAGAACATGATCTTTCAACAAATTAACAATGGCCAAAAACGAACATTAAAAGGGGGGGGGGGAGATGTAGCATATAAGGTGTTATCAACAGCCCGTCGAGTGCAACGTGCTCCCTTCCCCTTTCTCTTTTTTATCTCCTACCTTCCCTCTCCACGGCCCTGTACATGTACGGACTGCAATAAACCAGATTCATTGTTTCCTTAATTCGTGCCGTTCGTCGTCTCGATACAGATTGCAGCGCCATAACACACTGCCTAGCGAGAAGAGCAAGCAGTTTTGGGTAGTAATCTTAGTACTTTTCCGCGCCACCTTCGGGCGCTTATTGGCGTGAGCCTCCGCGCTCTGTCGAAGGCGCACGTGCAGTGCGTCAGCTCTCTGGGCTACACCGAGAGAAGCTAGGCAATGAATGCTGTCAGCCAAACGCGAGTATCTAATCGCGCATAATGTGTTCTCGTGTTTGCAGCGGCTCAAGCGGCTGACAAAAGCAACAAAAGCAGTTTAGAGTCACCGAATGGAACAATTGCAGGGCCACCTTGGCAGCGCAGGTTCCCCATAGTGCATTCGACTGACGTTACCGGTCAGTGCGCGCTGCCAGTGCTAAAACTGGCCGGCACTGTAAGCACCTGACTACAATATGAACTGTATCCGAATTATTGATATTTAAATTAGCTAAAGAAAAAAATTCATGCCGGTTATTTATAGAAAAGCAGCCAAACTTGTCGTGTAGATGCCTAATTCTAATCTTCCAGAGTGCACTGTTCCTCATATTTCTATACGAAAAAACCCATTTTTTTAGTAGTTTCTTCTTTTTGCTTAAAGCAACCACCGTGTGAAGTCACCATAGAACCTTTGACACGTACTTATGTTATCACTTTATGGGGCAAGCGTTGAATAATGCGCGACTCGACGTGACATTTAAACCACAAATGTCGCGAGCACCTCCATTTATATGTTTTTTCCTTATTTCATTGCGTTTAGTTTGTGCTTGGGCAGCCTCTTTACCAATTCAAAGACTAGCGTTGCTGCCTTGCGCTATGCCACCGTCTGCGGGACGGTTTAGACGGTGGAAGCAACCGCTATCTGTATTGCGGTGGGGTTCCATTTTTCGACCGGCTGCGGAGGTTGACTGAAAAGAGGCGCGGCTGACGCATGGCGCCGTGTCGCTATCGGATGAATGCAAAGAAAAAGTAGGCTCGCAAAGAGTGAAAACTGCGGCGTACCACATAAAGCGCTTCCCTGAAATCTCTTGAGCAAGAGGAGCATGCGGTAGACCTGCTGTAACGCGTGCTTGCGAAATGCGCGCTGTCACACCGCACTGCGTGTTCGCTCCCCAGGCGCCATCCAGAAAGCTCGCGGAGGCGCACCTTTCCAGACGCCCCGACAGAGCGTGGGCCCACGGAAAGTTGTCGCTGTCGTAATGCTGGTATCAGTGACGGTGCGAGGAAATAAGTTGGCAATGGCCTGTGTGTACAAAAGCGGTCCAGTTCGGAACCGCCTTCTTGTACTGCAGCTGTGTTGAAACTGAACGGGGAATGACGTAACAGCACGCAGATGGTGGACCCCAGAGTTTGACGGCGTTTAGCTATTTCTATTCAGCGGAGTTCCTCAACGTCTAAGCACAAGGAGTGCTCACTCGGCGGCACTCAGACTGCAGCGAGGTGCCAAACCGTTTTTTTTACCCTAATACGGTATGGGCAGAATATAAAAGTGCGCACTAAATCTCGCGATTAACGCCCTTATTTGTTCCAGCTTTTGGAACTATAGGGTGCTGAAGCCAACTCAGTTTGATTTTGGTTCGTAGTAAAAATGATATGTTAATTCCTTTTGGATTATTGATGTTCGTGTTGCACTAAAAGGCGCATTTATTGCTGACAAAACAGCATTCAATTTTTTCCCTGCTACTCGATTGAAGCTTGTGACGTATCTACAGAGAGTAGGACTCCGTAATCACTGCTTTAAAGTGAAAGGATGCGTAGCCTACCTAGCCTCTGTGACCCGCTCCAAATAAACAGCGTTGACGCATGCAGTTCACTTGCGAAATCTGCCGATGGTGGCGACACCTGTAGTTCACTTTCTCTTGGCCTTTTGAACGTAAAAAGTTCCATATTCAGTGGCACGTACGTATTTGTCCTCAGAATGCGGTAGTCTGTTGATACAAGCCAACTACGATTTGTGCTCGGCGTCTCATTAAGGCTGTGTTGTGCAAATTTGCGTATTGCTCCAACAGACATGCTTGATGGCCGAATATGTTTTTATCTAATGATCATTGAAACCTGTTGTATATGCATTCACTTCATGGTCATCCTGTTTCCTCTGGCCTTCCTTCCTTTTTACTTGCATTCCTCTTCCTTTCTTTCTTTCTTCCTTCCTTTCTTTATTCCTTTCTTTCTTTCTTTTTCTCTCTTTCTTTCTTTCTTCATTCCTTTGCTTCTTTCTTTCTCTTTTTCTTTCCTTCCTTCTTCCTTTCTCTCTTTCTTTCTTTCTTTCTTTCTTACCATTTAGCTATAGCTCACAAGCGCATGAAGAAGCGCATGTGTCTGCCTCCAAGCCTTCACATTTACTTCTGCAAAGGTTATATGGCAGCGAGCGGTGTTTTTCGTTTCCTCGGGCGCAATTTTCAAAACAATACCAGCGTCGCACGAATGACCGGAAGCTATATCAATTTAACCCTCGTTGACACGGGAATGAAACTCCGTAAGGATAAGCGTTGGTAAGCTCCAGCCATAGAGACGAAATGCATCCTTGCAGCCGCATTTTTATAGGCGAAAAGCAACAACATTCCTGTATTAAGAATTCGGGTACTCGAAATCCATAGAGCCCTCCATTATGCACATTCATCTTGTTGTTGCTATTTTTACTGTCGCCGTCGGCCCCAAAAAGAAAAACGAAGTAATCAATATAATCATTTCGTACGTCACAGTAAACACAAGTAGTAGCAAAACGCCCTTTCAAAACGCTCATCTTTCTCTACCGCCTGTAGCCGAGAGCCGAGTTCCTTTCTTGAACTTTGAATCGGAATGAAGTTTGCCTGTTTCCTCTACGCGCCTTGGTAATCGGCCGGTTGAGGTTATCCGGATAAAGGCGTTCGAAATGAGAGTTCACAGGGGCCACTCTGTGCGACGGATTCGGGACGCAATGAAACGGAACGAGCAGGCCTGCCCGACTGCAATCCAGCCTCCGGACTCGAGCGCCACCCACGCCGAAGCGGCGTCGTCTCCGGAAGGGGACGGGGTGTAACAAACGCTCCAGATAGGGGGCCGGGGGGGTGGGGGGCTTCAGCCGAGGCGTTCGCGAGCGCCATCGATCGCAGCATTCCTCGCGCAATGCGCATGCGCCCCGGCATCCGAGCGGGGCGCCCGAGCGCAAGGAAAGGATGCAGCAGAAGCAAAAGAGCGCTGGAACGCGAGCCCGGCAAGACGAGAAGAAGCCTTCGCTTGTTGCCATCTGTGCTTTGGGGTCGGGTTTCCTTTCCCCGCCAGTGGTTCCGTTCAGCGAAGCCCAGCCGCTTTACCGCCCTATACGGCGCCGAGGAACAGCCCGCAGCTGCAGCTCTCACATTTAGTGGAGGAGGCTGCATTGACTTGCGATCAGCGGGAATGCAATAACTTCGGAAGACACGTGCCACGCACGAAAAAGCGAAAGGTCTTCCCGGACTAGTCAGACGCAGTATATCATTCTATACCTTTGTGTCATTCCAAAGAGACGTGCTCTTTTGTTCTATCATGCACAGCAAAAACCATCCATTTGACATCGTTTACAGGAGCCCATCCATCACCTGCTTCCGCTGACGTATATCCTCGTCAAACGTCGGGCAATATTGCACATGTCTTTTTTTACGGCGCGTTCTTTTCTTTTTTTTAAATACGTCAGTTTTGCAGTCTAAGTTCCGCTGGAAGTTAAATAGCACTTACTGTCCTCCCGCGGAGTCACTTCAAAAACTATGCAACCCAGTCGTTTTGAAGAACCGTGCAGGGTGCTATGAGCAGCCTGCAAAGTTCGCTGCTTTGTTTCAGTTACCCTTCTCCTTCCCAGCGGCCAAATTATTCCCAACTTTTGTACCGCTTTATCATGACATTACTTGTAATATTGAGTTAAATATGTATTCTGGGCGTATGTATTTCACTAAATACGCATCACAAGATGTTCTTGCGTATGTTGTTGCACATGCACCACTAGGACAGAGCTCAGAGAAGATCATTGAGGGCAAACTCTTTCACCAACGACTGCAAAATTTTGTCTTTGCATTCATGGCAACGCCCACCCTTGCCAAATATAGTATTTTCATTGAATCTTACACGCTTCACTTAAGCGCAAATCTAACGACGATATACACGTACTGCCGCATTCCACAACGCATTTGCGGAGTCCTTAAAGGCAAGTGCTACTTGTCAAGTTTCCACCTCCGCTCTTTAGCCGCAGATTTTAAGGGTCGAAGAAAGCGTGTTGATAAACAGAAGCCGTGGTCGCAATGCTCAAGACGAGGGACGGAGCGCCAGCCGTTTCTGATTGAACGCGGGGCAATCATTGGTTGCATGCACAGCTGACTGTTCGCGACGGCAAATGCAATACTACAAAGTCTCTGTAAGCCTGTAAGCCCTCTTTGTGGCAGCCATACAACCATGTGCTTTTTTTTTGCGATCAAAAAATGCTTCATTCCCAGCCGGGTAGAATAACTGCTGCAGCTGACATCTTCGAAGCATCCATCCTTGTGTGAGGTTGTCGCTTGCGGAAAGAAAAACGCTTGAGCATCTGGCGCCCGGCTGCAGCGCAGTTGAGGCAGACTGGCAGTACGCTGAAAGGTTTCAATGCAACGAGCGCTGTTATGCAGTGCTGAATGAATATCGATGCTATATCCCTGTGTCGTTATTAAGAAATTCGGAGCTCGTTTCGTGCTGTTGTAAATAACTGATTAACATGAGTGACACAGAAGTGAAGTTGTTTACTAGAAAGCACAAAAAAAGGACGAGGAACGGAGTAGGGGACACAAAAACGCGTTCACGAGCGCTACTCGTCCCTGGTCCCTAGTCACCGTCCCTCGTCTGTTTTTTGCGCTTCTTGGTAAACAGCATGCATTACCAAGTACGCCAGCAGCTTGCCCTCCAGAGGTGAAGTTGTTTGAAATAAACTGTAACAGCATTCATTGCAGTACGAACTGACTGTGTCTGCGGCTATGGGGACTCAGCGCTGAAGTAGTAAGCGAAAGCAAAATCGACATACTTTGAAACGAAAGCGCTACCTTCCGCAACCCTCGCATTTTAACGCGATAGCGTTAAGGCCCCGTTCCAAAGAAAATCTGCTGTTGGCTTTCTGAGCGAAAAATCACGGGCATGGCTCTGGCATATGGTCCTCAGAGAGGAACCCAGGGGGCAGGTCGGTCACCTAGATGGCGTAATCTTGCGGTGCCACCGCAACCTGCCCACCGGATAGCGAGCAAACTGCCCACCGTGGCAGGTGGCAGATAATTAATGATCGGTCGCTCGGTAAGAGCAACCTGTGTGGTTGCTCGCGTAACCGCTGCACCACTGCGCCAGGAGGGGTATAAGGACTCCCAGGGATCTAAAATGCAAAGTAGAAAATGATGTTCTGCATACTTGTGAATTAACTCATTACGCTGTCGCGTCATATCTTTAAGGCAGAACTTAAATGTCCTCTCCAATTTTTTTTCCCGCCAACGCCGATCTGCTGCCATGGCTGTTGGCCATGGTCACTGCACTGTGCCCCAACGGACATTGCACTGTGCCCCAGACGATTGCGAAGCATAGGCAACCGAGTGGCCTCCACTTCTGTGCTTGTTTGTCCTAAGTACTGCTTCTGCAAGGAACATACCGGGATTATACCAGTGTGTCGGAAGAATGCTACCCTTATGCAGTAACACCGCATACAGTGTGTCCATTGAGGCGTTGGTTGTCGCTTCAGTGTCTGGGCTTTTCAGTGATAAGCCAGGCAAAAAACTGTATTTGTTTCGTATAATAACGCCTTTCCATTTTTTCTTCATCCAGAATGCTAAGTTGGCTGTCCCCTTTCTCCCGTGCTTCAGCGCCCAGTGGCACATCATGCTTCTAGGCGCATGAAAAACAGGCTGCACACCCGTTTTCCACTCTTCTTGCGCTGGATAGACAAATGCATAAACGGACCCGTGCGCTTGTGGTTACACAGCGCCCGTTTTTGAACGACAGTCTGCCCTGGCGCCTCCTGCATGGTGAGGTGCGGAAGCGTAGCTTTCCTCATGGACGTTTACTATAGCCGGATATACGTGTTCACCCCGCAGTGAAGCTCCGCCCACATTCAGGACGCCACCTGAAATTCCCCTGCTGTGTGAGAAGAAACTAGATCGTTCTTAAAGCTTTTCTTATTATCTAAACAAGGAACTGACCACAAGGCGAAATTATAAGCTGAAGAATTTTGATTCGTTGGGCTTGTTTCACAGAATGAAACATAAAAAGTTGTTTTGTTTACTGTTATGATTTGTCAGCGAAGCAATACAGGCGCCGCGAACCATGGCCCGTTGTTGCAAACTACTCTGTAGAGCGATAGCTCTACTCGATGCACCAACCCCGCTCAACACCACGTGACCGTTCCGCTGTCTGAATTTTGTCCTTCAACTTAGCCAATGCCACAGGACGCTGCGCAAGATCACTAGGCTATCGTCTTTTTTTTTCAAAATTGTATTTATTACAATTATGTGATGTTTTATGCACATGAGCTATGTGCAAAAATTATGTGCTGCATTCTGATGTATTAGCTATGTGCTCTGCGTTGACTATTTTCACACGCTTGGTTGCTTAGGTGTGCTAATTTGCCACTGTTTTCATAATGTTTGTACTTGGCTATTGCAACGTCCGAACATGCCTCGTGTTACAGTGCACCAAACTCTCGCGCTATGCATTGCAGAGCGTCGTCTTAATCACCTTCCACCTGCTCCGTCCGGCGGCACTGCCCGCTCATCGCCGTCTCCTGCGCAGCAAAAATCCGTGCTTTCTCCCTGATTGGAATGTAGCAAACATTCTGTGTAGTTTCCAAAATTCCAAAATTTGGCCCGGCCCAACCCCAAAATTTGATCTTGGGCGATTTGGACCATAGTCGATGCCCAACCATAATTGAGCGTGCCCGACACGATGGCGACCTACAAATTTGGTCCGGGCCGTTGCCAAAATGCCATCGCTCGACCTTTGGGTATAGGCGTGGTTAAACACTGCGTAATATATTTTTAATGTTGCATCCTACCATATGAGCTTGCATACTGACATCACGAGCCACACCTGAAGGAGCCTCGTTCTTGCCCCTTTGTGCCGGCATAGTCACTTAGCGACGACTGGACATATGTCGCTAAATCCGAAACACCGGCTGTACTGACGATCCCAGGACTCGAAGTTAAAAAATGGGTAGGAGGCGTAGCAGGGGTTTGCGTAATCCCTCCACAGCCTGGATAAAGTCATATTCCTAAGGAACTTGGTGGATGGCCTGCATGCGTTTCACTTTTCGCTACTGCCTATCCCACCCCTGGTTCCCTTCACCCTATCGCTGATTCCTGCTTCTGTGCGTCTCCCATATCTGAGCTTTCTCTCCTTGCCGTGTTCCCGCCATCCGAGTATGTGATCGCCGCCGCTTGTCCGTTTTCACAGCCTGCCGCCGTTTCCTCCCCGTTCTCACCGGGCTTGGGCCACACGCTGCATGCGCTTAAGCTCTCGCGCTCTTGTTTGCGTTCCTCGCCTGCTTCGTGTCGCTCGCCTCCTTTTCAGCCGAGCGGGGCACCGACGATTGCCGTGGCTCCCTAGCAAGGGGCGCTCTTTCTGCACTACAATGTTGCCCTCGCAAGTGGTGCATTTAGGCCGGGGAGGGGAGGGGAAGGGCCGCCCCCAGCAGACTCGCCCTTTACTCCGCGGTTTTATCCCCTGCCTTGTTCCTTTCCGTCCTTCGACTCTGCAAGCGCTTCTTCGAACGCTTCGCTCGCACCCAGCTGCTAAAATCCAGCGCACGCAAACTCGTGCAACAGCGCATATGAGCGCTATCTCGTCGTATAGCAGGACAGGCTGAAACCTTGAGGTCGCTAATGCGGCGCCGTGGTTGTCGCCCGAGCGCCGCTGCCTTCCCTCGCCAAAGCTACGAAGCCGGAGCACGGAGGCCACGACGGCTGCCACGACCTGCACATTTCCAACCGGAACCGCTCGACTGCCTCTTTTTGTGTCCCCACTTGCGTTACGTCTCCTACTGAGGCCGGCGAAGGCAAAAGAAGAACAGGGGGAAAACTGGAGGCCCTCCCATCTCGAGTGGAGAGCGGCGCACGTGTATTTGATTTCAGTGGAATGGTTTCGAATCGCCCCAGCCAGCGCCAGAAACGGTCGAGTCATTAAAACGGAAGTGGCGCGTGCGAGTCTGTGTTGGCTGAAATTGTTCGGTGCACTGCGCGATAGGTTTCATTAGGGAGAGGAAACTCGAGGCGGACCTTCTGTGCTTCCGCGTGGTTCCTTTTCTCGTTTTTGCCTGCATCCTGTTGCCCCTGGGGAACCTCTGCTTAATTAATTCCACCATCGCGACTCAGCGGGGCAGAATTGGAATTAAACAAAACGCGGAGCGAGCGGGCCCGCGGGAGGACTACCGGCCCGCCTCGAGATAACGCGCCAAGGCAGCTGGGGGCCCTCGGCTGCAGCGCTGTAATAAAGCGCGGCTGCTCTCCGGCCGGCCGCCGCCTAATGCAGGTGCGTTGTTTGTGAGGCCCCTGAACGCTGAGAGCGCCACTCTTTGCAGTTGCGCTTGAAGGATTCGCGCGCGCCGAGCTCTCCAAACGGGGCCTACATGGCTTGCGGTAGTCCTTGCCGCGGAAACGCAAGCTGTGTTCCCTTTTACCGTCTTGAATAGTGCGTCGGAAAAGGCGGTGTCTGCAGGAGGTATTCGTTCTAGGCAAAGAAAAGGCGACGGAAGTTCAGGTCTGCAAAATGAAGGGTTTTGGTGTTTCGTGCACCCAAGAGCTGAGCGGCTCTCCGCCAGATAATTATGCGAGTGCAGCGGTGGAAGAAAGAACGAATAAATAGAGGCATCACGAAGCAACGCAAACAAGAGCTCCGCGGCATTTGTGAAGACATGCACTCTTACTTCCATGCGTGTGTGTGGCCATATATGTACTCGGAGTTTCTTCTTCCAACTACCTTATCAACTGCAGGGAATGAGAATGCACCGAAAGGCAGTTCAGGTATGGTTCTGGAGAGCTTCCGAAACCCGGTGTATCAAACTGTCTCGTGACGCGTGCGTAACAGTGACGTAGAAGGCGCCTATTGATTGAAGAGAAAGCTCATGTCGAATATCTGAAAAATTACATGCGCATGAACTTCTGTCTTAATTAGTACACACACACACACACACACACACACACACACACACACACACACACACACACACACACACACACACACACACACACACACACACACACACACACACAGATATATATATATATATATATATATATATATATATATATATATATATATATATGCACTTTATACTGTGCATATTTCTCGCAAAGGCGAAGTGTTGCGAAATCTCCTCCGTCCCCGCCGATTCTATGGCCACTTGAGTTAACTGACATAAAAATAAATAAATAAATCACTCAGTCAGTCAGTCAGTCTATCAAAATCGCGTTAGATATGCCAGCACTGATGTGATTCGTTTTTAAAAGGGGCACCTTCCAATGTATCACATTACTATGGTGGACTTGTGAGAAAATTTAAGTAATGTGACATTATCGAGAATGCGGCCTTCGTAGATTACAGAAAAAAAAATAATTTTTTCAGGTAGTGAAACCATGAACAATTATGCAGAATTAAGGTTTCTGAAGGCACACGTAAATAAGTTAGAAAAGGTGCTCTAAGCCTGCTCAGCGACTATAGTTTTTCATAAGGGGAATGAAGAAACGTTAGTCTCAAAGGTTGCCAAGCCGGATGAGAGTTGCTTCGTTCATACGTGTTGCATAAGTTCTAGGAGTATTGACAGCGTGAGACTTTGTAGAATTGAATGTAACAACAGGGATTCCTACGAGAACTAATATTTGCTAGTTAAATTGCTCCGTAAAGTCGCTCCGTAGGCCCTCATGAGCCCTAGGTAGAAATGACCGCGGCGTAGACATGACTGCCTTTATTATGCTTGCTTTATGTGAACATCTTTTAAAGGGACACAAAGAAAATATTAAACGTTGTCTCTATCAATATACTATGATATTCTAAAGACAAGTAACTACTATACTCGAAAGCGGTGTTTTCATAAGTTTGAAAATACTCCCATAAACTGCCCATAAAAAAATAAAAAAAAGAAACGCAGGTATCATCACCAGCGGGCAAATTCGGAAGTAAATTGCATTCGCCGACATGGAATTTTTTTGAAAATACTAGAGGCTACACTGGACCGCCATTCACTTCAAAACGGTGGCCACGAGTCCTCTTCAGTGTCGACGTCACGCGTTTTAATATAGCGGAATTCTCTCAGCCGCAACTGTTTTTTTTTTCTATCCGAAAAACGTTAACATGCCCAGAAAAAAGGCAGAAAATCAATATTCACTGATAAGAATATTTGCGTGTCTCTTGAACGTTCATAGTGTACGGCACTGTCTGAGTGTCTTCATTTTTTTTGTTGTTGAGAAATTGTTCTTACGCCGGTGTGATTGATAGTTGAGTGCTTGAAATGCGCTAGGCCTGGTCAATTTTCTGCCATACACTTCTATTATTATTGACGCGTTGTGATTTGTACTGTAGGCTGCTGTTATGGACATGTGTAATGTGTCTTCAGTTACTGTGCGGCCGTCCCGTCTGTGGTGAGAACTAATAAGTTCATGTAATGCTCTTGCTCGAGAGAGGTGGTTCACCTTTGCAACTCTGTAGATGTCGTGTGTGTATCTTTAATATGTCCCGTCTTCGCGCAAGTACGTACCCGTTCAAAGGTAAGAAGTAGACGATGCCACTGACCAGCACCAACCTTTCCAACGTCTTTATAACAATCAAGAAAAAAATAGATCAATAAGAAATGTAGAATGGAAGACTTTACCAACGTTGTGCCTAAGTTGTGCTACTAAGTTGTGCCCGAGAGTAGAGCGTGAAAACAAAAGAAGCTAGTGAGACATTGGCGAAGGAGTAGCGGCATACACGCATCATAAAATAACAATTAGTGGAAAACCAGAAGCGGTTGCCGTACTTTTGGCATACGCACCGCCAAGCGATGAACGACACCTTTATCGATAGGCCCTTTCAATCGCGATTCGCGAGCATACTTTATGACAAGCCTTATTAATAAGAGTGGTTCCAGTATGTTGAATTCTTAATGGGACCTGATGGCGCGAGTTCGATCCCGGCCGCGGCGGTCAAATTTCGATGGAGGCGAAATTCTAGAGGCCCGTGTACTTCCGATGTCAGTCCACGTTAAAGAACCCCAGGTGGTCGAAATTTCCGGAGGCCTTCATTACGGCGTCCCTCATAGCCTGAGTCGCTTTAGGACGTTAAATCATCATAAACCAAACCAATCTGAAAGGATGATTTCGGGCTATTTCCGAGGCAGAACAACGAAATACTACCGCTCAGATCAGATACGGGAACAAAAACCGATAACGAGACTAACATCGGAAGGACAGTGCAGCCAAATACTCTTGCTTCGGAAGCATCGTCATCATAAAAATTATCATCATTATCAGCCTGACAACGCCCACTCCAGGACAAAAGCCTCCCTATCATTAAACCTGCCCTGCACCAGCTGCCACTCCCCTATCCCCACAAACTTCTTAATCTGATCCACCCATCTTACCTTCTGCCGTCCCCTGCTACGCTTAATTACGGCACCTGGAATCCTGTCTGTTACCCTTAGCTAGCAACGGTTATATTGCCTTCGTGTTACATGCCCCGCCCATGCCCATTTCTTCATCTTGATTTCGACTAGAATGTCATTAACCCATGTTTGATCCCTGACCCATTTGCCGAGGGGTGGGCTTTTCTCGCACCCTCTTGAAAGATTTTACCGTCCCTGAGCAGTTTCTACTACGTCAAAATTTTTGTATTACTTTTTGCGACTGTAGTTTCCTTTCGCAAATGTGCTTTCACAAGAGTTCTTACCGCAAGGACATTCCATTCGAACGAAGACGCAGGTAGCGCTTTTGAGGCCGTATTTATCTGGTTACACTGTCATATTTAGCGGTATGCAATGTCGTCGCCACTTCATTCCATTTTAGCGTCTCCATCATTTCACATCACTGATAACTGTAGGGGTGACAATGAGTGTTAAGGAGATTATTAGCAACAGAAAGCCTCATTTACTACGGGGCATGACTTGCCGGGAGTGGGAATTATAAAAAGTCTACAAGGAAGAAGTTGAAACAACGATTTTGATCCATGCGTTAGTCTCTTCAAGCAGACTCACTTGTCTGGACAGGAGCATTCATTAACTGCTGCAAGCCAAACTTTAGTTACGGAAACTGAGCTTAGAAGGTCCTTAGTTCTTTAAACAAGTAATTGATAAAGGCGACCTAAGGCGCTTATGGCTTATCTCTGCTGTAGAAGGTTCTCCACGCGCTCTACGCAATTTCGGTGAAAGCAGACTAAAGGTGAATGACAGGTGGTGAGGTAGAGAGATGTGTGCGAGTCATTTAGTAGATAGTAATGACCACCCTTAGCAAAGTTAATAGGGGAAGCTCAGATGGGATACCCTGTATGCTTGCATTCACTGCGCGAAAATGTTTCCTGTTTGCCTGTGCGTGCAAACGGCCGTATATTGTTGATCTTCGATCGTTTTCCGCGAGCGGCTGCCCTTTAATCTTGCAAAGTAATCACAGATTGATTGCTCCGTGTCCTGATGTATCTGCTGTCAATGACAGCGTGAAATGGACTTGCTCGAAACCGTGTTCCCATAAGGCTCGAGTGAGCAATTAAACGCGCTAACTCCACCCTGTCAGCGGCCGCCGTTGTACGCGCCAGAGAAGTGTATGGCGCTTGTTATAAAAACGCGTAAAGTATTATGCATTTCAGCACAACTTTATGTTGTCGCTACCATACAGTATAAGGAATGTGTGTTCTGGAAACGTCTAAAGATATTTGGTGTTTGTGGCGTGTACTTATGTGCAGCAGTTACACACCACTTCCTGCCAACGTAGGCCACTGTCATGTTCCTTGTACAGCAGTCGGTTCTTCAGCTCGCAGAACTGATGTGGAATTTCTTCTTATATAACTGATAATGCTAACCTCTTTACTCTGTGCATTTTGTTTCTTTGCCCGCGATCTAGTTGGTCTTCTCGGCCTTAGCAGGGAAAAACTGCTGAGCAGAAAATCCTGACCGCCTTTCAACGCCGCACATATGTCTTTAGTCAACGCGTTCAGTACATGAGTCGTAATTACGCTTTTGAAAGACGCAGAAAAATTGAAACGTCTGGTTTTTATTTGAGAAGCAGGCACGGGCTCACTTTAACTTTCGAATAACTTATGGGGCAGATTGTTGAGACGTGAGATGCATTGCACATATATTAGAAGTTCCGTAGACGCCAGCGGTGGCGAGAATTTTCAGTTCTTGATCTGCGAGTAGCCACACATTTAGGAGACGTGCTTGGTACAACTGACAGCGTTAATAACGCACAACACGAGAAACCTACCAAATTTAGGAGAACCTTGTTTTAGAATTGGCGCTTGTTCCACCAGTCCTCTTACACGTCTCAGCCGCTTGAAAGGAGGTATACCTGGTGAAAAAGCAATTTCCCCGCTCCCTCGACGTGGAGGAACATCATCACCATCATGCATCAGGACAAAGACAAAGAGTATGGTGAGCTGCCATAAAAAAACGTAAACCAATGAGCTCCTGCCTGTACCACTAAAGTATCACAGGCTTAACCCAATCGTAATATAAATGAAAAGGCCCGAAGGCAATGTTGTACTTTTGCCACCCGAAGGTGGGAAAATAAAAAAATGGGGTAATGCTACTAAGCGACCCACAGCCGGGGGAGCGGGCCCGGGGAGACTCCCCTGATCTCCCCTGGGACGTAGCGGAGGGGGTGGGACATAGGTTGTGGGAATGGGACTGAGGGAAGGGTTATGGGTAATGTGATGGGAATGGGGACAGCGAAATATTGACCCTCATTTTATCATCGCTCGACTCCTGTCTGGCCAGGACAGGGAGGGCGTCGATGTTCTCCAATGGTGCGGCTCCACTCACGGGATGCCCGACCACCCAACGACGCAATAGCTCCGACTCGGAGACAGGGAATCCTAACCCGGGGCAGCTGCCTCGGGCTCCTCCACGACTTTCAGGGGTCCGGTTCGGACTTGCATTACGCTCCCAGCTACTAACCGTCGAGTGTTTTTCGCGGCTTTTCAGACTCCGGAAGTATGTGTGGTGGATCCCAGGGACCCACCTGTGCTTCCAACCAACCAACCATGCACTTATTTCCTCCCCTGGCTTGCTCCACACCTACTGAGGAGGGAGTGTTCAGGGCCGGGCTGACCGGGCCACAAACCAAGAACCTGGCCGAGGGTGAGATAACCCGGGCCTACTCCACCGCTACTCCACAACATCGACGGTTTTTGCATCGGTCCAACTAAGGTCCGCCTTACCTCGGCGTCCCGCGCTCTAGCCTCACGGCCCCGCGGTCAGCCATCCCTGGCTGCTTCCCCGAGGACATCGCTCCCAAGGAGCCCTTCTGCTGGAAACCCCCGCGCGGACCTGGCCTCTCCGTGGCCAGAAACCGACGCGCCAGCCGGTAGCCACGCACGCCCCCGCGTGCAGAGGCTTTTTGATTTTCGAGCAGTTTTTGAGTCCAATTCCGTGAGTTCAACCTGATTATTAAACCAGGCCTGCCTCCGCTCAGGCATCGGACCTCACGTGCGCGACTGGCCCACTCAGTCGCTTGGGAGTCGCTGCCACTCCCATGGGGTTTTGCATCCCCAGAGGACGGGCCCCGGCCAGCCCATCCCCACCGCTGTGCGTTGCACCGGAACAAAGCCTAGTAGCCGAAACTACACCGGCCCGTATCCGGTGGCAGGGGGGGGCCACGGGCAGGCCGCACAGTCGGATTTCCCCCCCCCCCCCCCATGCATCAGGACAGTGGCGGCATGGCCGAGGGGATAACTCCCTCTAGGGGAAGCAGCGACGGGTGTGTCCACCTCGATGGCTACGCGGAATTGCGCGCAGTCTCTTCGGGGTCCGGCAAGCGTCGTTTGTGGATGTGGCCACACGCACTCGTCGCTTCCCGCGGCAGGCGCACGGAAAGATCCCGGGCCCTGCCGCTGGACTTCTGGTTCCGGGCAGCGAAGCGAGCGCAGCAAACGCCCGCTCTCGCCGCCTCCCATGGCAATTGCCCTAATAATGCGGCGCTCACGGGAAGACCCGGCAAGAGACACTTTTCGTTGGGCGCACGCAGTGAGCTAGCGTACGCTAACGTATAACTCCTAACGTTACGGACAACTACGGACACGTTACGGGAAGCGTTGACAGGAGGACGGTACCCTGCTCGCCAGCTTCGGAATACTAATTACATGCCGCCCCTGCATTCTTCCACGCGACAGCTCGCTCTAATGGTAGCGGTTCGCTTATTTCGCACACTCTCGCCCACACGTAGAGGCGTAAGCGACAACTAGCCCCTGTTTTTCACATGCTTGGGCAAATTTCAAGCTAAGGCGTAAGTGTGTTTTCCTCTTAGCAACGACACCTGGCGTTTAAATTCACTACCTTTTAGTGACTTGTCACATTTTCTTCATTTCCATATTTTTTCTTCTTATAGCAAGAACAATAGCTCGCAATGCACCCGCCCTTATGAATAAATACAGATTAAAATTTCTTCAACCAAGCATTGATATGCTTTGACGTCTTGTCACTGGATATCGCCACTGTTTACGCGTGTTCCCGAGGGACGGAACGAAAACTAAAAAGTGCCGTGTTTGCGCCATTTTCATCGCACACTCAACCAAAAGTTTCTATTGTCGACGCGTGCAAACGTTCGCCGCTGATACCGCTGAAGTCGCTCCCCTGTCCCAGCCGGTAAGTCGGAAGCCCTTCTTACGTAGCCTTCTACTTCCGAGAAATGTCTCGCTGACGTTTTGCAACTAGCTGGCCCGCTCTGTGTATTGTTTGCAAGTGCAATGAATAGCACCTGAGCGTACACGCCCAGCTGTCGTCCCTCCCTGTGTTCCGATAGAGCACGGGCACCTCCGCGGTTAGCAGGCCGAAACGCAGCGCCCGCGGAGTGGGAATGCGCGGGGCGCAAGACTGACCCCGCTCTCTCATAACATTCGATATATCTTCAGATAAGGGATCGCATCAGAGCGTGCGCATAGCTGCGGCACGCATGCAGCTGCCGGGAATCACCTGCAATACCGATGAGATCGGTTTTCGAAGTCGGTACGGTCACGTATTTTGCTACACTTGTGCACGCGTTGGTTGAAAACGTTGGCAGCTACCTCCTATTGTGTGCATAGCAGGCTGCGCTCTAAACACCAATTCGTCTATGTGGGAGTAGAAAGGGAGTAAGCTGTCATCTAGCGCTTCCCCTTTTATAAAAGGTTGTGTGCTTGAGGACACTCTACTTCCTTTTGACTCCTGTCTTCTTAGAGTGTACGAAGTCTTTCAAGTGCACCGTATTCGCTTCCGAATACCTGCACCTTGCATGTACGGCAAAGGTTCGACCGCTGTCAACGCTGTGCAACACGGAAACTCTTGAAATTTGCCCAACAAGAGCTGTGACCGATTCCGAGTTGCGAGTCAGGGAACAGAAGGGCGGGCGAGCAAATTGAAGCCAGCGAGGGAACGTCAGTGAGATATTTAATACTGCAGGGAAGGTGTTATTCATGTTAGTGAACGAGATATTTTTCTTACCGAGGTGAAGCAGCGTGAATGAAGGGATTAAAGGACGCCTTCATGGTTGTGGAGGCTGCAGTCAAGTACTACACCAGTGCGGCCCACTCCTGTTCTCGCACCTATGGGGCAGAAACGTGGAGTTTAACGAGGAGGGTTCGGCTTAAATTCAGGACAACGCAGAGGGCGATGGAACACAATTTTAGGTGTAACATTAAAGAACAGGAAGAGGGCAGAGTGGATCAGGGAACAAAGGCGGGTCAATGAGATCCTACTTGAAATCAAGAAAAAGCAATGGGCTTGGACAGGACGTGTAATGCGAAAGGTAGAGAACCGCTGGTCGTTAAGCGTAAACGACACATACCCAGCAATTCTAGACAAAAGCATTTTTGAGCGGTAAACCATTTATGACTTCAATTTTTTCATATAATGTAAAATTTCACTATAACAATCGATATATCCGCAGATTATCCGACAGCAGTCTTCTATTTTTTTTTCTATTCACGTTTTTCCTATCGCAAAAAAAGCGTTCCCCATTGGCTTTCTATGGCAGTCTTAACTGTTCGATGCGATCGCTGGAAACACTTTAAAGACAAATTTTGCTGCGTGTCAGGATAATTCACCATTCATTATCTTCAATATTTCCATACCAGAGTCTTACAATTATCCAATTTTCAAAAATTTTGCCTGAGAAAGCTGGACTTGGAATGCCCAGATAATGGCACATACCCAGCAATTCTAGACAAAAGCATTTTTGAGCGGTAAACCGTTTATGACTTCAATTTTTTCATATAATGTAAAATTTCACTATAACAATCGTTATATCCGCAGATTATCCGACAGCAGTCTTCTATTTTTTTTTCTATTCGCGTTTTTCCTATCGTAAAAAAGCGTTCCCCATTGGCTTTCTATGGCAGTCTTAACTGTTCGATGCGATCGCTGGAAACACTTTAAAGAAAAATTTTGCTGCGTGTCAGGATAATGCACCATTATCCTCAATATTTCCATACCAGTGTCTTACAATTATCCAATTTTCAAAATTTTTGCCTGAGAAAGCTGGACTTGGAATGCCCAGATAATGCAAGAGTAGCAGGTGTAGCGGCAAAAAGTTAGATGCGCTAATGAGATTAGGTAGCTGCAGCTGGCACAGGACAGGGTGTTGGGGACGAGGGGTCCTTGAGTGAGCTGACTCTTTCAGCGCCGCAGGTCCCTTCTCCGAAAGACGTTGTCGGACTTGGTTATGAAGGAAACTGTACAGGGGGTTTATTTTACATTATTTACAAGATTTTGGAACCCATTGGAGGGTGGTGGGGGAAGGTCGGAGGATCTGAGAAGGTCTGAGGATGATCGAGGATTCCTTCTCACGGCACTCGTCGTCCGGTTTAAAAAGGGTCCGGTCCCCAGGATTCCCCAGGTCCGAGAATGTCTTCGCCAGGTTGGGCGTGGCCTAACTTGCGCTGTCGTACACACACACACACACACACACACACACACACACACACACACACACACACACACACACACACACACACACACACACGCACACACACACACACACACACACACACACGCACGCACACGCACACGCACACGCACACGCACACACACACACACACACACACACACACACACACACACACACACACACACACACACACGCACAGCACTTCACATAGGGACGCGCCCCGTCACATGCCTCGCCGGAGAAAGAGGGTGCCGCTGGACAATCGCCCCCACCAGAGAGAGCGGTGTCTTCGCGTCCGAACGACAGTTCTCACGCTCCAGCCGAACACGTCTTCCGGGAAGTCCGAATGGGCGAGGCACCGGCGAGCAGGCATAGTTGAAGGGGTGCTCCGGGCCGCACGATCTTCCGCGAACAATGTTGTTTTCAAACGGCAGTGAAATCCTCCGTCTCGAATCCAATAAACCTCGCGAGGACCGAGCGTGGGAAACAAGATGCCTATCACCGTGCAGGGAGCCCGGTTGCAGGTGTCCTGGCCGAATACGCAGCTGAATCAGACCACCGGCTGTGGCCAGAAACCTTACAGCTCCTCCGCGGCCCGAAAAATCTCGAATGTCCAGCGTTGACGACCGCTGGGCAGGAAGAGATGAGATGGCGTCCGTGTTGGTCCCCTGGATTGCAATATCATCGCCCCCAAGGCAGAACCCAAAGCACCACCAACAAAGGAAAGCGCAGGTGGGACGTTCCAAACAGCGAAGCACTGCCCCACCCGCAAGCGCTCGGACTTCGCCAAAGAATCACCAGGTTTCTTCCATTGACAACAATACACTTTAAAAAAAAATTGTGTTCAAATTTGGGTTAATGTTGTGCCGACTGAGCGCGAAACATCTCCTTTTGAAACTGCCACAGCCGGATTACTCGGAACAAAGTAAAAAAAAAAAACACTCACACAGGAGGAGATTCCTCTCAGTTCTCCCGCTTACATCAGTCTGCTCAAGCCATCAGCATTTCCGTGCCGTTTCCCCTTCTTATAACGCACCGAGAAATTGTACTGTTGGAGAGCCAGACTCCATCTGAGCAAGCGACCATTTTTGGGGGACATCTGTCGCAGCCACGTTAAAGGACAATGGTCAGTCTCAAATACAAACTTTGCTCCGTACAGGTAACATGACAACTTCTGCGCTGCCCAAACTAAACACGCGCACTCTTTTTCGGAAGCGCTGTACGCTTCCTCTCGACTGGTCACTTTGCGGCTGATGTACAGAACTGGGTGTTCTTCATGGTCGTAGCCAACTTGGCTTAAGACAGCACCCAGCCCTCTATCACTGGCATCACACTGGACTATGAACTCTTTCCCATAGTCAGGGGTCCTGAGCAAGGGTCGGGACACGAGTGCTTCCTTCAGGCTTTTGAAGGCGTTTTCTTTTTGTTTATCCCAACTTACGTTAGTAGGTGCTCCCTTTCGCAAGGCGTCAGTTAAGGGACTAGCCCGCTGTGAGTAGTTAGGAATATATCGCTGGTAGTACCCAACTAATCCCAAAAATGAGCGAATGGCCGTTTTCGTCCGTGGTTGCGGGAATGCTGCGATCGGGGCAATCTAGTTCCCTGGCCTACAACGTGGCCCAAGTACGTCACCTGTGCGCAACCAAATCTACACTTTTCTGCCTTCAGTGTCAGTCCAGCCTGTCGTAAACTGGAAAACACAGTCTTTAGGTGTTCTAGATGCTCTTGCCAGGTTTCCGAAAAAATTGCCACATCGTCTAAATAAGGGAGTGCAAAGCACTGCATGTCCATGAGTTTCGATGTCCATGAGTTTCGAGAAGCTGTAGGGGGCATTCTTCAACCCAAAACTAAGCATTAAGGGTCGAAAGGTGCCCGCTGGGGAGATGAAAGCGGCATACCTGCTCGCGCTTTCTGAGAGGGGAACTTGCCAATATCACCGTACGAGATCGAGGGTGGAAATGAATTTTGCGCCGCTCACCCTTTCTATCCTTTCCTCTATGTTGGGAATCGGGTATAGCTGATCCCTGGTAATTGCATTAAGCTTTCTATAATACACACAGGGACGAGGATCTTTCCCTGGGGCCTCAACAAGAATTAGCGGTGAGGTATATTCACTTTACGCTGGCTCTACAACCCCTAACTCCAACATGCGCTGAATTTCCGCGTCCATTATTTCTTTTTGCCGCGGTGATACCCTGTAGGGTTTCGACCGTACCGGCTCATCAGAGGTGAGCTCGATTTCGTGTGTCAGGAGGTGTGTCTTTCCCGGATGACTGCTAAATGGGCCAGCGAATTCGCTCAACAACTGCTTTAGCGTGTCGACCTGTGTCCCGCTTAGGAAATCTGCATTCACGGAGTGAGCCAGAATGTTTTCCACGTTGTCACTAGCGTCCGCACCTCCCTTCCAACCCTGACTCTCGCTGTCCAGCTCTTCTGGTTCATTTAGAGTCAGATTGACGATCCCGCTGCGTTCCACGAACGGCTTCATCAGATTGCAATGATAGATTCTCACCTGCTTTCCCCTGCCTGGAACCCTTAGCGCGTAATTCGTCTCCGAAAGTTTTTGCAACACTTCTACTGGACCAGCCCAGTGAACTTCCAGCTTGTTTTTTCTCGATGGCCGGAGGATCATCATGCGATCGCCCGCGGTGAAACCTCGAAGGCGAGCGTTTTTGTCATAATAGACCTTGGCGGCCTCCTGGGCAGCTTTCATATTTCGATTTACTAATTCCCTCGTGTTGTTAAGGCGGTCCAGTAGCTTAAGCACGTACTCAACCACTGTCTGGTTCTCTCCTGTCCCTTCCCACATTTCTCTCAGCATTCGGAGGGGAGAGCGGAGGGCTCTTCCGTACACGAGTTCTGCTGGCGTAAACCCCGTAGCTTCGTGGGGGACAGTTCGTAAAGCGAAAATTGTGGCCGGCAGACAATCCTCCCAGTCTGCTTTATGCTCATAACAAAGAGCGCGTAGCACCCGCTTCAGCACCGAATGCCATTTCTCTACACTGTTGGACTGCGGATGATACACCGAGCTGTGCAACAGTTTTATTCCGCATCTTTCTAGGAATGTGGTCGTCAAGGCGCTTGTAAAGACCGTCGCCTGATCGGCTTGGATTTCGGCCGGAAATCCTATTCTCGCGAACACTAACAAAAGGGCATCAACTATTTCTGTGGAGCTCAAGTCCTTCAACGGAATTGCTTCGGGAAATTTTGTGGCGGGACATAGCATAGTAAGCAAGTACTTATAGCCGAATTTCGTGTTAGGCAAAGGGCCTACTGTGTCTATTGCAAGCCGGCGGAAAGGTTCCGAGATCAATGGAACAGTTTTCAGTGGAGCCTTCCATGTCTCTTCCGGCTTGCCCACGCTCTGGCACGCATCGCATGATTTTACGTAGCGTTCTGCATCTTTGAAACAACCCGGCCAATAATATTCCATTAATAGCCGCTCCTTTGTTTTATTGATTCCCAGATGTCCTGCCCAGCCATTTCCATGGCAGAGACTCAGAATGTCCGCTCTGTATTTTTCGGGCATGACCAGCTGATCAAATGTTTTGCCTTTTCTGTCCTGGTAGTGTCGGTATAGTAAGCCTCCCTTCTCATGCATCGTTATGTTGCGTCTCTCGATGCCCTCTTTAGCTGTAAGCTGCAGTCTTTCCAAAGTGGGATCCTGCTTCTGTTCTTTTGTTAGGGACTCCCTGTTCACCTGCAGAAGGCGATCAAAACTACGCGATGTTGGAGATAAAACGGATCCTTCAGCGTTTTCTGATTCCTCTACCGACTTAGTGGTTGAAGTCCCTCGTCGCTCATTTGCTCGGTCAGCTGTCTGGCTTTCATTCTTCGTTGATTCACTTCCCTCCTCATTTGATTGCAACGATATGCTGGCTGGTGCGTCTCTGGCTACCTGAGGTTCGGGAATCTGACTTAGTTGAGATGCGAGCTGACGAGTTTTCGATCTTGTCAAAGCTTGTATCACCCCGCTTCCGAGTTTCTGGCCTCTGTCGCGTAGCAATTGGTCTGATCGATTCGAGAAGAGGTAAGGATATTGAAGTGGCACGGCCTTCGAAACTGCGGCCTCAGTGATTAGCTCTCCAAACGGTCCACAAATTATCACTCTAGCTATGGGAAGGCATACACTGTGTTCTTCTACTGCCTGTTTTATCCACGAGACTTCTCCCGTAAAATCGTCCACTGACACGTAAGACGGGTGGACAACGTCCATCGTCACGGCGCTATCACGAAGCACCCTGCACGGTTTCCCGTTAACGTGCAGCTCGTGCAGGTATGGCTTAAGGAGCTCTAGATTCTCGGCGTTATCCTCGACGCACGAGAACACCAAACGTTGCTTTGTACACTTGGCTGCAAAGTGCCCGACACCATTGCAGTTGTAGCAACGAAATGGCCTACTAGCCTCAAACTCTTTTTTCGCGGCTTTGTTAGCTCCCTGTCTCTTCGCCTGTTCTTCACGCTTTTCTGGCGCTACCTTCGTTGCCTCCGATTGCTCCGAACTTCTAGCACTTCGCGTCTTTCTGCTAGGCCCTTTATCTCGCATCGCGTTTCGAGCGTGTGACGCACCCTCTTCAGTGCTCAACCTTCTGCGCGAAACGTACTCCTCTGCCAGCTCAGCGGCCCTTTCAACTGTGTCGACTCTTTCCCTGTCTTGAACCCACAGTTTCACCACTTGGGGAATGCTTCGGTAAAATTGCTCAAGGCAAAAACACTCAATGATTTTGTCTCGGCTTTCATAAACCTCGGCTCCTTTTAGCCACTCTAGCAGATTCGTCTTTAGTCCATACGCGAAATCCGGATAGCCCTCGGTATCGTTTTTCATTGCGTTCCTGAAGCGCTGTCGGAAAGCTTCGGCTGACAGACGGTACCTTTTTAGCAGGCTGGCTTTGACTTTTTTGTAGTTAGCTGCGTCTTGTGTGCTAAGTCTCGCTATGACTTCAGCTACTTCACATGGCAAGAGTGTCAGAAGCCGTTGCGGCCATGTACTGCGAGCAAAGTTCTCCCTTTCGCAAGTTCTCTCAAAGTTTCCCAGGTACAATCCTATGTCCCTTCCACTTTCATAGGGCTGCATGAATCTGTTCATTCTATATCATTGTACATCGCTTGCTCTTTCAGGAGACCCGGCTCTCGTACGGTCGCCTTTTTTTCGATTTTCGCTTTCAAGCTGCAATCGCTTTAGATTTTTTTCTTCTTTTTCAGCTTCCCACTTTTGCCGTTCTTTCTCTTTTTCCCATTCCGCTTCCCTTTTTCTTTTTTCTTCCTGTACCAAATTCCACGTATCTACCAGCTGATCGTCATCTACGTGCTTTTCAATTGTCTTGCATATTTCAAGTTTTGTAATTTTTCCCTGTACTTCTATTGACAGTTCCTCGCATAACAACAGCAAGTCCGACTTTGACAATATCATAAGGTCCATGACAACGCTTTCTCCGCTTTGGCAATGCTATCTTCAAAATGTCGTGAGATTACCCTTTCTCAATTGACATACACTTCCCAGTGATTCTAGATTATTCTCTCAAAATCTGAAGCCTGGCGAATCCTATAGCAAAATGCCGAAACGCTTACCGGTTGAGAAATCACGATGTCGCACGGTCCATCCCAGCTGCTGCCAACCAGTTGTTGGGGACGAGGGGTCCTTGAGTGAGATGACTCTTTCAGCGCCGCAGGTCCCTTCTCCGAATGACGTTGTCGGACTTGGTTATGAAAGAAACTGTACAGGGGGTTTATTTTACATTATTTACAAGATTTTGGAACCCATTGGAGGGTGATGGGGGAAGGTCGGAGGATCTGAGAAGGTCTGAGGATGATCGAGGATTCCTTCTCACGGCACTCGTCGTCCGGTTTAAAAAGGGTCCGGTCCCCAGGATTCCCCAGGTCCGAGAATGTCTTCGCCAGGTTGGGCGTGGCCTAACTTGCGCTGTCGTACTCACACACACACACACACACACACACACACACACACACACACACACACACACACACACACACACACACACACACACACACACACACACACACACACACACACACACACACACACACACACACACACACACACACACACACACACACACACACACACACGCACGCACACACACGCACACACACACACACACACACACACACACACACACACACACACACACACACACACACGCACAGCACTTCACATAGGGACGCGCCCCGTCACATGCCTCGCCGGAGAAAGAGGGTGCCGCTGGACAATCGCCCCCACCAGAGAGAGCGGTGTCTTCGCGTCCGAACGACAGTTCTCACGCTCCAGCCGAACACGTCTTCCGGGAAGTCCGAATGGGCGAGGCACCGGCGAGCAGGCATAGTTGAAGGGGTGCTCCGGGCCGCACGATCTTCCGCGAACAATGTTGTTTTCAAACGGCAGTGGAATCCTCCGTCTCGAATCCAATAAACCTCGCGAGGACCGAGCGTGAAAACAAGATGCCTATCGCCGTGCAGGGACCCCGGTTGCAGGTGTCCTGGCCGAATATGCAGCTGACTCAGACCACCGGCTGTGGCCAGAAACCTTACAAGGGTTAATTAGAGAGATATGGGAGAGGCCTTAGTCCTGCAGTGGGCGTGCCCAGATAATGCAAGAGTAGCAGATGTAGCGGCAAAAAGTTAGATGCGCTAATGAGATTAGGAAGTTTGAGGAGATAAGGTAGCCGCAGCTGGCACAAGACAGGGTTAATTGGAGAGATATGGTAGGTGCCTTAGTCCTGCAGCGGGCGTAGTCGGGCTGATAATGATGAATCAAGGAAATAGCTCCGCTCCTGCACTGAGCTGCTATATCGACGACTTACATGAAATTTGAGAACTCTTTTAGAGTTTTTGCAGGTACGTTCTTACAGTACTCGGGTTTTTATTGCAAGGCATTTTCCTACTCTGTTGGAGAGGTTCTCGAGGCAATTAACTGTCATAATTTCACTACAGACGCATCATATCTCATGGTTCCGGCAAGAAAAACAGCCATAAACACATCATGCAAAACCATTCAAAGAGACTCTTCGCTCTGCAACGTCCGCAATAATTAAAATATGTAACCGCCGTATATACTGCATTGCTGCCTAGGACCGCCTAGTTGAGATAACGAACTGTTCTCACGATAATGTGAAAGGTGACCCAGAAAAAGGGGCTCCTCTGCAGTCTTTAACATGCACCTTCTCAATTTTTGGGGATCGATGACTGTGGCATAAAATAACTGCGACATTTCGGTTACCTAGGCTCTTTCCTTGAAATTTTCTTTGAAAGAAAACAACAAGAAAGTAAAGCAGAGTGGTCTGCTGGTCTATAAGAAAACCGAAAGCCTGTATTTTGGTTTTGTTTTCCGAACCCGCTCAAAATGGCAAAGGCATGAAGTTGGAAACAACCTTAATGATCCCGACACTAGGAGTTAAGCTTTCTTAACTAACTGCACAAGTTATTTTTGAATGACCAAGACGCCGGCTATCCGGGGTGGCCTAAAATTGCAGCCACCGCGGAAGCCGCTAATGACAACTTATCAGGCGATATAATTAAGATTATTAATCGCGGCTTAATTGTTATGCCAAGTAACGCCGCAACAGCATACACTGCTGTTGCAATTGTCTCAACAGAGGCGGTATTGGGAAGGTAAAAAAAAGAAAAGAATTAGAAATGAAAAATCATCCGTATAATCTTTTTTTCTTATGCTAAATGCATATGATATCGAATATGTGTCACCTTTTCTCGTAGCATTCGCTACTGTAACCATGCAGCTTCTGCTTACGACGTAAAAAATGTTCTCGTCCCTATTGGAGCGGGCGTCGGCAACAGATATTGCGCCAAAGGAAACGCGCGTACGCGAAGAGACAGTTCCTTTTTATGTCCTCGTAGCTGTGGAGAACACATTTGCTCCAAAGCTGACACAATGGGCGAAGTCGCAGTTGGAACATTCTCATCAGCACACTACCGAACTAAATCAATCGCTCTTTTCTTCGCTTCTGGGACGAGTTAATTAGCGATGATTTGTACAACTTCGGAAGGTCCGGAAGCAGCTCCTTTCATTAACGGGAAAGAATGTATGCGGCGGAGGCACTGAGCTCATTGCCGTCGCTAAGACTATTTTCCCATCCGGGTACCGTGTAGTACCGTGCACCGTTACGCAGTTTCCAGATTGTGCTGGCTCATTGGTTGGGGTCCCAAGGCATCGTAGGCACTCGGCCCTTGGCCTGGTATTCAAGACAGGCTCGGAAGCCGCTGGCCGGAAGTTGACTTGGCCCGAAGCTCTGGAACCAGTAATCTCCGCCAGGGGAGCTACTTGGCGCCGCGCTGGAAAAGTCGGGGACAATAGTGTTTCGCGTTATTTGCGAACCAAGCCTGTGCGTCCGTTGAACGGAATTAATCAGCCGCACTGGTTCCGCGGTCGGCAGGGCTCCTCGCGGAGACACTGGAGCACGCAAATCGACGATGCGCGCGCTTCCGCCTTTAATTAGCGCCATTAGGTTCGCTCGATTGGGAACTGCGCCGGAGTGACTTCTCCGCGGTGCGCACGTCGAATACTGGCGTGACGCATAATGCGTTCGGAAACATCTCGAGCGGGCGCGCGTGGTCGCCTACCAGTGCATTACGGGGCGGCCTCACTCTGCGCGGTCTCTGCGCCTGCCTGGGCAATGGACGGCTAATCAGCGGGATCCGCCGGGGGAAACGCCGCTCTCCTATTCACGCAGCTGCTGCCCCCAGTGCTTCGGGCAGCCCGCCTGAAAACGTGCTCGCCTCTATTGGCGCATGGCTGCGTCCGGGCGTCCCGTCACAATGCGTTCCTCTTCTCCATCACGGAGCCCCTCAAAACGCGCCTACTTTTCATTGCTCGGAGAGAGGATGGAGCCCTGAACGCCGCTGAATGGATCGCGGAATAACGGCCGAGCAGGCTCTTCTTCCGATGCCTTTATATGCTGCACCTTTTGATCCATGATATATGCTTTCATTAGATTTAAATTGCTCTGCCAGTTTTTTCCTTGAAATGGGTTTTCAACAAATTTTCCTGCGTATCATTATTAAGTACCACTGTTGAGCATGCCCCGCACTGCACGCATTTTGGTGGATGGTCATGCCATGTTATACCTGTTAAAACATGAACGTTTGCAGGTGCAGTGTCGAACGTTAGCTTGCGTCTCCAAGTGGGCGATACAAAAAAGAAAATGAAAGACTTAAGGTCCCATGGGCATTGCTTCGTTTCGCTTTTCGTTCTTTGTGTATTTCTTTTTGATATATTTCGTTGTAGAAAATGCCGAAAAGAGAACTTAATGCATAAGCAGTGCGCACAAAATCAAAGAGCGGAGTTTGACACTTCAAGCGCTGGCACAGTAAAGCTCTAGAAACGACAACCACGATACCAAACAGCGTTTTGAAAGGCCGGTATCCTAACTTGCGTTTCTTTCTGCCAATCACATATCACCGAAAGGGACGCTTTCGAAAGTAACGCAAGTTAGCACACGGGCCCTGGACTTCATCTCTGTGTGCGCCTGCAGTACGAATTAGCAGCAACCAATGCTCACTGCCATACTAGTAGAACAACGTTGATGGTTATACTCCACGAGAGATAATTTCGTGGAGACTCCACTGCCCATGCGACAAGCTTATTTCACACCTCTGCGCAATGGGGATAAGCTTCTCAGCACTGTTTTGCTTAACTCAGAGTTTACGACAGCGATAGCTTTGCTTATTAGTTTGCTCGGTTTCTGGCAGCACAATAGGCAAGAGATAGACGCGGTCCTAACGGTACACTCGCGCGCAAAACGCGCAAATGCGCAGAACAGTCTAACGTATCTGGGAGACCTCCAGACAATTCTTTTTTCTTCTGCGTGGTAGTACTACTACTCTCCAGCTTCCCACTGCCATTTTCCCTTCCACCTTTTTGAAAGCCTCGTTTAAAGTCCTAAAGAAAGAGAATCACAGGGACACATATTTTCATTATGTGTTGGCAATGCGATAGTAAAGGCGGCTGTTAATAACTTTACCTGAAGTGACGTCACTTCCAGTTACTGGGAATTCTCTCTGATGACGTCACTTTCCTCCAAACAATGAGCATGCTCCCGTCCGGTGGCGCCACTTTCTCTCTAACCAACCGGTATGTTTAGGTGTGTTGACGCCACATCATCCAGCGAATGGGCGAATTTTACGATCTACGACGCATTTTCGCCCCTTGGGGCTTCAATGCTATCGCATTAATAAACGCCAGAGCGCATATCATGAGAGTGGTGCTGACAGCTGTGGAGCATACATATCCATGTGGCTTCACATGGCCGTTGGCAATGTCTCTCAGGCGCAGAAGCTATGTTCAGATGTTGCTTTATTAACTTCCAGCACCGCGCTCGTGCTGTCTCTGTACGTATTGTCATGACAATGTCGGCAAGGAATTATAAACAATCCTAATGGTTCAACGAACCAACCCTCCACGCATTCAGCGGGAGCACGCACTACGGGTATCGAGGCGTACTGAAAATAAATTTAAATGGCCTGTATAGATATATTACCGCGTTCTAAACACAGTGACTGCTCGCAGTGGAAGCGGAGCTTTTGTAAACTAGAAAAGGGCAAACTATGAGAGAGGTGCCGCCGCCACCAGCCGTTTTCAAAAGCAAACTGTTATAACGTCAAAGTAGTCCTTTGCGGGCGGATCCCCTGGCTTGTGCCACATTGCGATTAACTTCCAAATTGTGGTCAAGGAATCTCTTTCGGCATCGACGCCACAAGTTCCAATCGAGCAGTGGGAAAAATACGGCATTTTTAAATGCACTCTTCTCGACAAATATTGCGTCTTTTGCTGCCCAACATACGTCAGCATTTATTTATTTATTTATTTATTTATTTATTTGTTTGTTTGTTTGGTTGTTTGTTTGTTTGTTTGTTTATTGGATGGGCGATACATGGTACTGCCCGTGGGGCAGGACAAAAGGAGGTAATTAGTCTCCTTACGAGGCCCTGGCCCCACTGGGCGCAACAGCAGTGGTTACAAAATACATGTAGCCAGTACACATACAATTGTCCATACCCATGATCAGCATACAAAAATGCGCATGAAGCATGTGGCAAGTTAAAAAAAAGGAACGCTTTATGATTAACGCTTTATACACAAATATAGAAAACAACACAATAACATTGCCAATAAAAATCATTATTCTTACATGTATGGCCTTCTATTTGAAATGAACAGAAGTTTTATTCTGCGTTCGAAAGTTCTAAGACTTCTACATGTTTTTGCGATCTCAAGAATGTTTGGATAATTATTACATAATTTCATAATTTGATGATCAATTGTCTGTTTAGCATATTTTGTCCTTGGTTTCTCATGACAATGAAAGTCCTACGCAAATTTTGACCAGTATCTCTATTTAAATAATGACTAACAAATCGACTGTAATTGCTCGATACTTTAGAAAATATGTACACAGATAATTTCTGTATGTATATTTCGTGAAATGGTCGGATATTTTGTGTTCTCATTACGTTTGCAGGGTGTACATTTTCTTCATATAGTGTTCTAATCAACCTTAGCTGCAGTGCAGATAGTTTATCATTATCAGTCTTGATTCCGGTTCCCCATATTAGGGCACAGTAATTAAAATGTGAGTGTACAAGTGAAAAATAAAGCAGCGTTTTGAACCTGGGAGGGACAAGATTACGAAGGCAGCATAACATTCCAGTACATCTCGCTACTTTCATTCTTATATTTTCTACATGATAGGACCACGTTAGGTTCGACCAAAAAGTAACACCTAAAAATGAATGATGATCTACGCGCTCAAGCAATGCATCATTAAAGCTCAGGTTTATATTGAAGACATTGGGCTTATTTTTTGAAGAAAATATCATATGTTTTGTTTCTTTGTACTTATTTGAAGCTTGTTTGTTGATACCCATAAACTGAGCTCATGCGGCCATGCGTTACTCATGCAGCGATGCAGCATAGGCAGAAAGAGCCATACAATCGTCCTTTAATGAAGGGAAAAAAACTAGCGGACGCCTAGACAATAACCAGCATGGGTGGCGAAAGCACAAGGAGGCCGTTGAGGCGTTGTCGGAACACTTCGGTTCGGAGGCTTCACTTCCGGGCACCACTTCCGCTTTTATTACGTTACTTTCGGTCGTAATTTCCAGTTTGGTGACGTCAGGTGGAATATCAGGTCACGCTCATTCATCCTGCCATGCTTGTCATGACCACGCTTCACGCACCGTAGATGACGTCATCACTAGCAATATCATCAGTAATGTCATCAGGTGTAACACGACGCGGCGACGTCTTCAAATGGTCCAATGAGCTCCTTATGCGTTCTGATAAAAATGCATGGAATGGTCCTCAGGGTCCCTTGAAGCTGTCTTACCACGCTGATTACAGCTTGAACGTAATAAGCGGGTTAAGACAGTAGGGCAAGACGTGGTGAGACAGACGTAATCAGCTAGCTTACACTGGCTTGGCGAAAAGAAAATTAGCAAGACTCCCAGGCTACAGTGTACAAGAAGAGGCGACGTATTGCGCGGCCGTGATTACGCAATGGG
This sequence comes from Amblyomma americanum, assembly GCF_052857255.1. NCBI lineage: Eukaryota > Metazoa > Arthropoda > Arachnida > Ixodida > Ixodidae > Amblyomma > Amblyomma americanum. Next base: position 129,883,704 of record NC_135502.1, on the reverse strand, counting down.
CGCTTATCCCTGCCACTGGCGAAGTAAGCGGCGGCGCTGCACTCGCCTACATTTGAACGCGTTGCTGTGGCGTTGTTGAGCTCGTCTGCGAACAGAATTCCTAGTGTGCGTTGCTCCGCATGCCTGGGGCCTAAAATGACGAAATATTTTTTTTCGTTTACAGAGCAAGTACTGCGACAGTACTTTAGATGAAAAAATGTGCCTGCTCGAACGCTGAGGTGATCCACCCATTTCTGCCGGCGCTGGTATCGGAGACTCTTGAAAGCTGGCCGCTACTGACGACGCCACTGGTGTCACATAGAGATCCCCATCCGCTTTACTGCCTATTCCAGTGCACTGTGCCTAGGCTTTCACCGCGCTTTCTTGGCCAAAAGATGGAGCTCATTATTTAGTTTGTAGAAACTATGTTGTAAAACCCAAGCATTTAGGATGTTCTGCACAACGCGTAGGCAGCTCAGTGCATGTATATTTGTGTCATTTGAAAGCTCTACTTTCACTTCACAAAGCATGAAACATCGCTCCAAGAGCCTTCGTGTCTAGCTTGCCACAGCGGCAGGGCTCTTTTTTTTTTGTTAAGTACAAAGAAATTCCTTGTGGCATAAAAAGAGGCCGTCGATCAGCTAAAGTAGGTCGTGGAGGCTGTTGTCTTCCAGAAGCCTGAGCAGGCTCCTACTCTTCCCGTTGTACGGTAAGCACAAGGAAGGGTGTTCCCCCCTGGTAGCCGTAAGTCCAACTTCCAGTAACCGTCGTCTTCTTGAGCCCAGCTTTCCCGGCACAAAAGGTGGCGAGTATCCACCTCAGCGGCCGGCGTGGAGCATTAATTTCGGACAAGTGCTGGCTTTTATTTCTCCCCAGATGGTTGCAAACGTCTGCCGTGCATTTTGGTCGCGCAGTGGGTGAGCCTCCTCCCTGTGCGCAGGCTGTCCAGCGACGAGAGCGACGAGAGCGAAGGCACAGCCTCCACGTTCGGCCACGCGGACGTGGTGCGCGGCAGTTCCTCCAACGAGTTCTCGGAGACCGAGCGCTCGTCACAAGGTCAGTGGCCCCTGCGCGCAACGACCGAAAGGAAACGGCGAATAAACTGCACGCCATGAGAAAAACGACCGTATCGATCACTGCCGTAGCAGTAATTCCCCCTTCCGTGACCAATTACATCCGTAAAGAACCCAACATAAAGCGGCCCCTTTGCTTGGAGTGCGTGCATTGACTGCCGGCTTTCAGGGTGTTCCTTTAACCCGCAGTTAAAATGTGAGGCACAAGAGCAAAAAGAAAGAGGACAAGCAAGCCACTTGGCGCCTTGCTTGCAGCAGTGCTTAAGCTACAAAGAAAGAGGGCACGAGTGGCAGTTGTAATGAAGGCAAGCATTAAATGTGCATATGTGCTTATGCCCATTATTCTGCGACTTTCATTTTGTCTTTAATCTTTAACGCTTAGTGTGTATTAAGTTAAGGATAAGTGTATTCTCTCCTCGGCTGGACGAAATTTGTGGCACATATGCCTTTTTTGTAGAAGTATGGTAATAATATTCTTATGAAAGCGAGTCCATATTTACTTGACGAAACGATACTTTATGTTGATGTGTCTTCATCTGCGCATATGGCACAGTTCGCGTGCGATGTCACATCTCTGACAACCCCATCGATTTGCTTGTCTGCATATTTATCGGATATGGCTGAGATTATATATCCGAAGTATGTTAAACATTTACTGGCTCAAAGTTGCGCACCGATTTCCCCTCTAGCACGTCCAACATGTCAAGCCGACCTGAAGAACCGAGTGTCCGGGGAAGAAAACTGCAGGCAGGTTTGCGTGCATGAATCCACGCGCAACCGACAAGCTCATTCCAGCTCCTGCACATCAGTGCATGCAATATCTGCACACCCGCTGCCGGGGGACTGAACTGACCGCTGCTACCCTAGCGTTTACCTGCCGAGAATAGCAGCAATTTGTGGAGAAAATCTCGCAGGCAAAAATTGAGAAATAGAATTCTGCGAACAAACCTCGACCCAAAAAGGGTTCATGGACCCGGGAAAGGCATTCCTGTCATTAAAAACATTTCGTTCGATCTGCCGTTGCCAAAATTTCTTTACACAGTCCGTAGACTGTCCATGTACTTTTGTCAACAAAGTCTGTAGACTGCCTATAGACACATCCTGTAGACGAGCCTATGAAAAATTTATAGATTTATGGTCATACACATTAAAACACGTTTGTCAGTGTCAGTCATTAGACTATGAATAGAAAGAAGAGAATATCTTTAGGAAGACAATATAGTCTACGGGCTGTGCTTACAACAAGATCGTCACCGCAGTTAATTGCGATTTGGTAAACAAAAGCCCAGCAGGTAGAAGCTGTCCTCGAATATGTAGATAAGTTTGCAATGCGTGGACAGAGAGAGACGGCTAGAAGAATGAAAGAAAATAGTGATTTTCGCCACCGAAAACTCCTGTTGTCTACCCTGTACGGGGTACAAGGGAGGAATCGATGGACAGAAAGGAGAGCAGATCACAGATGAAAAGCGCACACACCGAGTGTACGTGCCGTGTGCAATCGGTATCTGAGGTCTGTCGACATCGGCAGCTGCATCGGTTAATCCGATTAAGCCCTGATTCATCCCCTCTCATTTGTCACCCACTGCGATGTTACGCTTACAGGTCCAAGAGGATTAGATATGATGTCGCGAGAGTCGGTCGACACCATTAGCTGGCGGGCCTACTTTGAGTGGTATTTCCCGCATTGTTCTTGAGTTCTATACTGCCATAAAATCTGCCCTTTAAATCTGCCGGTTGCTCACACTATTTTCGAGAACAATTCTCACGGCACTGCTTGCGCTGTTTATATGCGCATATTTTAGGGATTCTTTGTTATCGCAGGCACTTTTTGGTCAGGTTTCGTTGCTTGGTATTCATTTCCCGTGCTTTGGCGCCGTTAACTACACACATAAAAAAAGAAAATCGAACTTTAGTCATTTCGCTATTTCTTGTGGCGCGACCGTGCCTGCTTATTAACTCAACAGGATCTCGCCCAATATCGCTATAGGCCATAAATCACTTATTGCTCCTTAGCTCGAACTATTCCAAGCACGTGTGCTGCTCAATGGGTTTCGACTATCGGCCGTTATTTATCTGCGGCCGTCACGAACCCCGCGTTTCGCAGGCATCGTGTCTTCGGCATATGCTGCGGCGCATTTGCTTTGGGACACTGCCTTTGTGGGAGCCGCAGAACTAGCCTGGGCGTCTTTACATTATTGCTCGGCCATTATATATCTCCCAGTGACCACCCTTTGACCCGGGGCAATATGTCGGATGGGTCCTGATTGCCATCCGAGCCTTCCAGGATGGTGACTTCCTTTGTGCCTCTCCGTCACGCGCTCTGAAGTTTCGAGAAAAGAGGCGACATTGAAAGGAACAATGGCGTCGTCTTTCGCCTGCAGCCGGCGACGAAAGTCGTTCACAATGCAAACGGCTTCCTGGCATGCAGGCAGAGTCCTTTTGTAGCGCGCCCTCTTGACTCGATCGGTCCCGCACTTTTAGCGAGAGATGGTTCGAATGGGAAGAGAACCAGAAAGGGAGAAATGTTTGGGCATTCGGCAGCGAGACTAGTCGTGAGGACGAAAATCTTGCTCCAATTCTCGGCCACGCTTGGGCCAAACTTTGGAAAACGTGAGCGCTTTTCGTTGGTCGTCCTCTTGGTATAAAGATTTCAATGATCACATAAAACACGGGGAAGAAGGGGGGAGAAAAGAAAATATATTTTGAGAGCCTTTGAAGTGCAGAAGGCTATTCCTTTTTTATAGTTGCATTTTCTATTCCTGAACTCCTTCGCGATTTGTGCTGAAAACGTATAAATGCAGCTCAAGTTTTAATGCTACATACGTTAATAGCTTTCTCAATAGCGGTTGCATAGCGATAGCTTTTGAATTGCTTTGATCGACACATTTGTATGAGGAGAGAGAGAGAAAAACTTTATTTGGTCCATTAAGTGTTTAGCGTTCGGTTTTCGTCTGCATCGCTGCAGACTCTTGACCTTCAAAGCAGGGTTGGGCCCCTAGTCCAGGGCTCCACTGAGTCGCGCTGCTTCGCTTGCGTGCTGCACCATTGCCCTTTGGGCGGCGAGCTCGCAGCTGGTGAGCCGACTCTCCAACTGTATGAGGAACATCTTTTGCCGTGTAAGGTTATTTTGATTTACTTCCCAAGAATCGTTTTCAAAAAATATTCTGTGCGCTACCATCGCTAGTGACCTGATTTTACATTTCACAACAATGCTCGAATGACCAGTAACTGCGCATACGTGACTGAAAACCTGGGAGCAGCCGCTGCTTTGACACCATGGTATAGACTACAACAACAACCGCGTTCTCTGACATCCCCAGATGCCCATAGAACAGGGTTCTCAATTTGCTTTCGCCACGTGGGCCGTACTGACACACATTTGCCTCTTGTGGTCTTGCAGCTGGAAAAGAGACAGGAGCCGAAGGGGTGATAGGGCGAAGGTAAAAGATAACTACCCGCCAACTTCCATAGAAGGTATGTCCAGCCGTTGAGCTGCAAGACGCGATGTGCAACCAGTCGGTCAAATCACGAAAAGCGACAAACAGTTGCAATATGTACGTATAATGAAAAAAGGTTGTACAGGTTCGACCTTTTTGGAAAAAGGACGAAACCTTTATAGCAACACATGCGGCCCGCGGACCACGTGTTTGACGCCCCTGTCATAGAAGTCGTGTCAGACTCTCTGCACTGGAGCGAAGAATCACACATCACACTAGCCTCTTCTACGAGACTGACTAAGGTGGTTGGTGTGCACCCTTAGTGCCACTACTGTGCAGTGGCGCTTTGCGTCGTTTAGGCTCATAGTATGGATTATACTGTCTATCGCGAGGTGTTGAAACGGTCGCAGACGTGCTCTCCAGGATGATTGCCGGCATGGCGATGGTGACGATGGGCTCCGCAATGGCATTCACTCTTCGCAACTAGGGTCCACTCCTCTTGACGGCGCTAGCGAGAGCAGCGAAGCCGAATCACGGCATGTTATACGCATCTGGTGATGTTGCAGCACTGGTCGTGTAACCTACGAGGTTTTGATTTATCGACGCGTGAATCCCACTGCGTGCTAATGGTGACACGATGCTCAGCTTCACAGTGAACGGGCGCTGGCACTTCAAGCATGTCTCCTTGAAGGATGTCGATTTAAAAACTTTAATAAGGCAGGACTGTACAAGGAAGCTGCTGGAAGCATTGCTTGCGTGACATTAGCATTATGAAAAAATTGAAGCTGCCGTAATAAATATTCTTCCAATCATAAAGTACCACTAACGTTTCAGTATGCAAAACTTAGAATAGTGAAATGGTTGCAGTGCCCCAGTGCTTATCACTCGAGAGTTCGCATGCAATACATATAAAAGATAACTAACAGTTAACCACAGACAGGACAACTCGAAGCATGCATATTCTGTAAACCACTTTGGAGTAACTTGGACTTTAATTTGTTTAAGCTGTTCTTTATTTATAGATTCTGTCAGTGACTTAAAATGCGACTTCTTTTTCATCGCTTCCCAATTAGCACCAATTCTTTTCGACTGCAGCAAAAGGGTGCCATATGCCTCAACATCATTTCTTGTTGCGCTACTACCAGGCTTTAACCCCTGATGCTTCAGTGGTACGGGCGAGGTCTTTCTTCTTAGACCCCACACCAGTATACCTGCCTACCTAACAGGCTTTGACTGAGCTGCTTCTATGCATGGGTCAAGATGAAGCGAGCGGCGGCTGCTTGCTGAACCTCGCTTGCTAAATGGATCGGGAGTCAACTACCAGCAATCCGTTCTGCTATTGGCTAGTCTCGCGAGCCGCTTCTTGGCGAAATTTTCTGAAAACCCAGAACCTGAGCGACAGCGCCTCTGCGGCTCCCAGCTCATCGCTCGAAGTCGTCGCCGGACGCGTCGCCGCGAATTATCGCCTCCCGTGGCTAGCGCTTCACACTTTAAGGCTGTCTTGCGCTTTCAGCGTAGAGTGCTCATTGAGCAGTTCCTTTCCGCAGAGTTTTCTCGGGAAACGCTTCAACACAGAGTCCCCAATTCCCTTCTCGAACTCCACCTGAATGCAGCAGAAGGCAGAGGATGTATTGTTTTGATGCTGGGCTGAGAATGAACGTTGCTTTCGGAATACAGCTTGCAAGACGCGTCGGATTCACAACATTACCTTGGAAGGAACCTTTTCTTTTTCGTTCCAACGTGTCTGGTAACAAGATTTCGGCGTGAACAAATTTCTCTTAATTGAACTTCAGTGAGCTACGCGTACCGAAAGCTAGACCTGACTGAAATGATAAAGGCTGTACTAATTATCAATGTGTCATCACTTAGACAGGCAGAGGCAATATGAGAGGGAACACGGAAGCGCGTGGCCTGCGCGCTTAGTGAAGCACTGCTGTCGAGATCCGGTAAGGGGTTGCGGAAATGGCACATGCCCCGTAAGCATGGTCGGCTGCTCTCTCAGCGCATGCACCTGGTTCCGCCGATACTCTTCGACTCTCGGCGGCAGTGCTTCACGAAGCGCGGAGGCGTCGTCCATCCTTGTTCCCTCTCATATCGCCTCTACCTGTGCATTCAAAATGCCGCAGAGCAGTCATCCGGCTCAGGAAAAAAGGAAACGCGTAGCTTCCTGCGTTACATCCTGTGGGCTGTCCTTTATTTCTTCGTTTGCCGCTGAGTCGTGGTACAGCTAGCGTACGAACCGGGATCTTCTATAGAGAGTTATAGCATAACGTTAGTGGGTTCAAATTAACGTTCACGGGGGCTGACTATCCCGGTAAACGGCAGAGTAAACACAGTAACGATGTCCTATAAATATCTGATACCTTGCCAACTTCGCCCTCATGAGCTCCGGCCTAACGAAGGACATTCAATTACATCTGGTTATAGCCTTTTCTTCGCGTCGTGATAAAGCTGCAGTTCAGGTACTTTTATGCAGTTCGCAACAAATATTGCGTTAGTATTTCGCGGCTCAATTCAGCGAACTTCTGGATGCCACGCTTCATTCGGCAGGCACTCGAGCCTGCCACATCTATTCATCCGAAGGTTTTCTCCGTTTCTGGGGGCGAGTCGACGCGGAGGCCACAAAGAAACGAATTTCGAGAAAAGCGAGAACTTCCGTTCCGCCCGAAAGAAAAGTACAGGAGAAAGGAAACCCCGAAGTTCTCGAGGCTGCCGAGCGCGCCGGCGTGAACTTTTCCGTTCTCTCCGGGTGCAGCGTCTTCTGCCGTACTCGACGCGCCCTGCCCCCTTTCTTCTTCGCGGCGCCTCTTGGCCGTTCCCGATGCTTTTTGGCGGCTTCGGTGCGCGCAAAAAGCACTTCTCCGGCGAGCCACCGCCGTTCGATCAAAAAGCCCGGGCCGAGTCTCGAAGCGCCGCGCTCTTTTGGAGCGCGCACTCAGCGGTGGTGGCAACATTCTTGGACTTTCCCTGCCCTATTTGCGGCGCCGCTTCTTTATGTCCCTGCGTGGGTAGTGCAGAGTGCTGCTGCTACGCTAGACATTTTTTTTCGCCTCCGACTTGTCGCAGTTTAAATTTCTTTCGCTGCTCATGTGCGAGAGCTTGGATGCGCTCACCTTCCCTGCTGCTCTTATTGCCTTCGGTCGCCCCAAGTAAGGGCTGTGCACGGCGAGGAGCGGACAACGAGTACTCGCCTGATGCAGCCGCCTTTCTACCACATTTGATCTTTTTGTTCCGTTTCCGTTGCGAAGAGAGTTTCTAAAAAGGGAAAAGTACGACCGCGTTGTCGGAAAAAGACTTTACCTTAAGCGCAGCATTGAAAGTTTGTTGTAGCGCTCTTTGTTGCCTGCTCAGTTTGGGCATTCTCTCGCTGCAAAAGGCGAACATGATATTTCATTTAATATATATATGAGCAGGAATGCTTTGTCGTTGTCTGAACAGTTCCCAACTTTTGTCCACCCGTATCTTTACTGTCGCCACTTCTTTGTCGTCACCGCTAACCGAGATTTGTGCTGGTTTTCTACTCGTAAAAAAATTTTGTCTTGATCCACCTCGGCCGTTGGATTGTTCTTCTACAAAACGTGTTATTGTAACGTACGTATGGTACGGCATGTTTCATAAAAAAACTAGCGCATAGGTGTGGCGAAAAATAAAAAATAAAAAGAAAAGGCGAGCGCTTTGTCCCAGACCTATGCGCGTCTTTTTTAATTAATAATGAACCACCAACTGTCCTAGCTTTCTGACTTGACGGTATGGTATGGTAGGGTATAGTATGTGAGGTTTAACGCCCCAGAGTTGCACTCTACGCTAGAAGAGACGCCTTAGTGGAGGGCTGCGGATTAATTTAGCCTCTTTAACATGCTATGGCATCGCATCGCGCTCGGACATTTTAGCATTTCGCCTCTGTCTCTCGTCCTTCGGCTCAGCAACCGTACGCCGTAGCCACTAAGGTGTCTCGAAGACTCTTCTTTCTAATCACCTGCGCGTACTCATCGTCGCCTCGCCTGTGGTCTTCGGCACGTCGCTTTCGAATAAACCATTCGGCTTAGTATTTCTGCACGTCATACATCCTGCGTGCCTCGCTGATCCTGACCATTCATATTTCTGCTTCCTGACGTGGATGTGCCTCTTATGGGCGCACATTTTACAGCGGTACCTGTTAGGCGTTCCTCCCTGGCTTTCTCGTCGCCTTCGCCGTCGTCGTAACCTGTGGGTGCGTTATTGTCGCGGTCACGTGACAATAACGTCACGTTACGCAATGGGACGTAATGTGACGTTAATCTCACGTGATCTTACGTCACGGTCTATACCTGGGTCGCATAAGCCTCCGGGTGGCTCTGTTTGGGACAGCCAGCTGCCAGTGCAGGGGTGCATCACTTCACCACAGCACCAGTGCGCCAGGAATGTATCTCGAAAACTACACGCCTAACAGCGATCGCTGAACATCGCGTTACACAGTCGTAACCATCCTGTTAGTTTTTTTCTTTTATATTTAAGTAGTGAGTTTTCTTAGATGCTTAAAGTATTTTGCTGAAATCACATTCTTAATCAATGCCCTTCCCAAAACAGTCACTAAAGACTGTACCTACCTATGTGTAGACCTTAATACCGGCTTTCTTAGAGTTTTGGTTTGAAACAAGTAGGACTTTTATCATCATCATCATCAGCCTGACTACACCCACTGCTGTAATGGGTAAGTACCAGGTAATGGTAATGGTAATGGTAAGTAATGGCAATGGTAATGGTAAGTATCAGATAATGGTAAGTACCAGGAATATTGGCGCAGTTCCAGCGAAATACAATGTCGTTATTCGTAAACGTAAGAATATGCAGCTTGGACAAAATTAAGAAACAAAAATTGACACGTGATCACGATAGTCGGAAACGCGACATTTTAGTGCAGCTCTTCACACAACACCTGTCGCCCCTGGCAGGTGGCGCATTACGCTGCTAGCCACTAGAGTCACTGGATAAATTTAGAGCACCGCGAACGTCCCACCTTGTGCTGGCAACAACGATCGGCGCGCCCATGAAGCTTCGAAACTGCTTGAAGCGTGCGACCGGCGCGGCTACATGCGAGCCGAAAGTGGACGGAAAGTTGAATGCAGCAAGGACATTTGCATAAGCTACTGCCTTAATTACAGTATAGAAGTGGCTAACTGTACGTGACAAGATTGTATGGAACGTTGAGCGGCAGTTTTCGTGAGGGCATTTTCAGCCTTGCCAATGAGCTCTATATATCGATGAACCCTGCACCCCGCTATTATTGCGTTATTTCGGTGGTGTTTAAGACGCTAGGGCATTTTTTTGTTCCTCAATTACCATAAGAACATGCACATCGAGCGATTTCCGATGGTAGCGTTGGAGCTGTCGAACTCACCACACACACACACACACACACACACACACACACACACACACACACACACACACACACACACACACACACACACACACACACACACACACACACACACACACACACACACACACACACACACACACACACACACACACACACACACACACACACACACACACACACACACACACACACACACACACACACACACACACACACACACACACACACACACACACACACACACACACACACACACACACACACACACACACACACACACACACACACACACACACACACACACACACACACACACACACACACACACACACACACACACACACACACACACACACACACACACACACACACACACACACACACACACACACACACACACACACACACACACACACACACACACACACACACACACACACACACACACACACACACACACACACACACACACACACACACACACACACACACACACACACACACACACACACACACACACACACACACACACACACACACACACACACACACACACACACACACACACACACACACACACACACACACACACACACACACACACACACACACACACACACACACACACACACACACACACACACACACACACACACACACACACACACACACACACACACACACACACACACACACACACACACACACACACACACACACACACACACACACACACACACACACACACACACACACACACACACACACACACACACACACACACACACACACACACACACACAAACACGCGCGCGCGCGCGCGCGTAAACAAACTCGCGTGCGCATTCTTACACATTCCATGAGCAAAGCTGCTTTCCGGTGTACCATGACGTTCAACTGGGTTACAGGAAGCCCATCTTTTTGTAGCGATAGCTACATTGTGCTAGCATTTCGAGCCTTAAGCGTGGGCTCCCCTTAAGCCGTGGCCACCGTCGCGCCGTTGGTCACGTGGTTGGTCACGTAGGTTGAGCACGTGGTGCGGCCATTGGTCACGTGGGTTGGCCACATGGTGAGGAGCAGCTCCTGCTGGTGGCGGCGCGGCGCGCAAGAGCGGCCACAGCTGTGCGCATACGCCGTGTCAAGTGGGACGGAGATGAACAAGGGACGCCCAGCGAAACGAAGCGGCGAGATACTGAGTTTGCAATTCGACTGAACGAGTTCCACTCGGTCAGCTGTAGGCATCGCGTCACACCTGGTTTAAACAGAGGAGGAAGAGAAGGAGGAAGGAGGAAAATATCAAGCAGGACTGCTCACGAGAATACGCAGAAGGGATTGTTGGCATCCTTTGGCTTTCGCGCTCTTCACTTTTTTCTTTTTTTCTTTTCCTTTTGCAGTGTACGAAGGAAGAACCTCGCCTCATTCATTTATTTCCAAAGACCTCGAGTTAACAAGGAGTCAGCGTGGCAAGAACAGTAGGTTTTGGTTCCCTTCCAAGTGCTCTGTGATCTGCTTAGCTTACCCGTGTTAGATAAACCTGAGCGATTATTGTGATTTCAGCACTCAAGACTTCTTTCACACTAGGGGCAGGCAAAAATCAAGCCCACCCCGCATGATGATGTTTCTTTTCAGAGCCTGCAAAAGTTTTCAAACCAATATCGAGCTTCTGCAGCCAGAGGTTCAGGAGCATGCTGAAAGATAAATTCAGCAAAACCTAACCATAACGGCAGAAACAACCTAAAATTTCTCTAGCTGCAATGCTGCACTGTCATGTCATAAATCAGTTTTGAAATTTGCTCTTGATTTACTCTATGCGCCGGAGTATTTTCACCAGTTTTATCGTCCTTACCATGCATTCATTACTAATTAAAATTAGCTAAAAGGCAATAAAGTGCAATCATCTTTTTCTCAATGAATTTCCTATCTATATACATTTCTACAATGAAGGGAGCCTTCATGATGAAATCCTAGACGTTCGGAATTTTTATCTTACGTTTTGAATGCCCGGTTGATTTAGGGTTAACATAGTTCTCAGACCAATGAGAGTTCTAGCACATAAATTGTACTTACAAACAGGTAACAATACTTCAATCACTCATGATATATAAGTTTCTTTTCCTTGGCAAATAAAGGTGCCCATGAGGAATGGAAACGTAACCGCTGGTTGCCCAACGGCGAGCCTTACTTGCGTTATGCATCTATTTGCAGTAGGAACACAAGCTTTTAGAACATCTGCGATTTGGGTATTGTTTCACTTTCTACGCTACGCGAAACTGGGAAGCCCTCGTTGCTCTCGCCGTGACAGCGCACCCGCTCACAAGCTTCGCTCGCAGAGGGCACCTTTTGGAATAATACAAGGAAAGAAAAGAAGAATAAATAATAAACAAGTCTGGTTGAAGCAAAGAGTGCAAGCAGGAGTGAAATCCGAGCCGCGACTGCTTTGGAGCTCGAGTTCGGGCCTCGGCCTGAAAGGGGAGAAGACGCCTTTCGTTAGGGAGCAGAGAACGTTTTCTCAGGCGCCCGCTGAGAAAGACGAACTGGCGCGAAACCGGAGCAATCAGAAAAAGGAACGAAGGAAGGAGCGCTGCACACGTAAAGAAGTAAGGACCAACATCAACTGACGATGGAGAGCGGCGCGACCCGCCGTGGGAGAGTGCGGCGCATGAGAGCGAACGTCAGAGCAGGGACTGTGCTCTCTGAGTACCGTAAGCATCGCAGCGTGAGATAGGCAAGCTTTCGCAGTGGCGGGGTGCGCCTGATGTAAGCCGGCCCTTGCGGGTCCTTCCGTCGACACTCGGGGCCTTTCTTTTGGGCTGTGTTGACGATTCGTTCAACGCAGACAGTTAAATGTCGAGTGCCTGAAATGCCATTCTGGCCGCACTGCTTGAAAAGAAAGTTCGCAGTCGATCGTATGCCACATTGGAGCGCCAGCCATACCATCTGCAAAACCCACGCCTAAACCTGCCACGAAACGTATTGCGAAACTATGTGTTGGCCAACAGTCATGTAGCGCCACCACGTGGACTGGCACTTTGGAAAAGGAAGAGGTGCCAGGACGCGCCGGTTAGAACGCTGAAGGCTGAGCGCCAGAGCAGACGTGTTGCTCTCTGTGGCCGTCGCCGCTCACTCAAGCCAGCTGCAATAAATGTGGAGCCGCATCTAGCGCCCACAGGCGCATTATGTTCTGCGTCGTTAGCACCATTTTCAATTGCGTCCGCAACGGTGAAGTCCTCGGATTATGAATCCAAGGAGGTTACAATCTGAAAAGAGTCACAGCAAAAAGGAGCAGGGACGAGCTCCAATAACAAAGGGGACCTACATAGGATTTTAATTAGATTAGAAAAATTTCATCAAACGACTTAGGTATGAACCACGGCATAGCTTTCTAATTATGCCTAATGGCAAACATTTCGAATGAAAAGAAAAGAACTGCAAAGGGTATTAAAGATTGCAAGGTACATAACGAGAATGATCCCCTTTTGAACGCAATCGTCATAGCACGAATGTAAGGTCTGCATTCTACGAAGCAGCGTCTTCTCTACTGTACGTAGTCCTAAAAAATATACACATATAGAAGAAATCTCTAATGTCGTAGTAGGACTCGTAAGCGGTACACATTCCTAGGGTACATTTTTCTGCACGCACCGATCATCAGCAGCCTAACTACGTCCACAGTAGTACAAAGGTCTCTTCTAAATCCCCCTAATTAACCTTGTCCTGTGCTGGCTGCGGATGCCTTATCTCCCCAAACCTCCTGATCTCATTACCCCACCCCGCAGCTTTCGGCATGAATCCTCTTGGAATAAACTCAGTTACCCTGCGCCTAAGAGAGCATCGGTTACCTTCTCTCCGTATTGCATGTCCTACACATGCCCATTTCTTCGTGGTTTCAGCTAGCATAACATTAACTCGCTCCTGTGTTTTAACGTTGCACCTATTATCTTCCTCTCCATAACCAATTGCGCTGTCATCAGTTTAAGTCCAATCCTTTTCCCGCGACGAGCTTCAGAAAGCAAGTTCGGGATGAAACCGACTGCATCCAAGCGCCGCGACATGGCGTGCGTATGTGAAGCTTGAAACAAGAACGGAGAAATAAAGAGCTGTAAACGGCAGTTGAAGAACGCGGAGTGCAAGAAGTGGATTAATGCAATAAAAAAAAGGAAAACTGACAATAGGTCCCTATATAAAATTAAAAATGGCAGATCAGAAACTATAACTCAGGATGCAGCGCCCTGCTTTTTGAAACAAAATCAGGATGCTTTTGAACGCCACGCTGCCAAAATAAATTCATCCAGGAAGATGACACATAGGCAGTGTGTGTTAAATCCCTGGAATGTTTCCTGGAATGTGGCAATATCCGCCGAGATTTCAATACCTGCACAGTCGTTCTCTCCGAGTCCCTAGAGTTTAGAAATAACAAAAATTATGTCAATGAATCTCCGGTAGACGTTAGCAAAAACAGATTGCAAGATGGTGGCTCCGAAAGAGGGCAGGACATAGTGTTTACATGATCAGGATTTAAAATTGTTCAAACGTAAAAGTTGTGGGGTTGAATTATGGGGATATATACATTATCCTCTGCTTTTCCGCGGCTGACAGAGTTCAAAACCGCCGACCACTGCGTGCCCTGCTCTGAGGGAAGCAAAGGAACGACGACAGTGGCTGACACTAGGCATTTATTGCCCAGCTAACAACAAAATACGCTAAGGAATCGAGGTGGTCCTATTCACCAGAAAGGTTACGAGCAAGTGTTCGCCCACGCTATGACAAGGGAAGAGCTCCGAGGCCGGACGGGGCGAGCTCGCGGGAAAATGTTCCCACAAGGCCTCGCCCGGCTAGCGGAGAGTGGAGCGCGTGCCGAAACGTCCACGCGCGACGAGTCTCCAAGCCGAGGCAAGAGAGCTATATCCCGCGAGTATTGTGCACTAGAATACATGCGAACGCGCAGCAATCACGCCGTCCGCGGCTCTAGTGTTGCTGCGATGCAGGTACCCTCCATTTTTAGATAAGATACCTAGAAAAGACGACAGCGCGGAGAAACGAACCACAAGGGCACGGAGCGGGGCGGGTCCTCACGAAGCGAATACATTAAAGAAAAATGGCTAATTTATAGAAAACGCCGTTAAGTCTGACAAATTACTTAAATAACTTTTTTCATAAATAAATGCTGGTCAAAATGGCATCGGCCACCACCTCGTTTCAAACGGATGCTTCTAAACTCCATCCATCAATCCATGAATATGGAATTTTACGAGTCATATTCACTGTAGCCTCAAGGTTACTGAAGTTCACTACAGAAAAAAATGGAGGGGACACTTCAGCTCCGGCCTAAGGCTAACACGCGATAGCTTTAATCATTTAGTACCCATATATGCTGAATTGATGATGATGGTGATGAATTTTTATGGCGCAAGGGCATCTGTAGCCAAAGCGCGCCATGGGACGAGGTTTTTTCTTCTACTCAATGTGGGGTCAACGACCCATTTCCCAAGCATTTCACCCTAAAGAAGCCGAGCACGACGCAGGGGAAAGCTTGTACGCATTGTATCATCGGTAGGCACCCGGAGGCACCGGGAATCTATATGCGGAATTGTTAATTCTCAACTTTACATTCGTATGCCCTGGGAGTCCTCATACCACTGCTTGCGCTATGGCGCAGCGGCGAAGAGATGCGTCAGTGCCCGGCAATGGCATGTGCTGCCACCGGTTGGTCTTGTGGGAACCATATTGCTCTTCTCCAGCAACCTCTCGCGATCAGTTATCAATTTACTGCCACCTGCGAGGGTGGTTGGTTTTCTCAGAATCCAATGAGCAGATTGTGATGACGCCGCAAGGTCAGGGGACCAAGGTAGCCACCCAGGTTTCATCTCCGGGAGAGGCGTCCTGGGCAAACCTATACGCCCTATCAGTCACAACACCGACGACGCCAGATTTTTTGCACAATGGGAGCCCTAACGCTATCGCGCTCAAACGGGTGAATGCCAAGGTAGCGCGTTCCGAGATGAAGAATTATGAAAGAAATATCAGGGAAACAGTTTGTAGTGTAATAAGAACACAGCACACTACTAATACAGCACACACAGCAAACCACAGCACACCACAGTAATAAGAGCAGAGCACAGTAATAAGCACAGCCAGCCGAACAACCAGCCGAACCGTCCATGCACAGAACCGAGACCGCGTTCAGTTCAGAGCACGCACGAGCGACCGAGCGTTCGGCGCTCGAGCTTCGAAGTGTTCGGCGCTCGAGCTTCGCAGTGTTCAGCGCTTCTCGTCGTCTTCTTCGTTGAGCGCAGCCTCTGAAGATTCTAAAGCCCGTGTCCAGTCTTACAATTCCCCCCGGGCGAAAGGGCGCCATCCTGGCGGCCTAGGACGAAGTGACGACAGCGGGGTCGTAGTAAGGTTTGAGGCGGGTCGTGTGGACAATTTCGCGGCCTCGGCGGCGATGATCAGGGGATGGCGTAAGGGGTTCGATGCAGTAATTGACGGGGGATGTCTGCTGAAGAATACGGTAGGGTCCCTGGCACTTGCTAACAAGTTTGGAGAAAAGGCCGGGACCTGAGAAGGGTACCCAGAGCCAGACCAAAGAGTCAGGAAGGTAAGCGGGAGGAAGTGCAGGGGGATCACGGGGCTTTTCTGCTGCTGCTGGGCGTGAGAAGTGAAAGACCGGGCAAGCTGTCGGCATTCTTCGGCATAAGTTGCGGCTTGAGAAAAAGTTGTAAATTCGGAAGCATCAGTGCGGTAAGGTAGAATGGTGTCCATTGTGCAAGAAGGCCCACGGCCGTACAGGAGAAAGTACGGAGAGAATCCGGTGGTGGCTTGAGCAGCGGAGTTATAAGCGTATGTGACAAAAGGGAGAACGCGGTCCCAGTTACAATGGTCGGAAGCAACATACATGGCCAGCATGTCGCCGAGGGTGCGAATAAAAAGCTCAACCATGCCATTTGTCTGGGGATAGTAGGCGGAGCTGGTGCGGTGAACAACGTTGCATTCCTGAAGGAGAGCTTCTACAACTTCTGAGAGGAAGGCCGGACCTCTATCAGTGAGCAGCTCTTTGGGCGCACCATGGCGAAGAATGATGTGATGGAGAATGAAGGATGCAATGTCGTGGGCTGTAGCGGATGGTAAAGGCGATGTTTCAGCGTAACGTGTAAGGTGGTCGATGGCAACGATGATCCAGCGGTTCCCGGTTGATGTGCTGGGAAGAGGGCCGTAGAGATCGATGCCAACACGCTCGAAGGGCTGTACTGGGCAAGGCAGCGGCTGCATAGGAGCGGCGGGTCGGCGAGGTGGATGTTTTCGTCGCTGGCATGTGGTGCAGGACTGAACGAACTGGCGGACGTAACGGGCCATCCCACGCCAGTAGTACCGCTGTCGTAGACGGGTGAAAGCCTTCAAGAATCCGGCATGGGCACACTGGGGATCATCGTGGTAGGAAGAGCAAATGAAGGAGCGCCGATGTGTCGGAATGAGGACAAGCCACTTGCGACCATCCGGGAGATAGTTGCGGCGGTAAAGGAGCTCGTCTCGGATGGCGAAATGGTGGGACTGACGACGGAGAGCACGGAAAGGAGGTCGAGACGATTGGCCAGATAGGAGATCAAAAAGGCAAGTGATCCACGGGTCTTTGCGTTGCTCGGAAGCCATATCAGCGAACTCAAACTAGAAAGAAGACAAGGCGGATATACAAGGCGCTGCCTCAGATGGTACAGGGGAACGTGAGAGGGTATCAGCATCGGCATATTTGCGGCCGGAACGATAGATAACGCGAATGTCGTACTCTTGGAGTCGCAGAGGCCATCGCGCCAGTCGGCCATAGGGATCTTTCAAAGAGGACAGCCAGCAGAGGGCGTGGTGATCGGTGACAACGTCAAAAGGGCGCCTATACAGGTAGGGGCGAAATTTGACGATCGCCCAAAGGATGGCTAAACACTCCTTCTCGGTGACAGAATAGTTGGCTTCAGCTTTTGTGAGTGTCCGGCTAGCGTAAGCGACAACGTATTCGTCAAAGCCTTGCTTGCGTATAGCGAGTACGGCACCGAGGCCGACGCCACTGGCATCGGTGTGGAGTTCCGTCGGAGAACGAGGGTCGAAGTGACGCAGAATTGGTGGAGTGGTGAGGAGGCGACGGAGTGTCGTAAACGCTTCATCATAGGCTGGCGACCAGGCCGAAATGTCGTGGGTGGAAAGGAGCTTGTTCAGGGGGTCGACGATAGTGGCAAAATTGCGGACAAAGCGGCGGGAGTAGGAGCAGAGGCCGACGAATCTGCGGAGGTCTTTTACAGAAGTGGGCTACAGAAGTTTACACAAGTATCGACGATGCCCTTGACTGCCTGCAGGGCTCTGAATTCTTTTCTTCATTGGACTTGCGCTCCGGTTACTGGCAGGTGCCGATGGCGGAAGCCGATCGCCCAAAAACTGCATTCGTCACACCCGACGGGCTCTATGAATTTGTCATGCCTTTCGGTCTATGCAATGCACCCGCCACATTCGAGCGCATGATGGACAACATACTTCGAGGGCTCAAATGGCACACATGTTTTTGTTATCTAGACGACGTTGTAATCTTTTCCCCGGACTTTCCGTCTCACCTCCAGCGCCTCGAGACTGTTCTTCGCTGCCTGGCCGACGCAGGCCTCCAACTTAATTTGAAAAAGTGCTGCTTCGGAGCTCGGCAGCTCACCATTCTCGGTCATGTCGTATCGAAGGATGGCGTTCTCTCGGACCCGGCCAAGTTGCGAGCTGTGGCCGAATTTCTAAAGCCCGTGTCCAGTCTTACAATTGTCTATCTTGTCTTAGGTCGCTCAGCTGGTAGAGCGACTGCCACGGATAAGCAGTTTCCTGTTCTGGCGTCAAACCCTCGTAGCGTTCTAGTTGCATGCGATGCCCATGCAGGCTGTTCACGGTTCAGGCAAGGGCTTCCGAGGCACCGGATTTACACGAGCACGGTAAAGCGCTTGCTATGTTGCTTTGCCTCTCACATCCTGACGGCCTGCTATCCTTTCGAATTATCATGAGAGAGCAGACAGGTGTTGTGCCTCCATCTTTCCAGTGCCGGCATGGCACCTACCGTCGAGCTGTTTGCGAAAAGTGCCTAATATGTAATGATTCAACCACAAACATTGAAAAAAACCTTTATGATGATTCTGTCCTCTGCAGTTAACTAAATCATAGCAAGAATATAATGCGTTCAGCCAAGAAAGCTAAATAATGCAAATAACTTACGTGCGTTCGCTCCATTAACCCATTAAAAGAAATACGTAACGCAACCAAATCACTTCCATTCCTTGAAACCTTCTTGCGAGCAGCATTTATTGCAGTCTCTGAACTCGATCAGTCCCTCATGTAGAAAACGTTTTCAAGCTCATTACGTGAGATGACGCTTAAGAAGAGGTCACGTTGTTCATCGAGTAGGCGAATAGCAGTAGCCTAGCTCCATATTCTTGGTCGTGGTGGCGCTGGTTGGCTGGTATACATACAAGTTAGCTCGCTGCTTTACATACACGTAACTCTACCAGCGCCTTCGCTGTGCAGAGAGAGCTTTTTTTTTAATACGTAAGCATTACTTGGCTCATGTATGACGTTAACAGAAAGTGTTAACAGAAAACGCGGACACTTATTTGAGCTTACCCGAGTTAATCGGTAACTCTGCTACTCGGTAGTAACTCGGGCAAACAAGGATAAGCTTGCAGGATCGCCGCGAAAGCTGCAGCCAATGGGAGGAAGCTCGGGTAAGTGCGGAGGAGCGTCGCGCCAGCTTCGCGAGAAGTTGCTCGGGAAGAGCAACGTGGGTCGCACAATCTCTACGGGTGGATCTGACAGGAACGGCCACCTGCCAGTGCTGCAGTGGAGCATCGCTTAACCGCTGCTCCACTGCACAGGTAGTGTCATGAGGACTCGCCGCCATCCATGAATGTCAAGTACAGAATGAGCAATTCTGTATATATGGGCACTAACGAACGGAACTGGTGGTGGCGAACGCGAACTAAGTTACACAAATGCACAAACCGCAAACGAATTAACGGAAAAAGCTGTTGTGCACAGTGCTTTCACATTCACAGCACGTAAACAGACTTAAGGGTCCCGGTAGTTTATAAGGTCATGTTCTAGCTAGATCAGTTGTGAACTGACGCATGTCAAAACAAGTTTAAATGTTGGGTCAGTTGTTTGGAGCCATTGCCGCAGCTCCAATGATTTTTACTCAGGCGGAATAAAAGGCACGTCATCGCAAGGCCGGTCGCGTGGAGGCTATTATCGTCGGGGAAAAACTTCCTAACCCAGCGGCTCCAACGAAGCAAAAGGGGAATCCCGTAATTCTGAAGGCACGCAACGAAGGCAATTTTTCTTCTCTAGTCGATCCCAAACTCAAACATCGAGCGCAACAAATAAAGCGGCTCCGCTCTGCAATCAGCTTGTCCCTTCTTCCCTTTCCTTTAGCTCATTGGATGCGGCTGCTTTGGTGTCCGCTTGTTACGTAGCGTGTTAAGTTTATCTCCAAAACTAGTTCGACTGCTTCGTAAATCATCGAAGCTCAAAATTAGGTTAATAATGAAAATGAAAAGCGTTTAACTATACGACGTGTGGCTTCAACAATCTGGGAGCATCAAAACTTCAACAGCAGATTTGTCTGAGGCCTGGCTGTAGCAGTCCTATTTGAAGTTGGTTATCGCTTGCGGAGGGGGCAAGCCACGTATAACTATTTATTCACTATGCATCAGGGCTGAAACTGAACTGAGGAACAGTTTTATCCTTTCTTGTCATAACAAGAAACCATGCGTCCCATTCGCAAGTAGGTATAGGTCCAGGTGTGCATGTGTCTTATAAAAAATCTGTTATTGAACCGAAACCTATTCGCATCTCTGTGATCAGCCACAACTGACAACTCCCTATCGTTTTTCATGGACCTCATAGGCGCGGATTTCCAGCGTGAGAGCATCCAGAACTAATCCGCCGCTCTTTTCAAACGCTCATCACCAGGCATCGAACCGTTAAGCCAGCCTGGCTTCTAGTGACTTTCTCGTTCGCGCCGGAGGTGTCGAAATAGGCCCCTGAGCTCGGCCATATAAGTTAGTCGGCAGGCTTAGCGGCTGCGCACAGGATCGATTAACCGAGGCTTGCGGCTTGGGTGACTCCCGACCACGGTGTAAGAGTAGGCTAGGTGAGCGTTAGTCGGCAGGCTTAGCTGCTGCGCACAGGATCGATTAACCGAGGCTTGCGGCTTGGGTGACTCCCGACCACGGTGTAAGAGTAGGCTAGGTGAGCGAACGGCAAGGGAGAGGCGCCGCTCCGTGCCGGGAGGATAGTGCAGTAGTTAGCCGGCAGTTCAAGAGAGGGCGCACCAAACTGTGGCCCGCTATATATAATTCACATGCACACGTGTGCCCATCATATTACCCGCGTAGCGGCTGTTACGCGCCTTTTCCCGCCCGGATATCGCTTTTGTGTGGGTCGTGTTTATTGCTGATGCACTGGTGACATGGGGAAGTGCTTCGTGCCGTTTTGTAAGACAGGCTACAAGTCTTGTGGGGAAAAGTTATCACTTTTCAAGCCACCGAATGACGACGCCAGGTTGGAGGCATGGAGAAGAGCAATCCCGCGCTAAGATCGCGTGCTGCAGCGGACGGACCGTGTGTGTGAGGAACATTTTGCTCCTCATTTTATTCTAAAAACGTGGTCCTCCGAAATAGATGGTCACGTTCTGATGTCAGGGAATAGAAGAGCCGGCCTAACAAAGGACGCTGTGCCTTCAATTTTCGAAGGGGCACCGAGTTACCTTTGCAAGAAGATCACGAGTCCCCGAAAAAGAGTGAAGCGGATAGAGAAACCTGCGGCAACTTCTGTGCGTCCCCCGAATTACACCAGCATATCTGAGGGCTCATCACATGGTGCGGAAGTGTCCAAGACCGCAGCCCCAAGCCACGAAGAGGAAAACAGCGATAGCACTGAAGCTCTAAACCACTCTTCATTCGACGACTTATTCGACTTCGCAGCGAACATGTGCTTACCAAGGTCATCGTGGGCAGTACATGGGATCGATGAAGAGGGGACCAAAGACGCTCTGGTCATTGATGCTCGCATAGTGTACGGTGACGGAAGGTGCTGTATATTTAATAAGAAGTCTTTGCACGTAAACTCAGATATGGCTGTCCAAGCCTACATTTTCGACAGGCCAGTCGACTGCACAGCAATAGGAATCAGCCCGTCTGTCTCAACAACATCTGATCTTGAGAGCATGGTAAGAACGTTTGACAATGCGAACGTTTGCTGCGGCGGACCAAGTTTAAAAAGCTTTCCGTCTGTGCTGCCAGAATGTGCTTATGTGGACAACGAAAAAAAGTGGAGACATAAAAAATGCCCGTTATTATCGCCTGCAGGTGGCATATGTCGGCCATGCAGCGGCCTCCACAAAACAGTGCAATTGCATGCTGATCGCCAAATGGCAAGGGCAAAACAGAAAGTACCGCTTCAACGGATCAGGCTTTCTGCTGTGAGGAAAGGTGTACCGTCTGCCCAACTTCAAAGAATCAACGCATTGCGCCATGCAAAAGCCACTGTACTGCGGTCTCGAGCACGACTTTTAGCACGAAACAAATTGCTTATGAATCAGCTGAAAAACTGTCAGCAAGAATTCGCAAAAGTGAAAGAGGAAGGGCTCGCAGAGAAGCTAGAAAGTGTTGATTTACCTGCAGCACAGTTGCTTCTTGTAAAGGAGTGCATTACTGCAGCTAAATGCACGACGAAGCAGAACAGAAGGTACACTGACGACTGGCTGCTGCTGTGCCTTTTGCTAAACATCCGAAGCCATGCGGCATACTCTTTTCTGCGCAGCAATGCCATATTACCTTTGCCATGCGTTTCCACTATCAGGAAGCACATTAGCTTAGTGGGGCTGAAGTGTGGTTTTGACGAAGCGTTTTTTAAGGCCCTTAAAATGAAAGTTTCCCCGAAACCAGCATTTCAACGAAGAGGGATCCTCATTCTTGACGAGATTCAAGTCAGAAAGGAGATCACGGTGAACTCACGAACAATGACATATGCCGGGCTTGTTGACTTTGGTGAGAAGAACAGCCAAGGCAATGAGCCGGCTGATCACGGGCTCGTTTTCGCCTTCGCACCGTTCGGAGAAAAATACTTGCAGCCAGTGGCTGTGTTTGCCTCCAAGGGACCTACGAAAGGGACGCTCCTAGCACAGCTACTGCTTCAGTGCATTGTACACTTAGAAGAAGCGGGCCTTTTGGTAGATGGGGTTGTTTGTGATGGCACCTCTACTAATAGAGCAATGTGGAGACAGCTTGGAATCAGCGGTGCTCTGGGGCATGTTGTAAATGCCTTTGATCATCCACTGGATACATCGCGAAAGGTGCATGTCTTCGCAGACGCACCTCATCTCTTCAAGTGCATACGCAATCGTCTGTATGACAAAAAAGTGTTGAAGAAAGGCGGAAAGTTCATTAAATGGTCTTGCTACGGCGCCCTATTTGTAGCAGACACCAAAAACGCAACTGAGCTGAGAGTATGCCCAAAATAGACGTACAACCATGTTAATCCTTCCAACATGCTTAAGATGAGAGTGAAATTGGCAACCCAAATTTTCAGCAATTCCGTAGCAAAAGGAATTGTGTTTTACGAACGTAGAGGAGCACCTCGGCTGTATAATGTCAAACTGACCGTTGAGTTCACAATCTTTATGAACAACTTATTTGATGCCCTGAACCGGCGCTTTCCAGGAGAAGGTCTGACTCTAGACTGCAATGATCTTAAAGTTCTTGAGAGTGCTTCTGATTGGCTTGACGAATGGGAGGAAGAAGTTGCAAAAGGAGAAATTCCTCAAGGTCTCTTCCTAAGCCGGTCAACTGCGGAAGGATGAAGGGTGACGCTCAAATCTGCTCGTGAGCTGTCAATCTACCTGTTGAAAAAGTGCGATTTCAGGTATGTGCTGACCGGAAAAATGAATCAAGGCCCGTTGGAATGTTTTTTTTTTGGTGTTATTCGACAAGCGGGTGGCCAAAACGAACATCCAAATTTCCCAACGTTCTTGCAACTGTACCGTATGCTGTCGCTTTACTCCCTCCTGAAGCCACCGCTGTTTGGTAACTGTTCAGCTTCCGAGAAAGAACAGTACGACGTTGTGACTTTGGCTCACTTTAAGAACGCATATAACAGCTCAGCATCGAAGGAACTGAACAAGCTGGACCAGCTGAAAGAGCGGCTCGACGGCCTAATCGATGAAGGGAGCTGGCAGTGCGATGAAGTGTTTGTGTGTGATGATAACGATGCAAGTGTTGTTGAGTGTATAATTTATTATGTTACAGGGTTTGCATCCAGGAAAATTTTCAATCAGACCTCCTGCACTACGTGCAAGAAAGCACTGAAGGGTCAGAAAGGCTAGTCAAAGGTGCCCGAAGCTGAGCTCGTTAATTGCAAAACAAGTGGCAGACTCACGCACCCTAACATGCACCTCTATCAACTTTTTATGGAAGCTGAAAATTTTTTCTCTAAATACGCGAATCTGGGAGATGCCTACGATAAAACAATTGATGCTGTACTAGAGAACTTCACTTTCACTTTCCCTTGTACTATCCACAGGGAGGACATTCTCGCCAAGCTACTCCATTATTATATAAGCCTTCGTATGCGTCAGTACTGCCGTCAGTTGAAACGCAAGCACGTTGAAAAAGGCCAGGTCTTGCGTAAAATGTCCAAACTTGGGTGATCACAAGCAGCCGAGCTGAGTGTACTGTTTGTTATTTTGATTGTATACACAACAGTGGAATTTAGGTGTTCCGTGCGTAATCCAGTTTTGCATCATGTGTGAAATAAACACATAAGGTTTTACCTGGGTTTTAAATTTTTCTGGGCTACGGAAAACACCCACTTTCATCGTCACAGAAATCGCATGCAGTTCTCGCGTAACAGAACTACGGCATGCGTTCAGCCGCTTTCACACACAGACGATGATTTACAGCATAACAAACGCCTAAAAAATCTGCTGATGACCGCAAGTTTTCCTGGAGCTGCATACGGAGACGCTGTGCTAAAGCCACGAACGGCGCCGCTACGGGCACAAGTTGGAAGCGCCATCTGTCGAGCGAGAAGGAAGCACAATAGTATAGTCCGAGGGCTGGCGGCGGCGTTCGCTCACCTAAGCTAGGTCTTTCACCGTGCTCCCGACGGAGGGCAACTAGCTTAGTCAGCGTTTATCGAGTAGCCCTTCTGCTCCAGGCACGTTATAGCCTCGTAGGGGTGCCGAATTCCCAGTGTTTACTTTTGCTTTTTCTGGGCCTCGGCTTTTCACCTGAGCATTCCATTGCTGTGGTTAGTTGTGCAAGGTTTAACTGATGGCCGCAAACACTGCAGGTCCCCTCTGGAAAAATGGAGTGACGCGTATGCAGGCACATTTTAAATTTTTAAGGGACACCACGTCAACGCCATTCGTTCTTTTCTTTTTTAGTAAAAATCTAGTTTATAACTCTTCCCTGTTTTGTTCATGTTTGTCCGGCAGCTAAATACGCATTTATTTCCTAGCAAACTTAAGTAATTTTTCCGGCGCTCAAAACATTCACGTGATCTAAACTTAGAGGAAAATGTCGCTGCAGCCTAGCCTTAAGCTATTCTCTCGAAAAACCTGTCCTGGTACACCGCAGTTTGCTTCCAAAAGCCGGTGGCGGTGAAACGTTTATTTTATTTTCTGTTTATTTCTAGCTTGCAAACACCCATTTTTCAGTAAACATAATGTCTTTGTCTTGGAAAGCGGTAATCTATTTACAGGCGAACTCAAGTTTTTTTTCGGCGTGCCGGTAATGTATGTGCTGCTAAGTAAAGGTTTGTCGGTGGTGTTGGTCCGGTGATTTCCAGTAACTGGATGCACCGCTCGAAGGTGACTTGCAGGCGAAGCGATTTAGTGAGAAACGAACTTTTATACAGGCTATTTACAGATGGGTACAAACAAAAGTCAGTATACGGCCACAGCTATCCGCGGCCGGCCTAGCCGACCGCCTGCACAGAGGCGAGGGACACCGCGTCTCAACAGTCAAACTGGCTCGCCCTGCACCAGCTCTCAACGGTCACTCCCTTCGCACTCGGCCAGACCGAGCGCCTGCCAGCTAGGAGTCGCTAGAGACAAAAGCACACGGGCGCAGCTCCCTTCGCGGGTACACCCCGAAGATGCCCGCGCCCCTTTCCACGCGCAAAAATAAACTGCTAACTGCGGCTCATCAGTTTTGACGGATAGGAAAGCTCAAAACTGATGTCAGCGTTTTCCTTTACCCCCGAGTTCCTCCCTAGATGGTCTCGCAATCCTTCGCCAAGGGGACAGGGGTCCAAGGTCGAGGCCGGCAGATAGCCCCGCCGGCAGATAGACTAACCAAAAAGGCATGAGTCCCCTTCTAACGGCGTGCACCAAAGCAAAACAAAAAAAAACAAAACCGGACGCGCAGCCTAGGTCACTGCCCTCTCGCGGAATATTCGCAGCACACGTACAAAAAGATGCGACAGCGCGCCGAACCCTACATGCTATATATCGCTGGCGTCCGCCGATATGCATTTACTGACCAGAAAGCTTCCTCTGCAGTTTTCTAGCAGCCAAAACCGCCAGAGAACAGCCCTCCTTCCCGCTCCTCATATGACAGGGCCTACCGCTGAAGAGAGTTTGATAATCGTCTGCAATTCAATTTCAGACAAAATTCGGCTATATCAAACATACACGATCTCTTCACATTACTCTACCCGCGTTCTTGTCAAAGACCGGCAGAAAAGTTCTTCCTGGTACACTGTGGCTCTGCGGTGTATTTCAATTCAATTCAATTCCTTTATTTTACCATATACATGGAAGGAGCACTTGGGCAAAAAGCTGCTCGAGGCAGCTTGACTGGGCCCAAGAGACCACAACAAGGTAGGCCAGTGTGAAGTTCACTCAATGTAGATTGAAAATACAGGAGAGACACTACTTGAAATTTCAGTATGGGGCGCAGAATTTCAATATCATGTCAAAAAATCAACATAGGAACACATATTGCATACATGGAAACGACTAAAAAGGAAAAATAGTTTATACACGATTAAAAAGGAACAGTAACACAACAAAATCAATATCTTAAGTAATAGCATGCAAGGCAGTGTTTAAGTGTTGGTCTCATAATATATTATATGCTTCAGGCTCTCCCCAACTATACCGTGCCATGCATAAGAACGAGCTATACCCTCTCAACGACTTGGCGCCGTGGCGCGGACACCCCAGACGACAACTTATGAAGGTCTGCCTAACATCATTCAAAAATTTTATTAGTGGTACAGAAGCGTCAAAGGGGCTAACATTAGCGGCTATTTCCGGCCAGCACCAGTATCGAGTCCCAGCCTTGTAAGTTCTCCATTTTACAGCAATGGACAGCTGTGCTAACGAACGCAGCCCAACGGCTTAATTAGCCGGCGCCGTAATTAGATGCCCCACTGGATGGAGCGCAATGCTATCAGGTAAGATATTATGGACTCGCTACCTGTTTACATTAAATTACATACTGTTTGCATATGCCGACGATACGAACGACACGATGCGGGCAACCTTTGTTTCCGCTTTTAGCACAGCACACCTATGCGGGATCTGTGCAAACAAGCGGGCCTGCCCTTGATGAACGAGGGAGAGGCTCTATACCTCATCATAACCTCACCAATTGTTTTAGAGGCCCTGGTACGTTTGATTAAAGAGCGATCTGGGTGAATCCCGGGCAAGCACTGTTCATTTGCTAACCCCACTTGAAAATAATAACCCCTTTCTTTACCATCTCTCAAATCAGACGGGAGGATTGGCCTCTCCACTCCTCCCCCACTCTGTTTAGCCGGCGCGCCGCGCCGTCGGCAGCTGCCACGGTGGCCACTGCGCTGCCATGCTGAAGGCTCGAAATGCTAGCGTAATGTAGGCGCTCGGCGCGCACACCAGCTGCGTGCTCTGACGTCACTCCGCGCATGCGCACAACTGACGAGGCGGGCAGCGTCTGCTCCGCCGTCGGCACAGGCGCAAGGCGCGTGGCACGCTCACCAGCTGCGGGCTATGACGTCAATCCGCGTATGAGCACAGCTGGTGGAGCGGTGGTGCTAGTCAGCGCGCAGCCACGCTGACCTCGCGAATGTGCTGGCGTAGTGTAGCTATCGCTACAAAAAAAAAATCTTGTTTGAAACGTCCGAACCCGTTGAAAAATTGTAAGAAGCTTGTATTTTTTGGCAAAAAGCTTTCAGCTGTACGGGTGCCTACAACCGCTTGTGAAACAAATATTGGATGGTAATCTTCTTTAACACAGCTGCGGTTATCTCCTATAAATATTTATTCGTCGTTCACTAATTCCTATAGCAATAGCTGAAACCTCCGTCTGTGGGCTTTGCTGGTGTATGAAGACTGCACAAACTTTAAAACAAAGGAAGAACACAGTTTCTTAGACATATGCACGTGGCTTAGACTGTATAAGAAATCTGGCCCGGCAGGAATACCTATGCGATGAAATAATAATAGAGAATAATTGTTAGAAACTGACGGCGTTAACATGTTTTGCAGCCTTCGCATTCAAATGAACAGAGTTTTAGCATTGCACACCCGGTTTAGCGCCCATGGAGAGAAAAAAAAAATGGGCTTGTACTGCAGGCACCCCCTTATCGTGGTAGAGTTGAGGAAAAACCAGGGAGTAAATCGGCGGAAAATGCTCCGCCTTCGGAAATTCCCTCAAATACGATGGACTAAAACTGAGGACACACAGCTTTAGAATATAACGAAAAACGAGCAAACATTTGCCGTCTATTTCGTCATCGAGAGCAAGTTTAACCATGGAGACCATTGCCAGATCGCCATATCTAGAACTGTCCATAGGGGATGCTAGCCGCACTCTTTTGATGCACCTAGGCCAGACCACTTGCTGCTTGGCGCCCCGCGGCGTTCTTCTTTTTTCCTTAGCCTCAGTTACGCGTTCAGGCGCCACCTTACCATGGTGTATGTGGTCCCATAAGGGCGTACTTTCCAATGTAATCGAGTTCTTTACTGCTGACTCAGCTTGACATTCCATGCCTGGAATTCGCAGAACGAACCTAGAGGGTCGATAACTTACGGGGAAACACTTGAGCCAATGGTTCTGCAGCTCGCGCAGCATGATCACCGTGACAGGGCCCGGAGAATGTGACAGTGCGCCTATTGCGCGATGCGCTCTCAGACGGCGTTGCGTGAGCCGTAGAACCACGTGCTCAAGCGTTCCCGCTATAAGTGACTGACCCTGTACCAGATTGGAGAGGTGACGCACGAAGATGGTGATAATAACTTGTGCTATTTTCCTGGCGTCGTTTTTTGGCGTAGAATAACAAGCATCTATGATGATTGTAACAACGATGATCAGGATGATGAGAATCTGTGACCTTCCCCTTTGCATAACTGGGGTAGACATCACCGCCCGAGCTTTCACGAAGCAAGTACCTAAGCTCTCAAAGTGACCCTACCTGTTATGAGTGTGCTAGTTTAATCACCAGTACGTGGCGTCATCTATGCAGCGAATTCCGGTCTCGCCACTCTACATGTATCCCTGTGGCGATTACAGAGGCTGTAAAGGCCGCGTTATATGCAACGTTTTTTTCGTGACGCCTGCCTGGAGATACGATTGGGGACAAAACTCTCCACGGCGCATACCCGGGAACAAAAACCGATACCTTCGTTAATAGGCAGTTGATTGTAACCAAGCTTGCTTAAGTGATAGTCGAACTCGTGCGCTCCAGTGTGCTGCAGTGAAAGCAGATGTTTGTTGGCAGGCGTGATGCCTAGACCGCTATTTCCGCGTCCAGGAGAGTTTTGTCTCCTACAGTACGTGGAGCGAAGAAGAGGAGGGCTCCGCGTATGCCCCTCGACGCGAAAGCTTATATATGATCAACTAGTAGCAAATAGCGCTGAGCAAGAAGGTGTGTGAGAGCAGGGACGCTGACCTTTTCGTTAAATTACGAAATTACTCACCTAGGCAGTACTCTCGTATTTTCGCAAATGTGCCTAGCTATAATAAGCGAGTAATTACTCATTGCCACTCGCCGAAGCTCAGTCATACGGCTACAAAGGAAACCTGTGCAGCTTTCTCAAAAACTTCGTAGTTACAGAAAAATTCGTCCTGGTCCGGGGTTCGAACCTAGTACCACCGCTTTACCGGAGCAGTCGCTCTACCAACTGAGCTAACCGGGGCGGCAAGCTTATGGTAGGGCGAGAGCGAATGGATCAATAATACCAGTAATTCGAAGTCGGGGCAGTGTTGGTCAAAGGTTTAGGGCAATCCCACAAGGTGGAGTAGACTTGTAATTAGGGAGTAATTGCTCATTAGCAAATATCGAAGCGCAGTCATGTGGCTACAAAGGAATGCTGTATCTGTATATCTGTATCTGTGCATAGGTATTTGTAAGGATTTGCTTGCTCAAATGCATGAAGTCGTGTAGCTTGGCATGCCCGCTCAGCCGCGGATACCAGCGGCACGATTTTCTTGGGCACCTCTCACTTCATCGAGAAAACGGGGGAACTTCGATCCAAGATACGGTCGAATTCTCTAAAAAAAGCGACATTTCACGATTCATGAAGTTTTTATTAAGCTGCTCTCATGGTGGGTATGCCATTCTCGCACAGCCGCTCTGCGTGTGCATGCCTCTCATCATCAAGCTCCACTGGTTGAAAACAAATAGCCAGCTCTTAGTGCACATGCGCAGTTCATGTTAGCGACAGGCGCCAGCGATAGATGGCATCAGCTGTCAAGCGCACATCCCGTGCACACACTTCGCAGGCGCAGTGTGTACACGCCTCGTGGAACCGGATCCTGCCTGCGTCGCCTACGTTGGTTGGTTCGTTTTCAACCGCTTTTCGCTCACTTCCCAGTGGGCGGCACGTCATGTTTAAAAAGGCGGATTCCGCTCGCTTTGCAAACAGAGCTCAAAATTTGGATCGGTGGTGAAGCCCTATTTTTCTTTCACCGTACTTACAAAGGGAACCCAATTGCTTGCTTCAGAAATCGTCCATTTCGGCGTCAACATTGCTCCCGTTTGGCGACTATATATATGACTCAGACTGTTGAGAAAGAGAGCTGAAAGCTTTTCCAGATAAAAACAAAATGAAGTAAGCAGTCTATGGGAGCAAGCCAGACGCTCAGTGGCAATGGCACAGTGTGGGCTAGCACCACAAATCTGCAGAAGCATTTGAACCATGTTAACGTTAAAGAAATTCGCAGAATCAGCTTAATAAAGCGACGCTTCATCTGTGCATATTATTCGCTGATACGTAATGCTATCATAGGCTCTTGAAAACAACCGATATTTTACGACAGCCAAATATGATCAGGTTGTTTTATTTATTTTTATTTTATTTTTATTTCGATATACTGTCAACCCCAACCGGAGTTTTTACAGGGGTGGGCGCACTTCAAAAAGTACACAACTTCCAGATAAAACAGTTATAGAACAGTAAGCAGTTGTACAATGAAAAGGATGGGTCTAGTTAAAGCAAGACAAGAACAAAGAAATTCGACGTAATCAGTTATACAGAACAAAGTATATATCACCAACATTTTAACATTATTTAGTCAATTTTTGGGCAATATATTCAGCTCTGCAAGCTCCAAAAATCTGAGGACTGTCGGCTGCATTATGATCGAAGCGTCAAGTGCATTCCATTCGCGCACTGCTCGCGGAAAAAAGGAAAAGTAGAATTTGTTATTGCAACAAAAGAATTCTTCAAGTGTGAGAGGATGTTTGCGGTGGGTGATTCTAGAGTGGCTTATATTGACGAAGTCTTTAGAGTTAAGCTTAAATGAATTGTGCAAAAGTAAGTGTAGGAATTTCAAGCGGTGCAGTTTCGATCGAATAGATAAAGGCTGAAGTCCTGCGCGATGCAAAAGTTCAGTAGGTGAATCTGTGCGTCTGTACTGGTATTTTTAGTGTTAATAGAAACCACATTAACAAGGACAATAACAATGCAAATAAATGCTGTTATCTTGTACAAACTACAACACAGCAATGCTAATACTGATAAGCATTTCA
Organism: Amblyomma americanum; assembly: GCF_052857255.1. Lineage (NCBI taxonomy): Eukaryota > Metazoa > Arthropoda > Arachnida > Ixodida > Ixodidae > Amblyomma > Amblyomma americanum. The sequence goes on along the minus strand of NC_135502.1, from coordinate 129,851,830 downwards.
GGTTTTGACGATACCTCTGTTAGCCCAGAGGTGAGAAAACTAGTCGATTTCACTACACTCTTAGCCCCCTGCACCTTGAAATATCGCCTGCACGGAGCAGTTGACGAACATTCGATGTGAGTACTATCAGTCGCGCTCGGTCAACACCTCACTGATCTCATTCATCGTGGCTTGCACAAGCACAAATGCCCATTCGGCCCGTGTAAGCAACAGTCCGGCGATCCGCGCCTATTACTTCTCAGCAGAGCCGCTTCTGATGCATGCGAAACAGCGTACATAGTAGGCTCCTGGGCAGAGGCTGCGTTCTACAGCGAGACAATGACGACAGTGCTCCCGAAATAGACATCATCCGCACGACACGCTTTCCCTCGGGTGTTTGCCGGTGGGTTTGGCAGCGTCTCTCGGAAGACATTTGCATCCTCCGAGAGGAAGGATTGCACGTGACGCACAAAGTGCTCCTGTCTACCTTTGCGCACGTTGGAAGACGCTATACGTGGGAGAGGAAAGACCGCCGCGAGCAAAGATGTCCTGATGACACATTAGCTGCCCCGGAAGCGTGCGGGAATATGCGCCGGCAGCGAATATCGCGCGGGATGAGAAGGCAGGCTGACAAGAGTGGCGTCGATCGCTCTCTCAAGACGAAAGAAAGTTTTTTGGGTGGCTTAATGGATGCGATAACGATGGGTGCATTTGCCAAGAGCTCATGAACGCCTGCAGTCTAGTACGGTATGCACTGTGAGGGTATATGCTGCTATTATACACCTAAGTATACCTCGCTGATGACCCAGTGTGCAGTCGAACGGATTGAGAAGAGTTTTGCTGATTGCTTTCACTAGTAGGGCATGAGGTGTCAAGCGGTCGGGGTGTTTTTATTTCTTTTATTTTTTTTTTGGGGGGGGGGGTCCTTTTAAGCTGCGCAAAGAAAGATGGAAGAGCCAAAAGGTAAACAAAAATAGCAGTCGGCTGCGCCTAAGCATATATTCGTATGTACACATCCTCCAAAAAAGTGAGACTCCGGCGCTGTGCTTCTGAAGAGCACCTTCGTATTTCAAGTGCCGTTCTGGCAGTCGGATTACTTCTGAGAGTCGTCGTTTTCTGTGTTGCTAAACAAAACCAAAAACGCAGAGCATTTCCCTAAACATTTTGCATGCCACCTATTAGGATGAATGGAGTCTAATAGGCGAAACTGAATGTCATGCTCTTCCCTATGCACACACGGAGCTAAGGTAAACAAAAAGCCTGACGAGCTGATGTAGCAAGCAGACGCACGGCATTATTTGTAAATTATTATCTAGGTATTGGATAACGTTACGTCACATCACTTCGAACACGACGGCTCGGTTAGTGCGGTTTCGCAAATTCATGCCACGCTAATAGCACTCGTCTATAGCTGCTTCTTCTGAGCACTGTAGGAAACTATTTCTATAGCTGCAGTTGCACATTGGTACTGTGCAATGTCAGTGCGCGTTAAAGAACCACAGGTGGTCGAAATTTCCGCAGCCCTTCACTACGGCGTCCCTCATAGGACGTTAAACCCACATATACTATAAACATCAACCAGTTACACATTGCAATCGAAATTAGTACCATTTAATTTTTCGTTTATAATAGTAGCTTTGCGTACTCAAATGAATGCGCTCGCTTTCTGGAATAATGGCTTTTATTTCAATGGTTTCGTCTCACCTTGCCCTTGGTCTTTTTTTTTTATATAGATGTATGCTTGCCGGCTGAAAGGATTTCATATAGTTGCGTTGGTTCAAAAACATGACAAGGCCCTGAGAGAGAAAATCAGCTTGCGAGTGAAGACAAATGAAGCATTAAAACTTTCAAAAATGAACAACAGTGCGCATGTGTTGTCCTTTTCTTTATTCTGTTGTCATGGTTGCCCCGCAGTATTTTCAATCATGCACCAACTCGCCCCACAGGCTGTCATTCTATCGTCAAGAATTTCTATCGCTTGGAGCACTATTACCAGCTGTTCCTCGAATTGTGCATTTACATTCTGGTTGAACGATTCAAGTTCCTCTACCACCCTAAAATGAAAACCAGCCACGCGCTTTTTTAGCCCTAATGATGAGTTCGTTCTCGGTTGTCATTAGCGGATGCTGGATGGCTACTCTGTCAATGTTTTTTTTCTATTATCTGCATTGATTGTCTATGGAACTACTCAAAATACACTTCCCATTTTTGTTTTGTAGCTTTATCTCAAAGAAAGAAAAACGCGGACCCAAATTATTCCTTGGATCAACGTAATTCGATTTTAAAAAAATGCGCCGAAAACATATCGAAAACAACCCCAGCATCAACCCTTGAGCCATGACCTAAGATAAAAATTAAGCGGTGGAATACTTTGTTTTGTTCCTTCCCCACCTTGCAGTCCCAACCTTGCACTAGATAGAGAGCAATGTTTAGTCTACCACGACTACAGGTCGACAAAGCCACATGTTGACGGCAGACCAGATTAAGATCGCTGAATCGACGGACAGACGGACAGACGGACGGATGGAGCGGCGGTAAAAGCCAATGGGCTCCTTAAAAGAGGACCCACACAACTATCCTCGATTTATTCAGTACATTAATTGCTGTTCACACACATACTTTAACTAAGCTGTAGACTAATTTGGCCAGCAATATATTTTATGTGGTTCAGTCCGCAACTAAAGTCGGCATGTGGCCAGGTGACAAGCACCTACCCGTTCCTTCCACGGTTACTCAAACATTGCCCTGCTGTGCTGTTGTCATTTTCCGTTCATTTCCGCGTTGCATATTTCCATCATACGGTCGCATATATCTGCGATGGTGTATAAAAAAAGGGGTGTTAACTGTACATTGTTAACAATGTCTGTTTAGAAGGGCAGGAAAGATTAACTAAAAAAAAACGAGCTCGTGGCTTCCGCAGAACACTTTCTGCCATATGCACTTATCTCTACAACTCTTTCATTTTCATCGGTTCCTGACAAATATTACCGTATTGACGTCTCATTGTTAATGTTATAAGTTATATTTTCGACTTCATTTCTTCCTTATTTGTTAACCTAATAATGCACAAGCTTTTTGTAGGCATATATGGCCATTACTAACACTCCTTCTTTGTGAAATCTGATGTTCTACAAGGAAGCTTGCTTGACAGTTTACTGCTAGATGGGTATGTTAAGTCATTGACATATTTTTGCACATCTTTTCTTGTGAAGATGACACCGAGGAGAGAAGTGGAGGTTTTGGAAGCAATTTATATGTTCAGTTAGAAAAGCAGGTCAGGCTACAGCCGATAGTTCTGCCGTCCTGTGTCGAAACTTCCCAGCTCTCCAAGCAGGTTGGCTATGTAGCCTGGAATGGACATACAACTCTTTATGAATAGGAGTGAGCATAATACAAAGGGCTTTTTGCTTACATTTTTTATCATTTTTCCAAGTAATCACAGTTCCTTGCACGGTTTAACCCTGCTTTCTCACCGTCTCTTAAGATGCTTTCAAAAGGACATCTGCCCCAATGCAGACAGTTGCGCTGCTACTGGCAAAAAACAGCTGCTCTTTGTTATGTGTGTTAGATATCACCACCCTTATTTTTTATTGTGTCTAAAAGCACCTTAGCTTTCCAAACAATTATTTAAATAAAACCTATGCATTTCGCCTAATGTCAGGCTCATTATTGCCATGGCAGGCCGCCTAGTCAGAGTGGCAGTGGTTGTTTTTATGCTATCAGGATTTGCAGAGGCCGGCTACCGACATTCCCAAGCTAGAAAATTACGTTTCAAATTGTTCTGGCGTGTTTCTCTGGGCCACAGTCAGGTATTCGTTTATCTGGTCAAAAAGATTTGAATTGCCGAAAGAAAACACCCTTGATAAAAGACAGTAGACTGTCCCTTGCATGATGAACTTTGCGTTTTCTTGTTTTTATTTTTTGCTTGTACCCCTGTCGCTTACCTAGAAGGCGCTTTTAAAGGGGGAATTTAAGGGTGCTTTTCGAGCGAAAAAATTTCCCAATGAAGTTACTGCGAGAAAGCAGGCGAAGTCAAGCCTGTCCGAGCGTCTGTAAATACCCATTCGCCTTCGTCAGGGCCGAGTGGGATGGTCAGCTTGCAATGGGGTGCATGATCGAAGTACGAGCTTCCACCTGAACACATTCATGCAGTGTCTCCCGGAAGTTTTCTTTTACGCGCTTGGAGTGGAGGACGTGGCATATTGATGATGCAAGCAGCGATGCTGCGCCGCTGCACGCATCAGAAATGCCAATATCGCTTCACCTGAGCAAAGTTTGAAATTACGCACCTCTCTTCTGTGTGTAGGTAGTCTACCTCACCGAACTTTGAGCAGATTTCTACCCCTGGTTCAATATTACCAAAAGCTCATCAATGATGACAAAAAAATCGCAGTGACACTTAATTACTTTATGTGATGTCAATGCGACAGCTTTAGAAACTGTTGATGCATGCATTTAGCTAAAATGACGACACTTCCACTCTGGTGACGTCTGTGCCATCCGGCCACTGGGAATTATCCGCCCTGGTGACGTCACTTCCCTCCAACTATTGGGTGAATTTTGTGAGCGATGAAATGTTTTCCCAATTTAATGTCTCGAATTCAATTTTCCTCCTTCTACCTGATGGTTGCTTGATTCTCCGTGCCAATACACTGCAGGACATCACGCCAGTGCGCCAGTAGCGCCAGCCTAACGCCAAAAATTTGGGTCCCGTAAAGAAAGCGCCGGCAAGAAAACGCACGCTTGCACGACTAAAGGCTAACGTGAGGTTATGACAAACACAGCATCCAATAAATGTGTTCTTGTTTGTGCTTGGTCGAAAACCTGGCTGAATGTCGTGATGACTGCTCCTAATAAAGTGAAGTGTGTGCGCAGACAAGTAAATTCTAACCCGACCAACAAGAAGCAGGGATGAACGATAAAGCACCGAACCCCCTTTGTGGAGCCTACCGAAGGCCTCATTTGTTCGTTGCCAGTGACATGTGGGAAAGAATACATAGGACAGACTGGCAGGTGCATGAACGAAAGACTACTAGAGCACAAAACTAAATTCGAGGAAGCTTGCAGAAACATAGGAGTTCATAGCAGAGACTGCCCTTCGAGAACTTGTGCACCTGAGTTCGGCAGATGTGGGGCACTGGCCAATCACAAAGAAGAGTTAGTCCGCGACATAATCGAGGCAGCTTCGATGGCGAGGCTGCACGACCATTGTGTCAGCCCGCCGCCTCTTGAATTAACAAAGAAAGAATTGGGCATGCTAAAAATATGATTAGAAACCCCTGGTTGTCATTTTAGAACGCCTGAACAATATGGCTGTGACGCATGTGTTTTGAGGGTGTGAGGAAGTTAAAAGAAGCCGTTTTTCTTCGAAATAAAAATGAGCTGTAAGTCGGCGCTTGTTTCTTGTCCCGGTGTGCTGCGCCGTTCCATCACAAAAGCTTAACCACTGCGCCAGGGGTCGTATGAGAACTCCTAGCGATCTATGAATGTAAAGTCGAGAATGATCAAATCTGCGTATATGGCATTAACCCATTAACGCTTTGCGTCAGAACTTCAAGGCGGAGCTGACGTGCGCCCTTCAGTTATTGAAAATGAATGCGTGCGTTCTCTGTAACACGAAGTGTTATTCCTGTCTCTCTTTCTTTTGTTCATGCAGGTGCTTTCGGTCGGAGACGGAAATCGGGCTCGGATATCATCGACTGCTAGACCCCTCGCGTCTCTATTGCAAATACACTTGATTGGGATGCGCCATGTATTCAAACTCATTCCGAAGATCCCAGACTGTGGGGAAGAAAACGCACGCCTGCAAGCAGCCGACAGACCTCATAATATTCTGCAAGCTTCTCGAGGACGAGCTCCGTCGCAACGACAGCTGCTTTCACCTGCTGACACGCAACAGTTTCAGTGCAGCCACGATGTGCGCATTCGAATGGTGTCCGCGTGGTGTGCGGCGCGTTCTCTAAATGCTTTGCTTCAGACCTGCACTTAACCGGGCTGCCCACTGACGCCATGCATAGCCCGATAATATGGTGTCAATGCGTTCGGGAAAGAAAAACCTGTGGAACTTCACTGGCACTGCCAACCGATGACGAGGTCATCAAGGATCGTGTATGTGCGCCTGGGTCTGTGTGTGTTCTCGTTCACATTGCAGCGTGGATCAGAGACGTGAGAACTGACGTGAACTGTGGCAGTGTGAGTGAACTTAACGGCTGCGCATTGTCTTTCAAGGTCGGTGGCGCTCCGCGAAAGGAAAAATATAACGCTATAGCCCAACACTTGCGCGGGCATATCGACAAGAGGACGCAGCGCAGGAAGGGTGTTAAATAAATTCCGCTTATCAGTCCTCCAAAGCCGCTCTAACTCGCCCTTTGGCAAGTTTGCGAGATGTGCAGCCATCGGCAGCCATAGACACCTGCGGCTTGCAATCTGTGACACTGCTCTGGACAAGGTGATTGTGCTTGGGTTTCCTGCTCACAGCGGAGTGCGTTTATGCCTCTCGGTTTCACTGACGAGAAAAAGCGCTGAGTTACGGCGCCCTCTGCAGCAAGCTCATCCTGTTGTACGACAAACATTGTAAACCCGCCTGTTTAGAAATACCACCCTTCATCTGTAGATACTGTATGTTTATCTCCGCCCCATGTTCAGCCCTTCACTCATCTTGTCAACTACTTTTACGTCGTGACGGTGGCAGATGGTACAATGTTTTCCTCGAAGATTTTTTTATAACACCGCTCTTGGAGAAATTCACGGCTAAAGTATCGTGTGACGGTCGCTTATGCAGGATACGTCCGCTTATCAAGGGTGTCCTCGTCTGAAGTTTTGCTTACAGTTGAATAATCGCGACAGTTTTAAATGGCACGAAGAAGTTATCGTCCTGTTGCGTGTTATGTACGGGTCTTCAAGCGTGATGGGGTGCGTAGTAACCTTTTTTTTTATTAAAGAGACAGATTTTACATAAGATCAAACTGTCTTTGAGGTGGAAGCATTCGGAATGGCGCGATTAGAAAATTTCTGGCGTAAGAGAATTGTTTTCCTTATTGACAATTTCAGCTAGCTTGCAACTCCCAAAACAGCCGTTAACTGACGCAGCGTATTTGGCAACCAACATTGATATTTTGTGCATGTTGTAAGAAATTTATAGAGCTAAGCCTACCGACAAAGCGCATGAAGTAATGAAAGCTGTTATAGCTGTAGTTTAGCTATTGAGCCCTGAATTTGGCTGTAGAATCTACGGCATCAGCCGTAAGAGAAAGCCTAGCCGTGCTAATGCGAATAAGAGAAACCTGATCTGGCCTCTCCTGGCCACCCGCCCTCTCTCACTTCCCTCTCAACCTTTCCCTATCCCTCCTCTTCCCTAAACGTGGAAAGAAATGTTTTCTTCTCTCCAATTCGTTATTGCATTGAATTTAAGTGAAACGATTTAAGTTTATTAATTCTATTCAGTTGTTTGGTTAAAGTAAATTAATTCATTAAATAATTAAAGTTTTACGACTCAAACTGTAAATTTCAAGGTAGAATACAGGGCAATATGGCTCGAACAGGGTAGGCTGACGGGCTAGTTCGTTTTGCATCATAATTCAAGAGCCTATGCTACACACGGAGAGGAGGAGGAGGAGAAAACAGACACACGAGCGCTGATCCCTTTCCTTTGCTGTGTATCTGTTTTCTCATTCTTCTGTCCGTGTCTAGCATGCGCTGTTGAAATATCATGCAATATGGCTAAACTGAAGCTATTCCAGCTTTCGCTGTAAAGCTACTTCTCCTTGGAGCTCATTTCTACTTGTCATATGAATAGCAGCCTAGGTGCGCATCAATCAAAAGTTCATGCTGTGTATTCATTGGACTGTTACCACGCATTTGCGCTTAAATGCATAACTCGATGTCCTTTAAGAAGCTGTAACTTTCTCTTGCGCGCCTTATCACCTTCTTAGTTGAAGCTACGAAAACTGACGCCATAAAATGGTAGCGGTGTGAAGCAGTGCTTCCTCAGCTGTGTTCCAAGGGGAGGTGGGCTGCGTGGTAAATCCACGATCAAAGAATGAGGTATGAGAATAGAGACCTCGTGCGGTATGCAAGCAACATGAGTGGCTTCCAATTCTTGCCCAAGGAATCTCGGGAAGCAGTGTTTCTGTCAAAGCTAGATTGCAAAAGCTATGTCGATGCCGTTTCCAGCCTGGTCTCTGTTTATTCACAGAACTTTCGAAAAAAGTACTCATGAGTAAGTTTTCGTTTTCGGCCCTCATTGACTCATTGACTTATAGCGTGAACATGCTGCTGCTCATTTTCTATTGATTTGTTCAAATGTGCATCGGCTACACCTTGCTAATGAAATCAAGGAGCTAATATAGGATGCCATCAGTCATGTTAAAGCAAGAGCGACTCACTCCGCACTACGCTCCCGAGATTACCTTTGGCAGTTGTGTGTGAGTTTGAGCATCCCGGCGATGAAGGAATAGCGAGCTGTAGCTGGGATTCCATGTTGACAACTGTGTGAGGCTCGATTTGTTAATTTTGTTCTTACCAACGTTGCTTTCTCCCCCTTCAGACCTCTTAGTCGTTCGACCCTGATCGAGCACCCACACTGAGCAAGGATCCTTTCGAAACTATTGAGGCGTCTTCTTCCAAAGCAAAAGCCGTGGCAGGAGAAACGACCATAAGACGCGGCCTTAAAGAAATTTCGGTGCTATGCTACGCCAGCTGTTTCTTTGTCCCATCGCACACATATTCTTCTCCCTTGTCGCCTCGTTCTCCTGCGCTTTAAGGGCCTTGTCTCATACTGGACGCGCTGAAGACACTCTAGTTATCTAACATTACAAATAGTATTCTCAACTCAAACCTGCAGAAAGTAATGGGTGGTTTTGAATGACATAAAAAATGAAAGAAAATGTCTAACAAATAGTGTAAGCATCCAAAAGCCATGCAAATTAAGCCGTATCGCACAATGCACAGTCCCTCGAACGCGCATCATTTGATGATCATTTTTCAAGCATACGTGGAACATGCGCCATTTCTGGTCCCTTTTGCAGGCTGCCCGCGAGTGACCATTGGCTCTACCGATGAGTACCACTGCGTCAGGGACACTGTTCATTGCGGCGTGGTGGCAGTTATGTAGCGAATATCTTCTTGCAGTGCAACAACTCGTTTTCATAACCGCCTCGTACTGCCGAAAGCAGAGCCCAGTGAGTCAATAAATGACGCGAAGAAATCACAAAGACCTAGTCAGCACCCAAAGGATCGTAGGCACCCCGCCCACCTACACCGCTGCCGCCATAGCCGTGACTGCAAAGTGTGGGTGAGCCAGTCGGCCTGTGTCTTCCTTGCAGCGCGTATGTGCGCTGTTCAGCCAGCGATTGCACATTCTTTCGTACCCGACTCTTATTCGTAGGCCTAATTGGTCTCATCTGGCTTCAGGTGTCTAAAGAACGGCGTGCTCAAATATCGGCTTCTCTAATCTGTCACGAGTAAGTTGCCAGTGCTGCGTGACGGTATTCTGGCAACCAGCGTGTTGCCGAGGTCATAAGAGATACTTTTCGGTGCCAGACTAGGGAATAAAGCTCATATGCTGAGGTTGATTCACTTTATTTTTCCTGTGCATGCATAAGCATAACTTTAAAGATCCTTGTTGGTTTGTTCTTGTAACCTACGCGCAGTCTGTTTTGTTTCTGCAGCAGCCCGGTACATATGAAGTAAGTTTAAGTAAGAGATTTGGGCAAGTACAATATCTAGATTAATGAACAAATATAGCTTTATTACTTATTACCTCCTGAACGACGTGGTGGGAGCATCGCTGGTTCCCATATTTTCAGTTGGTCTTCGTTCTAATGCTTGGAGACCTAAAAATGTACGTGGAAACTTAGTCCCCTTTGCTGAAGTATGCAGTGCAAAATCAATTTTTTTATCGTCTTCTTTTTCCTCGTCTTTATTAGTGCAATGACACTCGTTGCGTTTCCATACGTTTTGTGGCCACTGACGACACCCATGTGGCGATTGTGACGATGTGCTTTCATTTATGCCATATTCTCAACATGCGTGTTCTGCAGAAATGGAGTGCTTTGTATTGAGTGAGCAAAATAGAAGGTTCGTGCAAGTACAATGAAATAAAGTTTGTTCAATTTTCACGTCTGCCTTTCGTGGCTTTTATGAAATAATTCCTGTTCAGTTTGAAAGCGCGTCGATCTTGCAGTGCTTGCAAAAAAATTATACTGCAATACGAAATCGATGCTTCCTAGCCTCTGATGGAAGTTCATTGCCATGCTGCGTGCAAATACACCGTTGAGAAACAAAACAAAGAAACAGTCGTACGCCAGTGTTTATGTTGGGTTCTGAGTAAAATCGACATATTCTTGTTTACTTAAGTAAGTAGCTCAGTGTTATAGGGGCGCAGGATAGGACAGAGAAACAAACGCTGAGCGTACAAGTACTATTTATTCAGGGAAAAAAATGCGTTAATATAAACATGCAAAAATGACCGAGTTACAAGATCCTTTACTGCATAAAATAAATCGAGGTTAGTTGGTTGGGCCGTCATTCCAGGAGCCCATTGGCTTTCATTTGCCGCCGCTCTTGCATGTTTCGCCAGAAAAAGCTGGTCTTCCGCGTGTGAGCTGGAGAGCGCCGCCTCCCAGGCCTGAGTTGTTGGGTTATGGATTATCGAAATATCTAGATTGTTCTGGCATGCCTATACCATGTGAAATAAGTTAGCCGTTTCACCGCAGAAGGCGCAATGCGGATCGTACGAATTTGAAAACATACAGCTGAAATTGCTTGTTTTGATATGAGTGTTTGCACTTTCCTTAGGATGACCATTACCCCCTGTTTAGATTTTTGTTCCGTTTGGCGTATGCTTTTCTTGTTAATCTGAACTGTTTCAGTAATTCAATGTAGCTTAATAACGGTTCTAAATAATAATTTTCCTACGAATGTTTGAGGACATGCGGTAATAGCGGGCGGGCAGCGGCCTGAGCGCCTTCGTTTCCAACATCTGCATAGTGTGCAGGGTCTGTATGACTATGGTCTTAAAGACTTAAAGCCGTTGTCTTCTCTACTTTGGAGTTTTCTTCTTGCGTGTTTACCAATCCTTCCCCTGGTAGTTACACATGACAGCTTTCGGGAAACCATTACCAAAGCAACGGCCGCCTCCTCCGCCAGGGCGATCTCCTTAAGTGATTCCTTAAGTGATGAGGATGTTGCAAGTAACTTGAGAAAGTGGCGGGTATTAAACCTCAAGCATTGACTCAAAGGGAAAAAACTCCGAGCCGCAGAATTAACCTCGCCCCTCTTCTTCATAGTCTTATATTGTGCATTCGTAAATCGACAGTAGACGCCGCTGTAGATGCCTTCTCAACGCAGATGAATGGATGGCACACAGTCGCAGAGGAGAACAGGAAATTCAACTGGATACAACTGGTACATGAACAAACAGTAAACACGCCAATTTTGCAGCTCACGGAGCTCACACCTCGCTCATTATGACTACATATTATTTACACAGGAAAGAAAAAACCGCAGTTGGTGTACTTCGGCGCACAAAGCCTGACCAAAGATGAATAGGGGCCAGACTACGCTTGAATTTATACACGCGCATGCCTGTATGTCTCACTTGCACATGCAATTAGACTTTGATATGATATGCACCCACTTCGTCGCACGCACGTGGAAGGCACACAGAACCAGCTTACTCTCTTTCAGAGCCACCGCGGAGTCCTGAGAGTTGGACGATGGCAGGCCGGCGCCACAGCTCGAAAGTTAGTAGCAGAGCAAGGAACCTGAGTCGAAAGAACTGCCTCTCCGTGTTCAGAACAAAAGCTCCGCAAAATGAATCCTACAGGCGTCCTTTTTTATAGGGAGTAATTACCCATTAGCATGCACCCAAGCCCGCTTCGCGTTCATGCTCACATTGGCCTGGCCCTGCATCTGCTAGCTGACCTGGTTCGCCTGGTTGGTAGAACGACTGCCCCGGGCAGGCGGTAATCCTGGGTAAATCCCTGGACGAGGGCGGAATTTTCTTAAACTACGAATTTTCTGAGAATTCTCTACAGCTTTCATTTAGAGTCGTCTGGCAGCTCTTCGGTAGATGCTAATGGAGAATTACTCTCTAACTGAAATCTACTCAGAGATTTGTCCCAAACGTTCGTCTAAAGGTTTTTTTTTTCACTGCAACCAGAAATGACCCAAAATCATTTCCTTCATTGAGAGGACATATTAGTAGCCCTAAAAAACACAGGGACGACAGGATAGAAGTAGAAAATACAGGCGCTAGACAACAACTGATTTTATTCACGAAAATACCAGACATTTATAGGTGACAATCAGGTGCCAGGGAAAATCAACAATGAAATCGCATCCGTGACGACACTTCCTGATACGGGAACCTCAATTTGAAAGATAAACATTCGGTTTGCTAACGCGCGATATCCTTTCATCATGTATAAGAAATGCTTCCAATACCTCCCGCTACTTCTGGTCTGCATTTACATATATCACACGTGTCTGCTAAAAAAATAGGATACAAGACTTTTTATTATGTTTACATCGATCATTTGCAGTGTGCCGCCAAGTGTTCAGGGCCTGATATAGCATCAGCCAGATTCTTGTGCTACATGAGGTTAACGTTGATACAACGGCCAGTTTGTTTGATGTAGCATTTTCCGCAAGACAGCGGAATCCGATAGACAGCAGTGGTCCTGCAGGCCAACAACGGCTTCCCATGCTTGATGGGGCATGGCAGTTTTCCGTTTAGGATACCAGTTTAGGATAAAAACTGGGGATTATAAGATGCCACTGGAAACTAAAATTTAGGCATAAATCTGTTTCTTGTTTTTCACTTTTCGGGCATTATTAATGTAGAATCCATCTGTTAACATCAATAAGAAAGGCAGACTACAATTGCTTCGTTTGATTAAAGTCAACATAGTTATACTTGGGGCCAGTAGGTATTTAGACTTCGTCCTATGTTTGCGGTGTTCCTGTCATCTAGTCTCGTTCCCGTTTGCAGGCTAGCGCCTTTCAGAAAAGTCACTTGATTAAAGAACCTTATTGTGTCTTGGTGTCGGGCTCTTAGGCTGCTTTCCTTGGCCGATATTCATGACTGTGAAGACGTTGTTTACGATCGGCATAGAGGAGGCAATGACAGGCGAAGTATACGCCATCAAGCGTTTCCTCCTGTAATCGACCCTGTTGCATGAGCGTCCAACCCTTCATATTTTCAGGTTAAACGTGTTCAGCCCATTTCTTCAAGCAGTGTCCAGAAAACTCTTCAGAGTAATGTCACGCGCTGAAACTTATCCGTTCGATAAAATGGAGAGAGTGTTCATTCACAACCTGCACTTTTGAATGAAAGACTTTCCTGGTGGTCAGCGACGTCGGGAAAACGGATTCCGGTCAGCCGAAAAGAACAAGGGCCTGAACCATTTCATAGTTGTTTTTTTTCCGAAAGGCATATTAGGTACCCTACTCAAGTAGGGGGCACTCCGTGGAATGCAAGTGTGCCTATGAGCGGGCAGATTTAGAAGCGGGGCGAGGGGAGGAGGAGGGTACTGCGCAGCTGTCTTTCCTCGCTCTCACTTCATCATTATTTGCGAAAAAAAGCGTGGCAGTTCCTTACTTTCTTTTTTCAGTCCTATATGTTATGTTACCTTCTGCTGCTAAGCTAATACCCTAGCAATGATTTGAAGGTGTTTCTTAGCCTGTTTTCACGCAGCTATAGGTATCGCCAGCGGCAGCGACAAGCAGAGCATCTGTGCTTTCGATGTAGAAGAATGTAGTGCAAGGAATAAAATTTTCATCATTTTGTCTAATATCCCATCCGTATGAGCGCGTGATGTCACCCCTTCAGAAACTTCGGATAAGGAAGGCAGCACCGCTTGAGAAACGCGGGGTGGGTTGGGTAAGGACAAGTTGATGTCAGAGGACATTAAGCACTGACCTTGTCCCGGCCGCTGCATGCCGTTCCGGCGAAGCGCCCCGATGGAGCCTTAACGGTCCAAAGCGCCAGCTTCCTTCCGGACTGGAACAACTTCCGGTAAGGAGAGTCACGAGGCCACCGCGCGCACACACTGGTCAACATGCCTCAGCTGCGGTCCTTCACGACTCTGCCGCATCCGCCGGGCATCCTGGTCGTTCTGTTGTACTCGCTGCATGTTCTGCTTTCTCCATCATTAAAGAACTATAGACAACAAATTTTAGTTTTGTGTCATCTTCTTTCAAATGATGCGGTATACATAAGAATAGATGTATCGCTCACATGGTATCAGTCTGCGAGCGCTAAATAATTTATAATTCAATTACTTCTTGATGCTGTTTCTGTTTCATTAAACGCACGATGGCTGTGACGTGAAGATTGGATTTATATGCCACGTGAGGGAAAAAACGCTGCTATAATCGCTGATATGTAGTTTTAATACTGTGAAGAAATTGCGCCAACCTGCATCATGAGTTGAAATGACAACAAACTCATCAGCAGTTATATTGTCGTTTTTTTTTCGTACCTCAGATCACCTAAACACCGACTACACGTCACAGCTATTATTCGGGTGATGCTACCGAAAGCAAAACGGCATCCAGAAGAAATTAAATTACAAATTACTTAGCGCTCTTCCGCGAATACCATGGCGTGATTCGTGTATACTATTGTCGAACTCATTATTTAAAAGAAGAAAACGCGCGCGCAGAAAATTGGTGCCTTTACTCATTTAAATTTACTTGCAACATTCGATTCAGAATCAGGGAACAGCCACTGTGGCTCAGTGGTTATGGCGCTCGGCTGCTGACCCAAAAGACGTGGGTTCGGTTCCGGCTGCGGTGGTCGAATTGAGGCGAAATTCTAGAGGCCTGGCTGGTGTGCGATGTCGGTGCACGTTAAGAACCCCAGGTGGTAGAAATTTCCGGAGCCCTTCACTACGGCGTCCCTCATAGCCTGAGTTGCTTTGGGACGTTGAACCCCCTAAACCATAAACCATTCAGAATACTGCTTTGAAGGTCCACGATGCCTTCTGTTAGGTGTGTCTGTGCAGCGGCCGATATGCCCCTTGCCGTCCGCGGCGGTCGCATTTCTATGGAGGCGAAATGCTTGAGGCCCGTGTGCTGCGCGATGTCACTGCACGTTAAAGAACCCCAGGTGGTCGAAATTATCCGGAGCTCTCCACTACGTCGTCCCTCATAGCCTGAGTCGCATTGGGACGTTAAACCCCTAAACCTAAACTAAACCATTTTGGCTCAGGCAGTAATGGCGGCCCCACACGACACAGTTCAATAGTCCTGAGAACTCCACCTTTGGCGGTGATGGCGGCAGTAAAGTTGTTTCTTCGCTTGCGTTGTTACTTCCTGGCACCAGAGCTGCCTAACGCCAGAGTCGGTTGGTTGATATGACTGACTGAAGGCTTCTTCGCACCAGGGGTGCTCCGTTAGGGCCGATCTTGCGACGGATTAAGGTGAAGGAATTAATGGAGTAGGACTTGAAGATTTGTGTACAAAAATTTACATTGCATACAAGTATATTCACAATATACAATTTTAGCGGCAAAAAGGTTAAAGAAAGGAAAAGTTGAACTGACTAAAACTAGGGGAGGCCCCTACTCGGCATAACCAAAGATGCATTACATCGGACTGTAGCACAGAACAATTTTCCAGGGCTCCGGGCCCTGGTTTTAACGACCTAAAGGCTCGGCCAACATTCGGTAGCGTCCAATCATATGAAACTATTAACATGATTGGTTAACAAACTGCATGGCACTCTTTCCAGTTTTTCAACGTTCAAAAGACTCTCCCTAAAATAGACAACACGAGAAGAACATCGAAAAGAACATCAAAGGTTCTTTAAGAAAATGGCATTGCCGGAATGGGCGTCCAAAAAAGATTGGCCCGCTAGGTTTACGGGCCACCCCCCATACTTCTAAAGTAATACTCAAACTCTCTTCCTCACAAAGTAAAAGGAGAAACACGAAAAAACATGAAAGAACGTCCTCACGTCCTGCAGGCTCTCTGGGAACCCGTGAGCCTGGCGGTTCCCAGCGTTAGGGCAATCATCGATTTCACCCGAGCCGCCACCACCGTGCGTAACAAACTATTCGTATTCGCGACGACTGTTGACAGGCGTCCACCGAAATCTGGAAAGTGGCGCTAACGATTTCGCTGCTGCCTTTGAACGTGCGGCAGCATTCCTTTTGTCCGGCTAGGTTTTGTTAAGCGTCCTTGCGCGTCGAGTCACCGCGGCGCCTGCTAGTCGCGACCGCACCTGACCATACGCTACGCTTAATTGTTTGCGCTCAAGCGCGAGCGTCCGGACACGCATCGCTGGGCGACGATGACCATTCAAACCTAGACAATCTTTGTCAGGACGAGGGGAGGGGGGGGGGGCGACGTACAGCGCCTTTGACGGGGTCACTGCCCGCCTCGTCTTGCCTACTTCTTGCCGACGCACCGATGGGGCTTAGCGAGGCGAAACCACCGCTTCGCGACGCCAAGCCGGCAACAAAAGGTCGGATGGTTCTCACAAGAGAGAGAGAGAACAACTTTATTTGCCACTTGAGGGTTGGGAGTTAGGGCAGGTGGGCTCAGTGCAGTCCCCGGGTGGGGGCGACGTCTTGAGCCCACGAGACGAGTGCAAGTTGTGTGTTCTTGTCTGGTCTTGCAAGAAGTTGGATCCAACCCTCCAAGGAGGGAGCTGGTAGTAAAGTTTGTGCGGGCGGGTTACCCTCGCATTCCCAAAGGATGTGTGCCTGAGTGGCAAACAGTCCGTGGTCGCAAGTAGAACAGACAGGGTCGTATTCCACGTCACTGATGAGGTATAGTCTAGAATGACTGAGAATCTAATTTGTCTGTAGTCTGCGAAGCATGGAGGCTTGTGCTCGGTCGAGGTCGGGGTGTGGAGGCGGATACACGGGTCTTTGTCTCCTTGTAGAAGTTGGTAATTTCGGCATTGGACAGGGAGGCCTCGGCGAGAGCATCCGGGTTCGAGGGGTCGGCTGCCCGGTTGGTTAAGCCTCGGGCAGAACGGTCGACCCCTTCGTTCCCAGAGCTCCCCGCGTGCGCAGGTACCCACAGTAAGCTTACAGTGCCGTCGAGAGTGCAGCCGCGGAGGATGTGTGCGACAGGTAGCCAAATTGAGTTCGTCGAGAAATTTTGAATGGCTCGTTTATAGTCAACTGAGAATCGTGCGTGTGCGGGGATCTGCGATGGCCAGCGCGGTCGCGAACTCTTCGGCAGCGGTGGGGTAGTGTGTGCGCACTGTGGCAGCGTTGATGAGGGTGGTGGTTGGCGTGGCTACGCAGGCCATGTATGTGTTGGAGTCGCATTTCGCCGCGTCCACGTATATGGCATGTTCGTGGGTGGAGTACGTGTCGTCCAGAGCCTGGGCCTCGAGTTGCCGGCGCGTATTGTGGCGGCCGGGCAAAATGTTCTTGGTCATAGGTTTGACGATCAACCGATTATAACCTCCAGTTGGAAGGGAAGAAGTGGGGTGAATGTCCCCTGTAGGGTTGATGTTAGCCTGTTGAGCCTCAGGCGGTGCGGGCTAGGCAATATTATTTTGCTTTCTTTTTATGCCCACACTAATATATGCAGGGTTGATTTTAAGATAGGTGAGAATGTAACGACCGTGTTTGGTACGAGAATGGCAGCGTATCTAGGCAGTCTTTTGCGCTTCGATAAGCTCTGTGAGGGTGTTGTATACCCCGAGCTGGAGCAGACGCTGCGTGTTGGCAAACTGAGGAACTCCCTTTGCCGCCTTGTACGCCGCGCGGATGACGCTGTTTACCGCCTCTTCTTCTTTGCGGCGCAGGTGGTAATAGGGGTATGAGTAGACAATCCAACTAAGAAGGAAGGCTTGTTTGAGGTGGCAGAGGTAGGTCTCCCGCATGCCTCTGCGGCGAGTGTTGATGCGGCGAATGAGGCCGTTAATCTGGTGAGCGGTGGTCCGGAGGCGTTGGATGGCTTCCGAGTTATGCGCGTTGTTCTGCACCAGCATACCTAACACACGGTTGGTCTGCACGGGAGGCATGAGGTGGGTGTCGATGTGGAGCGTGATGGGCTCTTGGATGTCGGGGACTGGTCGGCGAACCCGCCTATCCTGGATGACTAACCGTTCGGATTTGGTGAGAGAGCAAACGAGGCCGTTTGCCTGCACGAAAGCGTGGACAGTGTATATTGTCTGTTGAATTGAATCTTGTATCTCCCCGTCCTAGCCGAAGTTGGTCCAGAGGGTAATATCGTCGGCGTATAGTGAGTGTTTGATATAAGGTATGGTGTCCAAAAGTGAGGGTATGCCTCGCGTAGTGATGTTAAAAAGGAACGGGCACAAGACCGCTCCATCTGGTGTCCCCCGGGTGCCCATGGTGATTTTGTCGCTGCAGGGGTCTCCAATGTTGAGTTCTGTAGTGCGGTTGTGGAAAAAGTTGGCAATATAGTTGTAGGTGCGGGTGCCTAGATTCATCTGGGAGAGATCGTTCAGTATAGATGCGTGCGAACCGTGGTCGAACGCCTTACTGACGTCGAGGCCGAGAATAGTGCGTGTGGCCTAGATGGGACCCGGGTCGAGTATGTCGTGTTGTATCTGCCACATGATATCCTGGGGGGACATTCCAGCCCGGAAACCAATCATGGTGGGGAGGGGGTTGGAGGTACTCCTTGTCTAAGTAGGTGTGAAGTGTGTGTAGAATTGTGTGCTCCATAACCTTCCCCAGGCAAGACGTGAACGTGATGGGCTGGAGGTTGCCCAGATTAAGTCGTTTGCCTGGTTTGGGTAGGAAGATTACCTTGGCATGCTTCCAGGAGTCTGGAAAGCGACCTTCATGCTGGTGGTGGTTGAAAAGGTACGCAAGCGCTTCGACTGAATGGTCGTCGATGTTGCGTAGCATCTTGTTGGTGATGTCGTCGTCGCCGGCGGCCACGGTAGTCTTGATGTTGTTGAGGGCGGCGCGGATTTCCGACACCATGATGTCTCTGTCCAGTTTGGGTTCTCACATCCCGTGTATTCCGAGGGCATAGGTATGTCTGTGGAGGTGTGGATGTATTTGTCTTTCAAGGTAACGACTAGTTTCTCGTTGGTGCCTTGAAACGCGTGTATGACGTTGTTGAGATTCTTGTGGGATGCAGACTTGGTGTGTGTCGGATCAAACAAGTGCTTGAGCAAAAACAACGTGTTCTTGCCTCCCGACTGCCCGTTGAAGCAGTCACAAGTCTGGTGGCGTTGCTCCTGACTGAGTTTGGCAGAGTATGCTTCGATCTCTCGTTCGAGGCGAGCGAGGCGAAGCTTGAGAGGGCGGTTGTGTTTGCGTCGAAGCCAGCGAGCGTGGAGGCGGCGCTGAGCCTTCCACATGTGCATGAGTTTGGCGTCCAGAGTGGGGCCATCCTCCTCCTGGGTGGCCATATAGGGGGCGTTGGCGGCGTAGCGGAGCAGTGTCTCTTTCCATGTGTCGAGATCGTTTATGAGGCTCTGCGGACGCTGAGCTCGCACGTACCGGAAAGTGTCCGAGTTGGTGTGTGCGACAGTGAGAAGGGGCCCCCTGCTGTGTGTGGCAGTAAAGTAGTGCTGAAAACATAGCGATCGCTACCTGTGTTCATATCAAGATTTTCCCAGCGTGCGTCTGGAATATTGCGGACGAAAGTGAGGTCCGGGCAGCTGTCTTGCGTGACGCTGTTGCCGAAACGTGTGAGTCGTTCGGGGTCGAGGGGTAGCGTGAGACCCAGTGCCGCTGCTATCTCCCACACCTTGGCTCCTTTGCAACCACAGGCTTTGCGGGGGTAGCCCCACCCGGCGTGCGGTGCGTTAAATTCGCCCACTATAAGTAGCAGCTCGTTCCGCGCGGCTGCACAGGTCTTGCGGAGGAGAGTGGCTATCTTAGTGCTCTTGTCACTTGGGGGAAGGGGGGGGGGGGCTGCACACGTTTAAGAGGTTGAGCAGGAATGGGGTTCGGCTGTTAGGAAGGACCTGCACGAAAGTGTGAAGGACTTGCGCATAGTCAAGATCGAGCTGATTGGCTATGAGGTTGCGGTGTACGAGGATGGCGGTATTCGGTCGGAGATCCGGCGCCACCGGTTGGTTGTAAGCGGCGTAGGTGGTGAGTTTGGCGTCAGTGTACGTTCCTTGGAGCGCGATAATGTGGGGTGTGTATGCCTGGGCCTGCAGGGTATGCTCCAAGGCTCTCCCCTTTGCCTTGAAGCCCTCGCAGTTCCACTGCCATACCGTGATGGGCGCGCTAGCATCGCGCTTCGTGTAGGGTTCGAGGCGCTGCGGAAGCGCTATGGGGGTTTTGAAAATACCGCCAGCACACGCGCGCGCGACTACACTCTCGGGCGCGGGAGTCGGACCAGGCGACTTAGTGCACGGGGGATGGTGAGGTCGACCAATTGGGGGGGCCCGCAAGGCGGTCGAGATGGATGTTGAGAATGTGGATATTGGCTGCCATGGTGGCACAGCCGTCAATAAAACGGTCAGCGGTTCTCACAAAGCCGCGGACATTCACAGATCCCTTAAAGCAGCGTTGAGGGCAGGTGGGGTTGGCTTTACGTTGAAAACTGTCTACAATCGCTCGGCCTGTGCCTCATAATGTGGGTAAAACCTAACTCCTACTACTTCCACAGAAGACCAACGCCTTTCATAGTTATTCAGTAGCTGTGATGACCCCACATACTGCGCGAGTTCACACGGGAGGGACAGTAAAGAAACACCGTTAGACTCAATTGGAACAAAGCAGATATATTCAGGAATTACATATTATCAGTACATGATACGGAGGCTTGGGTGCTCAAGCTTACATGCAACTGTGTTGCCGCCAGAATCTTCGTCAGGAGGGACAGACGGGTTGAGGAATCGACCTTGTTTGTTCGCTCAGGCTCGGCTTCTCCACGGTGACTTGGGCGCTTGGTGCTCCGGACTACAGATTGGCCAGCGATGTCGTTTCGGGCCTTACCCTCCACTCCACTACCGTTTTCCTTGTTTCCCCGCCCATTTCTGAGAT
This sequence comes from Amblyomma americanum, assembly GCF_052857255.1. Classification (NCBI taxonomy): domain Eukaryota; kingdom Metazoa; phylum Arthropoda; class Arachnida; order Ixodida; family Ixodidae; genus Amblyomma; species Amblyomma americanum. The sequence goes on along the minus strand of NC_135502.1, from coordinate 129,830,897 downwards.
CCTTCTTTCTATGCTGGAGCGTCTCCTTCGCCCTCCTCTCAGCGCCAGCGCCTGCGGCAGACCTGCCCAGACCTCCCACCGGCACGGGCCTTTTTTCCTTCTGCCGGCGTCTTTGTCATTCTTGTGGGGTGTGCAGCTGGTGTTGCGTCCCGGTAGCCTAATATGGTCTGGCTTTCTTAATGCGGCGAAGGCGCTCATGTCTAGAATGTCTCTGAACGCGGGCCCTAGTCCAAACGGACGGGAGGACGGAAGGAGCTGCGGTTTTTTCTTTCTCCGGGCGCTCTAAATGGGCCAGTTTACTTCAAACAGTCTTCTTGACCAGTTGAATGCTTGTCGGCTTGCGAATAAAGATGACGGCCAGGCTGTTGGCATTCGGACCCCTAATGGCCATTGGGCCCTGACACCCGATGATTCCTGATGCCATAAAGTATCTTGCTCAAGCGCCTCCGGGGTCCTGCAAAGGGAGGGTGCCGCCGGAGGTAGTGGCCCTCTGAAGGCGCGATGTGCACTGTCACATAGCCTTGCCACCATTTGCATTTCTGTAGTCTCACAGGTGTGAAGTGCACTTGCTGGTGCAACGACTCTAGGCATAACGTGATGGTAATTGAGATTCGGACGGACAGAAGACCACGTGGACTGACCTGCACAAGGATGGACAAAAGGAAGAAAGTTGTGAAGAGCATGAAATTCATTAAACTCCGAACTCCTCCTTCCAGCTTTCGTTGTCCAGCGCTCGTTCGACGACCTGCGCTCAGGTTCCCTACACACAGGTTCTCTACGGGACACCTCATTGCCATCTTGGGTCTTGTGGGCCTTCAACATACCAAAATAAATACACGAATAAAATTGAAAGAAGCAGCAGTGCGGAAGCGAACCATTAGCTCGCCGCCCGTTCCCTAAATGCACATAATTACTGAACTATAGTCGGCTACAACTTAAGAAGGCAGCGGCATTTGCCCCTCAAAGGCGGATGCACACGAGCCTCCGCCAATAGGCGCGCACTTCAGGTGACGTCATGAGCCGGACGGCAGGTGACCCCGCCGACGAGGAACATGCCTAGCATGGCCGCCCTCGCTTCGAAATGAGCCGAGTCGCGTCAGCTGTGTGCGTCTCCCTTCGTCAGAGTGAATTCGAATTGTTTGTGGGCGTCTGTCATGTCGGAAATATTATTGCAAGCTTACGATGCACAACTTGTGCCGCGTCGTTTGTTCTGAGCCGTGAGGCGACGAAAAAAGGTTACAGCGAACATCGGTGACTGCGCTGCGCTGCGCTGCGCTTCGTCTGGAAACAGGATCCCGCAGCGGCACACCGCTGCAAACAAACATCGTGCGTGTTTGTTCTATGGTGTTTTGTTTGGCTCCTAAGTGAAGTTACGACGAGGAGAATTTGCCAAAGTCTGGTACCTACTGTGAGCGGCGGGTGTGTTAGTGTACTGTGCCCCTGCGTTTCACGTCGGACGTGGCGAAGTGATGGAGCAAAACCATTCTCAGGATAAATGAGAAATGCATGCGCGGATGAAACCAACCTACGAGTTCCTCAACCGAAAAGATTTGCGGAAGCAACCTCCAACGCAAAGATTTGTTGCTGCCAGCTCAGCGCGCAAACGATCGATCGTTGGCAGCAGTATGATAAGATAGCCGAGCGTCTAGCAGGGCGTCGTTCGAGTGTTGTGTAGCACCATCGATTGATCACTTCCCACCAGTGCTAACAATCAGTGACTAACACGCGCTGCTTGAGCGAATGTCATTGGATTATTAACGGCCAGGCGTGTGGGAGCAGTGTTTGTTTCCTTAATGTCAGCCTTAGTACTAATATAAAATTATGACCGATACACTGGTGCCTTTACAAGGGAGCTTGGCATGAATTCGCGTCTCTGTATGGCTTAGAATTCTTCACTCACTGCACGCGCCAGCTGTAGAATGCCTGCTGTGACACAATCGCACATCAGTTTTGCTGCCAGCGCTCGACTTGCTTTCCCACAACACAGCTTTGCGCTGCTTTTCGATTGTTATGATATGTTGCTACTAAAACAATTCCAAAACAGTGAAGGCAACAGAGCCATTATGTACATCAAATAAAAGTACGACAAAGTAGGCACAGCTGCTTGTGAACTGACTCCTAATACCACTACTCGCGTCTGCATTAAATGTGTGTGCATGTTTTCTTGCGTGTTTGTTTATATTTGTTATTTTCCCCTTTTTTGCATTTTAGATCTTAGTTTTCGCGCTAGCGTTTGTGTGCATGTGTGTGAATATGTGAGTGCTTCTGTGCGTGTATGTGTTTATTATTCCTATTTATGTCCTTTTATTTTTGTGTTTGTTCTTGTAAGCATGCTGCATCCACCTCTTCCTTTACAATTTCATTAACTCGTCTCATTCAAAGCACCAAGTCCTGTGAATAGCAGGGCTGGCCTCTTCGATGTCATTAAATCCTTACATTCTTGTCTACCTTGCCTCCTCAGTCTGCCATCTTGCTGTGTTTTCTCCTACTATTCTGACCTTGCTTCTTGTGCTGTTGTCGCAACGTGATTAACCAACTTGCACTAAAGAAACTTCTATCAGCTGTGACGACAGAAACATTGACCGATACAAAATGTTAAAAGCATCACGTGGCTTGCGCAATAACTTCGTCTCTTACCCCTGTTAATGTGTTTATGCATCAGTGCATACGGCAGCTCGCCAGGAGTGCACATGAAAGGGTGCCATATTGTGCAACAGCATCTTGCGATGTTGTTGCATTCACTCTTAATAAATAGATGGTTTCGCTGCCCGTCACATGTGGGGGTACACATACCATTGTGCAGTGGATTATCATTTCCTGTCTTGACGCTTTCATCATTACAAATGCAGTTTTCTAGTGAATGGGGTCCAGCAAAGCAGTGCTGTGAGAGCTTTTTCAGCTTTCACCATTTATTACTTCACCAATATCACTGTCTAAATCTGGCCGTCATTTTGCCTACGGCTTGTAATGAACAAAGTGACTCACTAAAACACGTTCAACCTTGCTGAGCATTTTTCCGGTACGTAAATATGACAAAAAATGCTAGCAAAGTTATTCACGTTAATAATTGTGCTTGCATTCGCGTTAATGCCGGAGTCAGATAAATAAATTAAAAATTGGCTATGACAAGGCTCCGCTTTTCAGTGCATACTGCTAACATAGCCATAAAGCGTGCTCTGACTACTGTTATTTTAACATGGGGCCCGACAAACTTGACGATGGCTGCCTGAATGAGCATTTTGGGCCTCAATAAGCTAATGATGTTTTATATTTATTCTCTTATTCCCATTACTTGTGTGAGCCAGATAACCAAAATAAACAATGCAACCACATGAATGTGCTTTGGCGTGCAAGCTGCTAACAGTGGCTGTCAGTTTCGTGTTGACTACTGGCATCGCAGCTGCACTGTTTATGACATGACTGCGATTTCCAGTGCATACGGCTAACAGAGCCATAAAGCGTGCTCTGACTACTGTTATTTCAACATGGGGCCCGACAAACTCGACGATGGCTGCCTGAATGAGCATTTTGGGCCTCAATAAGCTAATGATGTTTTATATTTATTCTCTTATTCTCATTACTTGTGTGAGCCAGATAACCAAAATAAACAATGCAACCACATGAATGTGCTTTGGCGTGCAAGCTGCTAACAGTGGCTGTCAGTTTCGTGTTGACTACTGGCATCGCAGCTGCACTGTTTATGACATGACTGCGATTTCCAGTGCATACGGCTAACAGAGCCATAAAGCGTGCTCTGACTACTGTTATTTCAACATGGGGCCCGACAAACTCGACGATGGCTGCCTGAATGAGCATTTTGGGCCTCAATAAGCTAATGATGTTTTATATTTATTCTCTTATTCTCATTACTTGTGTGAGCCAGATAACCAAAATAAACAATGCAACCACATGAATGTGCTTTGGCGTGCAAGCTGTTAACTGTGGCTGTCAGTTTCGTGTTGACTACTGGTATCGCAGCAACACTGGCTATGGCATGACTGCGATTTTCAGTGCATACTGCTAACAGAGCCATAAAGCGTGTTGTGACTACTGTTATTTCAACATGGGGCCCGTCAAACTCGACGATGGCTGCCTGAATGAGCATTTTGGGCCTCAGTAAGCTAATGATGCTTTATATTTATTCTCTTATTCTCATTACTTGTGTGAGCCAGATAACCAAAATAAACAATGCAACCACATGAATGTGCTCTGGGGTGCAAGCTGCTAACAGTGGCTGTCAGTTTCGTGTTGACTACTAGTATCGCAGCTGCACTGGCTAGGACATGACTGCGATTTCCAGTGCATACGGCTAACAGAGCCATAAAGCGTGCTCTGACTACTGTTATTTCAACATGGGGCCCGTCAAACTCGACGATGGCTGCCTGAATGAGCATTGTGGGCCTCAATAAGCTAATGATGTTTTATATTTATTCTCTTATTCTCATTACTTGTGTGAGCCAGATAACCAAAATAAACAATGCAACCACATGAATGTGCTTTGGAGTGCAAGCTGCTAACAGTGGCTGTCAGTTTCGTGTTGACTACTGGTATCGCAGCTGCACTGGCTATGACATGACTGCGATTTTCAGTGCATACTGCTAACAGAGCCATAAAGCGTGCTCGGACTACTGTTATTTCAACATGGGGCCCGTCAAACTAGATGGTGTCTGCCTGAATGAGCATTTTGAGCCCGCCAAAGATAATCAGAGTTAACAGTTGTGTTTCAATTCAGATATACCAGCATTTAAACATGTTTCTATGCCACTTCTTAAGTAGAGCAAAATGTGTGCTGGACGTTGCTTATCAGAATTGAGCTTCTAATATAAGGAATACGCCATAAATGGAACGGCTTATTTATTTCAGAGGTCACGGAATGGATGGTTGTCTGTTGCGAACCAACGGGAAAAATTTTGGTAGCCCTAATAAAGGCTGTTCTTTCGTTAAAAGAAGCAGTTATGGTTCGTCTAGTGGCTCCATGCCAGACAGCTCGCAGTCGGAGTCGCTTTCTTCAGTGTCATCTTCACCCAGCTGGATGATGATGGGTTGAATGTGCTCACTCCCAGACGTGTCAAGTCTGAACTTTGCCTCCAAGTCCATCACGTGCTGAATGCTCTTCGCCCAGTCTTCCGCCGCTACGTGCTTGATTTTCTCCCTCAAGATGGCGTCGACCGTGGACAGCTTGAAGTCCCTGTTGTCCGCAGCGATGCCATTTTTGACCTTGGCCCAAACAAGCTCAATGGGATTAAATTCGCAGTGGTACGGCGGGAGCCTGAGTACAATGCAACCGGCGCTTACAGCTGCATTGTCTACGATGTAGCTCAGAAAGCGTGAGTTTACAGATGCCACCCGCTCAAGCAGCTGCTTCTTTATCATACTTTCAGCGTAGGTGATCTTCTTGCTTGTGAGCCACTCCTGTATCTTCTCCTTCTTCAAGGCCGTCGTTGGCAATTTCTCTTCTCGCCGGCTATGGTAAGGTGCATTGTCTAAAACAATGACGCTGCCAGCTGGCAACTTCTGCAGAACGCCATTAAACCAGCCCTCAAAGCGATTGCCGTCCATTTCCTCGTGGTAGTCGCCTGTCTTTTGGCCTCAGAATACATCCAAGCAGCCGTCGACGAAGCCATCCTCGCTGCCGATGTGCGTGACGATCAGGCGCTGACCTTTCCCAAAAGGTTGTTTTAGACCCGTCGTTAGGCCATTTGCTCGAGCGAACAGGCGTCCGCGCTTCTGCACCACGGTGTCTGTCCACACGATCGACCGAGTGTGTCCCGCCGTCACCCATGTCTCGTCCAGGTAGAAGATCTTTCGGCCTTCCGCTCGGTAGCGCTCCACGTCACGGAGGTAGCGATTCCGCCAATCGGTGATGTCATCCCGGTCGATAAGCAGCGAGTTGCGGCTTCTCTTTTCGTGCTTGAAGCCGATCTCGGCAAGCAGGCGACGCACAGTACACCGCTTTAGTGATGGGAGTTCCATACGTTCCGAGAACTCGGTAGTGATCTTCTCGACCGTCGGTATCTCGTTGCGGCGAAAGAAATCGTGCACACATGACCTCAGCGCGCACAACGTGAAGCTGTCAAACTTCGCGCTGCGTCTTCTCTTCTCCGCATTGCGTGGGCGCTTTCGGGACGGCGTCGTCAGTTTGCCACCCAAAAAATGCGAAGCTTTAACTTCCTTCCTCACCCTGAACACAGTTCTTTCGCTGACACCGACCATGTCAGCGACAAACTTGCTCGTCTCATCTACGCTGCGTTCAGGCTCCCTGTTACGCCAAAACGTGTAGCAGTGGAAGATCATGTTGCGTGAATCGCTGTTCAGGATGCGGCTGCTCTTGCTCTTGCCGAGGCTCCTTGGTGGTGTGATCATCGATGCGACACAAGGCTCGTTCGGCAACAAAGGCTCGCGTTCCTATGTCACCTCGCTGGGCTCCATGGCGGAAAAGAGGTCAGGAATGTCATGCGCGAACGTGCGTGAACTCACGAGATTGTAGGTTCGCAACCGCAAAAAAAAGAAACAAGTAGCAATTGAAAAATAAGCCTACACATTAAAAAATAAGCTTGTGAAAACACACAAAAAGTACATATGAATCCTATGCTATTGAGCCAGACTGTTTTGTAATTACACGCCCGGTGCCGTCGATCTCGCTCCGTAGCAGACGACGCACAGTGTTGTAGAAGGCACGGAGTTACTTTTCTCTCGCGATCCGGCATGTGCTGATGCATTTGCATCATGATAGTTTTACTAAACCACTTATCAAGGTACACAAATCTTATTTATACAGAGAAATATGCGTTTTAAAAGCAGTCACAATTTTTTGAGCGGGACTATTTCTTTAGGCATGGAGGCAAATGGCTGCTCCGCTTCGGTCATCTGGGCGGGGCCTCTCCTGTCTTCTAAAGTTGTACCCGACTATAATAGCAAACAGGCGGCAATGTGCCAGCGTTTGTAATGTTTTGACGTCTCATGCTTTTCGGCCTTCAAGCGATTTCTGTTTCCTAATCCCATCAAAGCATTATGTGAAAGTTTTCAAACGGAGCACAAGTTCAGACACTATAAGCGGTTCTTGATCCCAGCATCTTCCATATTTACATGGAGTGCTCGCTAAGATGAGAGGAAAATTTCATCCCAGCCACCAATGATTCACGAGTTCTGTTCACTCCGTTTCTTGCAGAGTTCCTTATCTGTTTTTCCTTTTCTCTGGTTGAAGTTCCTACGATGTAGAAACACTAGAAGAAAAAATGTCACGCCTGTTATCAGCTTATGGGTCATTCCACCCCATTTGTGAACGTCTTGAAAGGCAGGTGTGTCGGAACACCTCTTTTATGTAGATGAAGTCTGTGGTTTACAGACCTCCACAAAGCACGGTCCGGCTGGAAGACGCGTCTTGTTCCGGCTTACCTGTCTGGTCGAGGAAGCCTTCATAGAGTTGTTGCATAAACAGGCCTTTTGCATAAATCCCCCACAACACGTTCATATCTCTATTATTGGACAAGCTATGTTGAGGTGAATCGCAGTTTTCGTGTCCGCATGTAACACAAGCGCACACCACTACATATAAATCCTACACCTGCACTTACAAGAGCATATAATCGTTGCTCTTGGTTCTCATGACCAATGCTACGTAATTTTTGCGTTATTTTTATATAGCAACCCATGATGGTCGCTGGAACATTCATAAACTTTTTTGCTTTACTGTTTGTTCCAAAGCTAGACAGAGCTTCGGTAGAATATTCATGCAATGAACAATATGAGAAGGATGTTGCGATATTGAAAGAAGGTGTATTATTTTACTGCTTTTAAACATATATTGGAAGAAGTCTTCAGGCCCTGACATGACACCTGGTGAATTTTTAGACATTCTTTCAAATGTGTTTCACGTTTACAAGTCAAATTTTTTCTCTATCTTTGCTTGAATGTGTCGTACCGGGTGACTGGCTGTTGGAGAGAGCTGTGCTGTATTTAAATCTGGTGGTAGGCTGACCGTTGAAAATCACCCACCTGTTTCAATCATTTTCATGATCTGCAGAATGTTGGAGCATATTATGTGTAAAAAACTAGTGCAATGCCTAGAAAATAATAATTTTGTTTGCCATAAGCAAAAAGTCTATCGCAGTCTCCTCTCCACAGTCACGAAAATATTTGAGCCTATCCACAGCTTCGCCGCAGCCATGAACTTAAAAGAGCAAATTGAACTAACAGCACAAGATTTGTCAAAGGCTTTTGACAAGATGTGTCAAGTAAAACCTGTAGATCAAATGCACATTTTTGGAACCGACACTATGTTCATCAGGTCGGTACAAGCGTAATAGTATATCGGGAGCAATTCGTTGAAATTTATGAACTATATTTTATCAACGCTTATCAACGCTAGGTGCGCCATCTGGCGATCCGTTTTTGGTCCCATTTTATTAATGCTGCAGGTATAAATACCCTGCAAAGGGTAGAGATCCCTCAGTTCAACTGCGATTATTCGCTGACGATTGTCGCATGAGAAATAGTCATGACCTTGATCTCCGCAAATAATAAATGATAAAGATTCTGTTGGTGACCTCATTGGGATACGTCCATCGACCATGTGAAGACATTTTACGTTACTTTTTCTAATAATAAAGAGCCTCTTGTTTTTCATATGCAGTTAACTGTACTGAAATCAAACGTATGACCAAACTAGAGTATCCTTTCGTCACCAATAATAACAACCTGAACTGCAGTGAGCACACCAACTGTATTCACGGTTCGGTGTGGTGCAAGCTTGCCTTTCTAAAAAAGAAATCGCAGGAAGGTACTTCAGATGTTAAAGTTAAGCTTATAAAATTATCATCAGACCAACTTCAGAATATGCGAGTATAATCTGGATCCCCATCAGCAGAACCTGACAGATAAACTGGAGTGAGTTCGAAGGCTTGCAGACAGATCCATTTTTTCCGCCTTCCAACGCAACCAATCCGCAACAGGACTGCTTGCTCAGGCGGAACTTCCAGCACTAAACACCAGTAGAAACGTGGCCCAACGGAAGTTCCTCTCCAAACTATATCACAACAAATCAAACCTCGATCCTAGCGTGTACTTGCGACCTCCTGGTAGACTATCCCCTCGTATTAATCCCCCGCATGCACAGCCGCGGTGACTCAGTGATTATGGCGCTCGGCTAGTGACCCGAAAGATTCATGTTCGATCCCGGCCGCAGCGGTTGAATTTCGGTGAAGGTGAAATTCTAGAGGCCCGTGTACTGTGCGATGTCAGTGCACGTTAAAGAATCCCAGGTGGTCGAAATTTCTGCTGCCCTTCACTCCGGCATCCCTCATAGCCTTGAGTCGCTTTGGGACGTTAAGCCCCCACAAATCAAATCAAATCACTAATCACTCGCATGCAGTTATGACCTACACAACAAAATTTTGTGTTTATAAGCATTCTTTCCTTCCAAAACAATACTAGACTGAAGTAACCTAGCTTCCCAATTATTTATAAACACCACTTCTTCAGAGCAGTTTGAGAAAAGTTAGAAACTTATGCTGCGTAAGTTACCCGTTTCTCTCTATACTTTTATGAAAAACTTCACTTAGTTTATTCTGTTGTATACCACCCTGTATGCTCATGTCCAACATTATTGGACAAAAGTTTTCAATATTGGAAAGCTGTGAGCTACTGATAAGGAAATATTGAAGACAATTGTCCATTCCTTAGATATTTAGCAAAATCTTTTTTTTTTTTTTGCAGCGCTTGCATCGCTCGCATCAAGCAGTTAAGACGGCCATAAAAAACCAATGGAGAACACTTGGGACGATAGCAAAAACGTTAATAGCACAAATATGCTAGTCTGCCGACGGGAGATCTGCGGATACATTGATTTTTTTGTAGTGAAATTTCAAGATATATAAAAAAACAGCGTTCATAAATTTTAGCGTTGAAAAATGTTTTTGTCAGAAATTATTCGGTAGTGTGTGACTTGAAAACAGTTCCTTTGTGCTCTCGTCTTTTAAGAGGGCTAGCTCCTACTCATCACGTTCCGAGATTTCGTGAGGTCTGCTACCACCCTCGTTCACCGCGCCATCTGTGGCAGCAGCTACTCCTCACGTTTAGATATTTCGTGAGGTCTCCTGCGACTCTGAGACCAAAGGGCCATCTCTGGCTGCAACTAGCAAACGGCGCAACTCGCGTTGAGACTTGTAGCGCCATCTACAATAGCAATGCAGAAACAACCACCTGCCGCGTGCCAATGACGACGTTATGGTCCAATATGGTGGACAGAGGTGGAACTATGTGAGTATGACGTCAAGGGGCGGAATGGCGGTGTGGTTTTGGTTTCGCGAATCCAAGATGGCGGCAATTAAAATTGGTTGTGCCCTCTCATCTTTTCCTTCGCCGCCTCACCAAAAAATTTTCTAAAACGGGTAGGAAAACTTCCCTGTTACGGGACCGTGATACATGCATACACTCGTTCCGCTATATATATTACGAAAACCACGGGCACCCATCCTGGGACAGTTCTGTACCCAATTTGGTAGGCAAATGAAACCCTATGGGTTGTGGTATAAAAATGAAACCGCAATTACATAATAGGTAAACGTTGTATAGATGGAATAACTAATTGAAGCGTTGCCATATCGCACACCAAGCCGAACTCTAGGCCCACCATGACCCCCCTAACGAAGCAAATTCCATTTGGGACGTATCCTGAGGGGGTGCAACTCGACAATGGGTAGACGTGCATCGTAAATTATCTGATAGATGGCGCTAGGCGGCGTGCGTGCGCCCGTAGCCAAGCATGGAAGCAATCTACCCCGCTTCAAACGGCATTACATTCCGTTTCTCGAGACGAGCGGCGCGTTCTTCGCTTTCTTCATCTAGTAAACCAAACAGTTAACTCTCGTTACTTCAACGTCTTCCAGACTGTGGCGGCCTTTTTTGTTTTTGATTCCACCCTGTAACAGCCTGAATGTACTAAGAGTATTTTAAGTAAATAAATATCATACAGTGTTATTTGCCATTGTCTCTTATTAGTGTCAGTGGTTCTGATAGTCGAGAACATATACTCCGGCTTTACCGAGTAATATAAATAAAATTTTCTTGCACACATCCTTAGACAAGTCAGAAAACAGTACCTTTCGTTCAGAAAGCAATATTAAGGAATTCGCGTTCCAGAGAAGTCGCGCGTGCTTCATTGCGAATTACGGAATGGTGCGCCATCTGCCTAAATTTTGGGGGAAACGGTTTTCTTGTCCGAAACGAAATCTTTAACATCCCCACGTAGTTCCCAAATATAACACTATGCTCGCGGGCAACATTCTGTAGGTTTGCAGCGGAGATTAGGCAGGAAAGGGAAGGGAGTTGGTTGTTCGCGGGTCGGGTTAGGGGTGCGGAGGTGTGTAGGGGGGGGGGGGGGGAGGGATGTTGGAGAGACTATGTGTGGTTGCGAGGGCTCGGGTAGCCCATTCTTCACGGCACGGGAACAAAGGCCCGTCTCCTTCTGTTTCCTGCCTAGCCTCGGCTGCATTCCAACTCAAAGCTGACCGCGAGTATAGCATTAGTACTCCGAAGGAGTTGCCATTCGCTATTTTCGGCATACTTCTCTAAAAAATGCGGCTGACAGCAAATTTGACATCCTGTCTTCTTTACATACGTGCGCAAATTCCTCCAAAGCTTAAGCCTGGCCCTTTTCATAACGTGATCTGTTACCAGGCATAAAAGGCGCAAGTTCTCTAAAGGCAGCATGCGCACAAACGCTAGCAGGCCGCTCCTGCCATTCGAAACTTTATGAATTGGCAGTTGAGAAAGAGAGAGGATGGTTTACGCTTTATCGGGGTTTTATGTCCCAAAGCGACACAAGGCTTTGAGAGACGCCGTAGTGAAGGTCTCCGGAAATTTCGACCACCTTGGGTTCTTTAACGCGCCCTGACATCGCACAGTACACGGGCCTCTGGGATTTCGCCTCCATCAAAATTCGACCGCCGCGGCCGGCATTGAACCCGCGTCTTTCAGGTCAGCAGCCGAGCGCCATAACCACTGAGCCACCGCGGCGGCTTAGAAATAGAGAGGAGCAAAATAATGGAAAGACAGACAGGTTAAATAATAAATGCCGGGTTTGCTACCCTACTCGTAGGAAGGCAAATGAAGAGAGCGAAAAAAAACAGATAAGAGGCATTAAAGATCAGTACTCCTGCATTTTAATGCGTGTTGTCAATGCATGTTGCCGCGGGTTGGGACACCTACGACACCACGGAATATATTTTCAAGTGGAATTGCATAATAACGTTTCCAGGTAACTTTGATACACATACATGTGACACAGGAACATTTAAGAAAAGCTGTGCCGCCTATAGTGAACTTTTCCTGTGCCGCGTGTGCTCTGAAGTCCTCAAGCACAGGGAGCTACCCTGGTAAAAATGAGATACGAACTAGCCAAAACAGCAGCTTTGCTGCCTAGAAAAGAATGTCTGCTAGCTGGCTTACAACAACGGACACAGTTGTAGGGCACACTACCTCAACCTTGAGGAAGAGCATCCTTCTCCGCGATAGGAAGGTGGTTGGTTCGATACCCAGCGCCACCGGGCACCCACCGGTTTTCTGATGGGTGCAAGATTTCCCCCTGCCTGGTGTTCGGCCTTTCTGGGCTGTAATGCTTGGGCAAAGTGTCTTAGACCAAAATTTAGGGTACCTGCCTTAGCTGCAGCAAAAGTTGGTTGCCGCACAAGGCAGATTTCAGAGCCTCGAGGACATATTTTCGATCGAGGGAATGGTGATATAAGTCAAAGATCCCTTTCCAAGCATTTCACCTGAGGAGAGCCGGGCACCAGGTCTGGAGAAATCTTGTACCGATTAGAAAGCCGGTGGGTACCAGGCAGCACTGGGGATCGAACCCAGCACCTCCTAAATGCGAGACGCATGCTGTATCATAAGGTTGAAGAAGCGTGTCCTACAGCTGTGTCCTATGCTGTAAGGGAGGTAGCCGTCAATGGTGTCAGCGCTCGGCAATCTTGACAGCGGAATACCCGTTGTACGCGAGCACATCATTTCATCCATGGAAGACTGCTTCGGGCGCCGGAAATTCTCTGCTCCTACCCGCCCTCCTGGGAAGACGCCTTGCTTTATGCACGCATCATCAAGAGTTAAAGTGACCTTTCTACGATAATCCCTCCTCACCCGGCTCTCATTACTGTGCAGGTTCACCACCTGCGTAACGTACAAATCAACGAATTAAGAAACTTGGAGCCCTTCTTAAGCACATTCTGAAAGAAGAAAAAGCGATAGCATTTACGTTTTCTATTTTGGCATTCACATCATCATCACCAGCAGCAGCAGCAGTCTGTCTACGCCCAGTGCAGAGAAAAGGCCTCTCCCATGTCTCTCCAATTTACTCTGTCCTTTGGAAGCTGCGCCCAGCACATGCCTGCAAACTTCTTGATTTCATCCGCCCACCTAACTTTTTGCCGCACCCTGCTACACTTGCCTTCTCTTGGAATTCGTTCCATTACCTTTAGGGACCAGCGGTTATATTGCCCTTGCATTACATGCCCTCCCCAAGTCCATTTTTTCGTCTTGATTTCGACTAGGGTGTCAGTTATCCGCATTTGTTAGCCCACCCACTCTGCCCGCTTGCGGCCTCTTGACGTCACCTCCCCCCACCTCTCAATTATCTTTCCCATACCTAACGGCGTTGTTCTTAACTTATGCTGAGCCCTTTTCGTTAGCCTACACGTTTCTGCTTCATAGCTGAGTACTGGTAAGATACAAGCATTGTGTGCTTTTCTCTTCAAGGATGTTGGCAAACTTCCATTCATGATCTGAGAGAACATGCCATATGAGCTCCACCCCATCCTTATAGTTCTAGTTCCTTCCCTCTCACGACTGCCTGCCCTAAGTAGACACTTCCAGCAACTCGCTACCAACTGTGAGCTGCTGTTCCCTTGCTAGACTGTTGAACATTACTTTCGTTTTCTGCATGTTAATTTTTAGACCCACCGTTCTGGCCTGCCTGTATAACTCATTGATCATGATTTGCAGTTCATCTCCTGAGTGACTGAGCAAGGCAATATCATCATAGAATCGCAGATTATTTGTGTATTCTGTTCTCTATTAACTTTTATCCTCAACTGTTCCCAATTCAGGCCTCAGAATACCTCCTATAAAAATGTGGTGAATAGCATTGGCGAGATCGTGCCTCCTTGCCTGACGCTGTTCCTTATTGGAATTTTATTACTGACTTTATGGAGGACTATGATAGCTGTGCAGTTGCTATATATGTCTTCCAGTATTTTGACACAAGGCTGTTCTACAACCTGATTCCGCAATTCCTGTATGAGTGCTGAGGTTTCCACTGAGTCAAATGCTTTCTGGTAATCAATGAAGGTTATCGATAGGGGTTCGTTATATTCTGCGCATTTTTATATCACCTGATTCATAGTGCGAATATGATCTATTGTAGAATATCTTTTACGAAAGCCTCCATGATCACTTGGTTGATTGAAGTCTAAAGTTGCCCTGTTTATTAGCGATTACCTTAGTAAATACCTTGTAGGCAAAGGATAGTAAGCAGATCGATCTGTAATTTTTCAAGTACTTGGCGTCACCTTCCTCATGAATGACAATAATGTTAGCGTTCTGCCGAGCTTCTGGTACGGTCGAGCTCATAAGGCATTGCATATACAGGCTGGCTAGTTTTTCTAGCACAATCTCCCCCCTGTGCTTCAACAGACCTGCTGTTGCTCGATCGTCACCAGCTGCTTTCCCTCAATGAGTGAATAATTTTCTTTTTGCTGTTGCCCCACCAAAACTTCGGTTGGAACTGCTTCTATTGACCTTATATTGTATGCACGAATCGCCGCAATCTAGAATGTTTGATTACCTTCCATTTCATTACCATATGATATTTTGCTAACCCGACCTATTAATCTACCTTTATCCATTATCTAGGGTGGGCCTATTTCCAAAATTTAGGGGAACATTTGGGATTTTGGTGCATGGGCCAAGTTCCATATTGTGGAGGTCCTCATATTTTCAAACTTTGCGTTGCCCTTGATTGTTCCATTGCTGATCACGGGCAGTTGATGGAGTCACGACCCTCTCAATCGCGTTCTAGATCTGGAGCTGTCCTCACGCCGCTACTGGCGTGTGCAGCGGTTAAGCGATGCGCCACTGCCGCGGCAGTTTCGAAACAGCCACCGGTGGGGCTTGTCGGATCCAGGCTACTCTTGCCGAGCTCCCGTAAGGCTCATGCGCAGCACCACGGTGGGCAGGAGGAAATTTATTTGAATTTGGCGATGGCGGACAGTTTCTCCACGCTGTGGTGGAGAGGTTGGGATGACATCGAAAAGTGACGTGACCCCAATTGCCCAATCAGTGAATTTCATTACGGAAAACCGAAAACTGCATTCCGAAAACTTAAGTGCTTTCGCATTAAACCTTCTCGACTATATCTTTTTCTAACCTGATCGAACAACGCTTGTCCCGCACGCCCATGCTAGTAAGCGGACCTGGAGCACAGTTTCCTTCAATATGTCCTAGGGCATCCATCTCGCTCGGTCTGCCGCCCACCCGGCTTGAGTCGCATGGCCGAAAAGACCAGCTGTTCTTGTTCCGTCTGTCAGGGCTATTTATTTTATGCAGGAAAGATGCCACGGGGGGCGGGGGGAGGGGGGAAGAGCTACCTCAATTGAATACTTGCTGGCAGTGAAGTGGAAACTACCAGCGAGAGGCAACAGCTTACAGGCCTGTGAGGTTGCCTTTCGCGCGCGTGAAGACAGCACATTTGTGGAAGCAGTCACTTCGTCCTCCTAGCTTCCGCAGCACTGCTAACAATTTGTGAGACAAAGTATAGTTTTTGACGGGGTGTGTTAAGCAAGTTAACAAAGCAAGATGAGCAAAAACCGTTCGCGGACCTTGTGCCTGCTTCTTGCGAAAATGAAATGTGCGTTTCGTATGCCCTGGAGGAGTGCACATATATCATTCCACCAAAGCCCCATCATCTGCATTCCTAAATCTTCTGTAAAAGCGCTTTCGAAATATTCCTAAAGGAGAAAAAAATAGATAGAGGCAGAGCAACGACGATGCGAAGAAGTCGGCGCCATCGATCTGACATATTTCGCTCGTGCGCGCGTCCGTTCTTTTCCGGCAGGCCCAAAGCCTCTTTATTTCCTTCCTGCCTGTCTACACTAGGCCTCGCGCTGTCTGACAACTCTTCTTGGTCTTGCGGAAACCTCGCGTCAAAGAAACGAAATTCTAGTTATAGAATGACAATGGTCTCGCGGGGGCGGTGCTGCGACCCGGCTGCAAGACTGCGGGAAACCGCTGCGGCAAGGACCAGCAACAATGCGCTTCCCGCACTCGTCTCTCCCGTCATCCCTCCAGGCGTCATCTGCCGCATTTCCTCCGCTCTTTCGCTTCCTTTATTCTCCTCCTATTTTTTTTTTCACAAGCTTCCCGGAATGACTAATGCGGCCTCTTGATTGCGAGTTCCGCGAACAAGGCGGTGAATTAGACGACTCTATTCATACACATCTCTCTTGCATCTCTCTCCCCAGACGATTCGCATCTCGGTAGCGCAATTCTTCTTCTTGGGGAGCGTTCCCCAGTAGTGATCCTCCTTTTTCCTATTTTTTTCTTCCCCATCCAGCCCCCTTTCACACGAATTCCCCTCATGTCATTAGGGACGTGCCGCGCAGCCCTTCTTTCCACAAGCCGCGGATGGCTCTCGGGGGTCAGAACCAAGGCGTTTTTTCCACTCTCTGTATTCGTTTCCCGCTATTCTCTACGCCCCGGATGCATCCGCCTACATACTTCCCCAGTCTAGTTTTGCTCCTGTGCTGGCTTTTCTTCTTTACCCCTGTTTTAGAAACGTTTTCGAGCTTTAGGGTCGATGCAAAGTGCAGCGAATGCCAGAAATAGATCTGAACAACAACAGCTTTGAAAAACTGAGAATATTTATTCTACATTCTGCGCAAACAGTTCGAAGGGCCTCGTGTTTCTCAGAGCGTTATTTTTGTACTCCTATTGAGCGAATAAGCGGCTGCATAGAAATGCGAATTAGGAGGGCGACTGCACGCGGCAGAGTGCAATATTTGCGGTAATTGAAAAGCCCTTGCTTGAAGTCTACAAACGGCGGAAAAAGAAAACTTACTATTTTCCTGTCCTTATATGCACGCCTGGTTATTGATGCAAAGAGTACTGGATAAAAAAAAACTATCAGAAATACAATTGTCTATAACACGGACATGAAAGTACCTCATAGCGCTTATAGAAAATCATCCGGGACAAACACTTGATATTAACACATCAACTGACAAACTCATAATACTCAGCAAGAAGAAATCAACTACGCTAATTTTTGTTTTACGCCTTTTAAGCCTTAACAAGTTTCGCAATTTGCCCCACGGTTTTCATGTGTCCTTATCATCGATTTTTTTACAAGTTCGTGTTGCCTTAGGCAAGCACAATTGGACCTCGTTTACTTTGTCAAATTCTGAAAGCAACTTTTTCATTTCTATTTTTTTCAGCTGCTCTTATGCCTTCTGCTAAATTTTCTTTTTATTCAGTCCATCTTCCCTAGCCTGGCTTTTCTGACAGTTCAAGGTGTGTTTGTTCCAGTTCCTCTTCGGTTAGTTGTTGCCACTCCAAATCGCGACTACTGCGCTCTTATTTTATTTTTGTTCTTTAGTTCTCTGAAGTTCCGGTTTTTCAAGATGTCGGAAGTCTAACGTGACCTATTTTTTGTACCCTTTTTGAGCCACTGTGCGAGAAGTTTGGCTTCCTCTGGCGACCCGTCCGGCAACCTAAGCTATTTTCGATAGCTCGGCCTTGGCGTCTGCCTCTCGGCTGGCTGCACTGCGCGCCTCGTTGAAGCCATTCCCTCTCTTCGGAGGCATCGCCAGCCACGACGCATATTCCGCCTTCGTCTGCCGAATGCTTTGGTCGCCGGACACTACGCATCAAAGGTTTTCCACCGCATCTCGGCGTGTGTCCGTCGACGCGTGTGGACGCGCTCGGACGCCTTGCGGTGCTGACCACTGGTTAAGGCGCGAAATCGGGCCTTCGGAAGCAGCACCGCTCGACCGTGGGGTCTGTCTGTCACCCGCGAGTCCGGCTGGCGATCCGACGACCGCCTCGAGCGCAGTGAGCCGATAACAATGCCGCATCTGCGTTCGCATAGTCCTGCGCTCTTGTCTTCGATGCCGATACCGCAGAGCTTCACTTGAAGCAGAGAGCAGGGGAGCTTTTCGTCCGTTTTGAGATTTATTTTCTAATTTTCATTGTTCTCTGTTTTCTCTTTGCTTTTTGTATATCCGCATACATGTGTTGCCATTCACTTGCAGGTAAAAGCTGTTTACAGCTTTTTGTTTAGGCTGCGCCCCTTTCAGTGTCTTTTTATTTTCCTCATTCACAGTACTGTGAAACGTAGAAAGCTGGCCGCTATTTGAGCACGAATTTCACGTGGAAGGACACCAAGATATGATTGTCATCTAAAATGAAATTTCCGGCTTCTCCGATGAAGTGCACCGCGTTCATTGTGTAACTAATGGTTGGTGTGTCAAGAGGGCGCCTCAGTTGACTTAGCACTGAGGAGTTGGAGCACTGGAGGAACTCGTGAACCCCGCGATGGGCCATACGTGTACATCGACCTGCGTTTTTACCAGAAACGCATGTAGGAACGTCTTTCTGCATGATGATGATGATTATGGATTTTCATGGTGCAGGGGCATCTACGGCCAAAGAGTGCCATGACACAGGTACTTTCCTTTTCTCAAGGTGGGGTCAAAAACCCATTTCCCAAGCATTTCACCCTAAAGAAGCCGAGTACCAGACAAGGGGAAAGCTTGTACCTATTGTATCACCGGTAGGTACCCGGCGGCACTGGGGATCGAACCCCGCACCTCCCGCATGCGAGGCGGATGCTCAACCACTTGGCCACCGCTGCGGTTCTCTTTATGTATGAGGCACTGAATTCAACTACCAGTGATGCATGGACCCCGCCCCTCCTTTAGTGGTTAGAGGGGTACGTCGACCTCCTTCTCCATATATGTCAGTGTTGCGCACCAGTAGGAGGGTTTTTACCTCCATGAGTGGGCAGGGCGGCAAACCACCTACTAGGAGTCATAAACATATAAAGATGTCGCACAAGAAACTATGCGCTGAAACTTCAAAACTTTTGTGACTAATAAGTTAGGTTTGCATGATCCTAATGAGTCACATTTCTGCTCGTAAGAGACATAAAACTGTCGGCTTCAATTGTTTCTTTTTTTTTCCTTCGTGCGAAATTAATCGCAGGAATACATTCACAATCGCTAACAAGTTTACTTATTAGCAACGGATCAAATATTCCAGGCATTTCCCCGTACTCCGCCGGTCCTTATAAAGTTAATAAAAAACTTGACAGAAATTTTTGATAATATTGTGAAGCAGGAAATTCGCACAAACCCGGTAAATGATTTAGCAAGGGTGAATGAGAGTGACACAACGCGAATCCGGACCACGTAAACAACCAACGCTTCACACAAGCTCGATATATTTCAGCACTCGTTAGGTGAACCTTCTCGTACTGAGTGCTGTTCAAGCAACTTTTCGAGCAGGTCAGTGCTTCGTTATCATCGTCCGTCAACTAAAACTAAAAAGCACTACAACTTGGAACGCGACGAGAAGGACACACATGCTGCTCAGTTCATTCTTGCGGCAAGCTCCCAGTTTTTGCACCCAAGTACGCCTCACTTCATTGACTCGTGGACTAAGCCTTCTTCTTCCACCTCATCTAGCGCGAAGGACGGCG
This sequence comes from Amblyomma americanum, assembly GCF_052857255.1. NCBI lineage: Eukaryota > Metazoa > Arthropoda > Arachnida > Ixodida > Ixodidae > Amblyomma > Amblyomma americanum. The sequence continues at coordinate 129,811,147 of NC_135502.1, read as the reverse complement.
ACGCTACTTTGCCGTATGTACTACATGTGCCTTTGCAGCACGCATGTTCTTACCTGATCTCCTTGCCAATTACTCCATCTGCTTGGCGTTCTGCTGCTTATCTCAAGATAGCGGATTCGGCCCCGGCCGCGGAAGCTTTATTTCGATGGGAGCTAAATCCAAAAACATCCGTGTGCTAAATTAATCCGGAGCGCTCCAATGCTGTTTTCTTCTTAGCCCACGTGTTCTTCGGAACGTTAACTACCACAATTTGCAAATGACAATTTTTTTTTTCATTTTTCTCGATGGCTTTGGCATTCGCTTACTCATCCCAAAGCCACAGAATGGAATCCTGAACGCGGCCGCATGTTGATGGAGGCAAAACTGGAGATCTTTAACCACCTGGGGAGCTTTAACGTGCACTGACATCGCACAGCACATGGGCGCTTTTTCAGTAAAACAGTTTGCGGGGAAAGTTGGTGCATAGCTTCCAGAAATCAAGCGCAACAAGGAAACCACACAGAAGGGAGAACGACGGGACAGGCGCTCCCGTCGTTCCCTTTTCTATGTTCTGCTTCTGTTTCGAGACGCGCGCATCGAATCTTTCAACTTGTAACTGAAATCTAAGGTTTGACAACAATCTCGTCTGCTCGGGTAGCAGATTCATGTCGAGAGAAAAAGGAACTCCGACCATTGTCTAAAATGTTAGACGTTTCGGCTTCCGCACGGAAACCTTGTTCATAAAACAGAAAGCGGGAAGCATAAAGCTTAAGTGCGTCGCAGTAATCGCCCTTGTGTACGTAGGCAGAAGATTACCGCTGTTCCGATTTAGGGTATAATCTATTTTCTGGATTATCGGGGGCTCCAGACATCTGCGTGACAGCCAATTCTTCTCTCTCCCGATAATTGATGCTTGTTCTCAGGCGAGCTTTTGTGTTCCGGCTTGGAGGTGTTCCGTGAGCGCGTTAGTTGCAATCGTCGTATTTCTAACGTCGTTCTCTTGATCCCTCAATCGTCTTTCGAAGTTCCCGCTCTTGCCTAAGTAACAATAGTCGCAGTCCGCTCAGGGAATCTTATACACGGCGCCAGGAAACTTCTGTTTCTTCAGACTGTCCTTAACGGCCACCAACTCGTGTCGCAGCGCAACGCAACGCAACAACAGAAGGACAAAGCAGAGAAGTGGGCGGGACCAGTGCTATGTCTTCGTGTTTTTGCGCTTCCACACCTCGTCATGATCTACCAACAGGCCCAAATTGCTACTCTTCACGAATGGTACACATACGGGATGGCGGCTCGGGCGAGGCAAGGAGAACCAACCGGTTCTGATGGGCGTCAATCGTGACCGTCATAGAAAGAAATCCCCGAAGTATTTGGGGCAGCCGCACTTGTTTAGTTCTCGGCGCACTTGGCATAGGTCAGTAGCGCGATCTTCAGCTTTCGAGATTTTTTTTTTCAGCACGTTGCACGAGGGAAACAGAGACAGAACGCGTGTGGCTCAACGGATGAAAAAAATCAAATGAAAATACCTTTCAACCTGGACGTCCAGGAGAGGAAGACGTCCTGCAGCCTCCTCCAACAATGCTTCCGTGCGGAAGCCAAAACGTCTAACGTTTTAACAACTTTTGGTCGACGTTCCTTTTTCTTTCGACACGTCATTGCAGTTATCAACGCAGGACGTGGTGTTCGGAGAAAAGCTCCTCTCTGGTATGAAGCAGCCGGTACGTTTGATGGTTCTTCGACAGCGCTATTGAGATCTGAAGTGGAAACAGTTAGCAGCTTCACCAGTTTCCCTACTCCATTGGCAGAAGAAACGCCACACTCAACAGGTGCGTAATGCAGGGAAGGAGTTCTGTGCCCATCTTCACGAATGCAATTCTACAAAATAAGATGGCATAGGTGTACTACATCCTCCATGTTTCTTTTATAAACATGCGCGGTACTTACAACAGGTAACAAGTTTATTTGATTTTTGCTCTATATGGTAACGACGGCTTAAATTCTCCTCTTACTTTACCTCCACGTCGCCGCATAACCAACGTTCGAAAACAGCTTTCGTGCAGTATTCATCGTTTATATTTATTTTTTTCTAAGCAGATAACAGAAAAATTTTGAATCGCCTACACATTGCAGCAACCGTTCTTAATGTGCCGCCCGCATCAGCCGATTGATGCCAGCAGCAGTACGCAGCTGGTGCGCTTCAAGGCAATAGCTGTTGGAAATAATTCGTCGCTCATTGCCTATGAATTCAGTTGCATTTCGTTGATTCGGACTGCATACCATTGTCCTCCATAAAGTCAGCAATGAAATTCCAGTAAGGAAGGGTGTCAGGCATTGAGACACGCTCTCGCCAATGCTTTTTACCGCCTGCTTACAGGAGGTGTTCAGAGACCTACTTTGGGAACAGTTGAGTACAAGAGTTAATGGAGAATACATATCTAGTCCACGATTCGATTATGACGTTGCTTGCTAAGTGACTTAGGAGATTAACTGCAAAGCACGGTCAATGAGGTTGAGAGGCAGAGCAGAACGGTGGGTATAAAAATTTACATGCCAAGAACCAAAGTAATGTTCAACAATCTGGCAAGGCAACAGTAGTTCACAATTGGTAGGCGAGGTGCTTGAAGTGGCAAGAGAATATGTCTAGTTAAGGCACGTTGTTACCGCTGATCCGGATCATGAGAGGCAAATAATTAGAAGAATAAGAAAGTGGTGGAGCGCATATGGCTGGTTCTCTCAGATCATGACTGGAAGTTTACCGATATCCCTCATGAAAAAAGTATACAAGAACTGTATCTTACCAGTACTCACCTATGGGGCAGAAACATGGAGGCCAACAAAAAGGGTTCAGCTTAAGTTAAGGACAACGCAGTGAGCTCTCGAAAAAAATTATTTCTGCAACATTAAGAGATCGGAAGCGAGCAGAGTGGGTGAGCGAACAAACGGAGGTAAATTATGTAGCGCCCTCTCTTGGGCGGCACCGGGAACCCGGATAGCGCGTGCCACCCGGCGAAGACAATAAAGACGGCATCCGGCCCTGGCTCGTGCAGCCATGGCTGGCAGTTCTGTTCTGGTGTCGGTTCGCAGCAGTGGTTTTGTTCCCTCGCTCCTGAGGCGTCAAGCCTACATTGGTGACCTATAGGACGAGCAATGACCGATCCCGCAGCATTCACGGAACAGGACTCACGTCCGCAGGACGTCTCGTCACTGCAGGTTCGCCTCCAACCTTTCTGGCCCCAGAACCCGCAAGCTTGGTTCCATCAGATCGAGGCGCAATTTTGCCTTTCCCACATCAGCTCGGAGACTTGCGCTCTACTACCATGTCACCTCGAGCCTTCTTCCTGACGTTGCCGGTGAGCTCTCCGACGTTCTCTCCGCCCCCATGGGAGCTACACCATATCAGAACTTGAAAACCAAGGTGCTGGAGAGATTTATGCCGTCGGAACGCACCCGCCTCCAGCAGCTCCTTACCGAGGAAGACCTTGGCGACCGGCGCCTTTCCCAGCTTCTGCGCCGGATGCGACAGCTTCTCGGGGAGCGCGATATCCCCAACCACTCGGCGTTGCTTCGAGAGCTTTTCCTACAACGCCTTCCACAGCCCATCCGCCACGTCCTTGCGGCGGCCGGTGACGTCACCCTCGACCGCCTGGCTGAGCTCGCCGATGACGTTCATGAGGCGACCTCTCCGTCCGTCACAGCTGTTTTTCCGCCTATACAGACCCAGCGATTTCGCGCCTTGAGGTACGTCTCGAGGAGCTTGCCGCCTCAGTCGCCGCCTCAGTCGCCGCACTCCGCAGCCCACCCCCGGAGACCCGGCCTCCTCGTTTAGATCATCACGCTCTTTCGCGCACACTTCAAGCTCGGAGTCCCAGCCCTCAGTCTCATTGCTGGTACCACCGGCGTTTTCGACACCGGGCCACGAACTGTACACCGCACTGTTCGTGGCCGGGGGCAACGCCCGCCGGGGTCACTAACGGCGGCGTGTGGTCCCGCCAGTCGTCCAAGCCGCCTGTTTATGGTAACTGACAAGTTCTCCGGCACCCGGTTCCTTATAGACACGGGCGCGGAAACCAGCGTGGTTCCGCCGAGTAATGCTGATCGTTCCAAGTCATCAGGGCAGTCGCTCCGTGTTGACAACGCCTCGTCTATAGCCACGTACGGACTACGATCTCTCATCCTCCACTTTTGGCTTCGTCGCACTTTTCGATGGGTCTAAGCCACTGGCATATGTGTTCCGCACCAACTCATCAAAGTACGTGTCACGCGATCTCCGTCAGCTCGCTTATATCTCGGAGTTTACTACTGACATCCGCCATGTGAAAGGTGCCACCAACACCGCCGCTGATGCCCTCTCTCATATAGCCGCGGTAGCCACTCGACTGGGCCGCATTCTATTCTGCCCAGCAGAATGACCATGAGCTCGCCGCTTTTCGAGAGAACCCTTGTTCTCTCCAACTACGGCTTGTGCCCCATCCATGCTCGCCTGAGCCCTTGCGGTGCGATGTGTCAACGGACCTTCCCCGCCCTTTTGTTCCGGCTTCCCTACGTCGCACCAACTTCTATTGTCTACATGACATATGCCACCCAGGCATTCTGGCTACTCAGTGCCTTCTCACCCAGCACTATGTTTGGCCCGGCATCAACGCTGATGTGCGCGCTTGGACGCGCCTGTGTCTGCCCTGCTAGACGACCAAGGTCGGTCGTCACACCAAGACACCTTCCTAAGCCTTTCTACCACCTGGCGGTCGTTTCGACCATGTACCTCTCGACATCCTGGGCCCTGTACCCGTGTCCCGAGGCTACCGTTATATCCTGACCATGGTCGACTGCTTCACTCGCTGGCCGAAGGCAGTCCCCATTCCTGACATCATCGCAGAAACTGTTTCCCGCGCTTTCATTTCTGCGCGGGTATCTTTGATTTGCTGGTCCTGGCACCGTAACACTCGACCGTGGACACCAGTTTGAGTCTTCCCTGTTTGCTTCCCTTGACCATATTCTCGGCGCCACGCATTGCCGAATCACTGCATATCACTCGTGTGCCAACGGCATGGTGGAACGCCTTAACCACCAGTTGAAGGCCGCCCTAGCTGCCCGCCTCAATTGTGCCACCTGGGTCGACTCCTTGCCACTTGTACTCCTTGGTCTCAGGGCCGTCATACGTGAAGACTTGCAGTGCTCAGCTGCAGAGCTGGTGCATGGTAGTGCTCTGCGTCTTCCAAGAGACTTCTTTACATCCCAACAGCTCCCAACCCAGCCCCAAGAATTCCTTCAGCGCCTGCTTGACTGCGTGAAAGACCTCCGGCCTACTCCACCGCGTCCGTCCCGCCACCACACCATTTTCGTGCACCCTGACCTGGCCACTTCGACCCACGTTTTTGTGCGCCGTGACGCTGTCCGAGCTCCACTAACACCGGCCTACGACGAACCTTCCCGCGTTCTCCGCCGCATCCCGAAAACCGCCACCCTCCTACAGAATGGCCGTGAAGAGACCGTCAGCCTTGACCGCCTTAAGCCGGCTTACGTGGAGACCGCACTGGAAAGAATCGCCGCGTCGCCTTGACCTGGCGCTCCAGTGCCAGCGCCGGCCCTCCGTCCGTTTCGACTTCCAGTCTAGGCGGGGGGCCCTGTAGCGCCCTCGCTTGGGTGGCGCCTGGGACCCGGATAGCGCGCGCCACCCGGCGAAGACAATAAAGACGGCACCTGGCCGTGGCTCGTGTAGCCACGGCTGGCAGTTCTATTCTGCTGTCGGTTCGCATCAGTGGTCTTGTTCCTTCGCTCCTGAGGCGTTAAGCCTACAATGACATCATAGTCGAAATCAAGAGGAAGAAATGGGCTTGAGCAGGGAACGTAATGTGAAGGCAAGATAACCGCTGGTCCTTAATGGCAACGGGGTGTATTCCGAGAGAAGCCAAACGTAGCAGGGGGCGGCAGAAATCTAGGCTGGCAGATGATATTAAGAAATTTTCGGGGATACGGTGGCCGCAGCTGGCAAAGGACATGGTTAACTGGAGGTACATATGAAAGGTCTTTGCCCTGCAGTGGGCGCAGTCAGGCTGGTGATTATGATGATGATTTGCACTGACGACCAGTACAGCTGTCTAGGGCAGGCATAGTCAAAGTTCGCAACATTTTGTCACGTACGGTCGCCTAAGTTCCATGCAAGCAGAGACGTCTGAAGCGTGGAGGCGCGTGAGCCGCATTACAGTACACTGAGAGGCGGGGAACGTATTTCGCTGGTAGTGGCGTACGTAATGCAATTAATTCACACTTCTTTATTCAATATCTGATATTTTTTTCTGAGTTTTCTATGTATGCGTCCACAGGTCACATTTTTTGGCCTTTCCTTGGGGTTTGGATGTTTATCTTTAAGTGCACGTCACCCGATCACATTTGCATTTATGCCCTGAATTTAACTTAAGCTTTTTGCGAAGGACATATGTGTGTTGATAAGCGCTCTAACACCTCAACTACGACTGGAGCAATGCTTGCGTGCTGACGCTAGTGGTGAAAATGATGTCACCTAAACAAGACAGCTATCGCTCCAGAATTCAGCCTTTGCTCAGAAAAGAGATGCACTGTTAAGAAAGCTGAGCTTTTTCTGTTGCGTTTTCGTATGCGTTTCCTCGCCGTTTCCAAGAGATCTCCGCCCATGGCTATTCATTTTCTTTTTTTTATTACAAAACTGACACGATATGATTTTGCGCCCTATAAAGAGCCTTACAATAAAATCGGGGACAAAAGCGGCCAACTCGTTAACAATAAAAAGTAAGCCCTCGCTAGCAGGAGCATTATAAGCGTCTTGCCACGCAGATCATTCCTATATACCAAACGTTCCGCATCAAATCGCATAAACGGAAAAAGCGCACATTTCGTAGCCCGGTTTCTGAAGTACACAAATTTTACATCGCTTGTGTTTTTATTTTTCAGTATCTTTGGCAAGCGCAACCACTGACGCGCAAAAACAAAAGGGGGCGAAATAGGCGTAACGCCAGTGCGCATTCGTATAAAGCGAGGTCGAGGAGCGTCGGGGTCGAGACCGTAGTTTACAGCCGAGCGTTTTTATTGCCGGCCACCTGACGACTCGAAGTCAAGCGTCCTTTTGTCGCCTTCAACGCCCGCTGTTTTTCATTCGCCCCTTTTATCGCGCAGAAGACGGCTCCCGGCTCGGCCATGCTGGAGACCCCGCGATATAAAAGGGCGCTCTCCGTCTTCCCGGGGGCTTCGCCTGAGTTCTGCTTCCCCGGCGCGCTCGAGGCCCGGCTGTTTATTGTTGTTGTTGGAAAACCGTAAACCCTGCCTCTGCGCGTCCCATCGTAAAAGGTGAACAGGAAAGGCGTCGAGGACAGGGCATCTGGACCGCACTCTGCACCGGCGTGAATGGGAGCCCCACTCGGGCAGCTTTTCGCACTCCGCCCGACGTGCATCGGGATCGCTGGGAACGGAGCGTGCGCCAGTTACACCGGAAGAACAGCGCAAGCGAAAAGCTGCAACGCTTCGAATGAAGCGTGTTTCATATGCAAGGGGGTTTAAGGGAAAGAAAATAAACTGGCGGACGAAGGTTGCAGAAGGGAGGAATCGCAGTGATTTCTTATGCATTCGGAGATCGCCTGCAGCGCATGTTGTCAGACTGGGGGAATACTGAACGATTCTTCTTTCAAAGGTGGTGCCCCTAAGTGCATCCAATGCTTCACGGCAGCTGTAATTTCCCTGTATGGGTTTGGAAGGTCGTTGTGCTGAAGCGGACACAAGCTTCCAACCTCGGGAAGGTCTATGTCTCGCAATGGGCGAGACGGCTTTGATTTATTTCGGTGAAAACTCTGGCCCACTGTGAGTAAAATCGCTGCAAGAGAAAAACACAATTGGCCCCTTTTGAGGTGCGCCAAATAAAGACGAATGCGACAGCTTATCTGGCCAGTGATAAATTTCGCTCTCATGCAAAGGCGGCATAGACGAGCCGCAGACCACGAACGTCGTCGCATTTCGCCAGCAGCCACTTTTTGGAGCGCATGACCTGTCGCGGATTCAATTTAGACACGTCAGGTCGAAACTGTACAGAAAACAAATTATCAATACTTTGTACGTCTGCATTATCAAACACAAGAGCAATAATAGGCGTGGTTGTAGCTGACATTTACAAGGATAGTTATGGATATCTGCACCTCGATGCGTGACCTGAGACGTAGGCACAGCAGTCGGTGTGCCCTCTGAAGTTACTCATTCCCGAGAATTCCGGGTTACGCGTCACATTAAGGGGAACAGCGGAGAGCATTGAAACGGGCTGGCCGCCTCTGAAGCGCAGAGTGCCTGCGTCGACGGCATACGAAGAGTACAACTCCGTTTTCCAGGCCGGACGCCATCTGCCTTCTTTCTGGCTTCTTGTGCACTGCGAGAGCGAGGCATTATGTTCAGCCAGGAAATCTACACAACAGCCTTCAAGGGCTGCATCTAAGCGTCACATCAGTATAGGCAAGCATCTTACATTTACCGAGGTTGCGCGTGGCTTTCACCTCCATTCATGGGACGCGAGGGCTCTCCAGGCTGCACTTCTTGTGACGTCACTGAGACTTTTGACCATGTATAATCGCGGCATGCGCTGCATACACGCTCGAGAAATTGGCGTCGGCCGCATCTCTGGCGCGTTTCGAGAGCAAGTCATTATCGCAGGACCATTTACTGCGCACTCGTCCTCAAGCGTTGAATGCTCTTCAAGCATCTTCAAGCAGTGTGAGGAGTTCGTTCCATGTGCAACGTGTGTGTCTGCTCAAGGCGGTAATCAGGCGCGTTGCTGACGTGCTTCTATCTATCCGCAGAATTCTGTCCACGTCATCACCCACAATAACCCTCTTTCTTCCCCTCTACACTTCTTTCAGCCTAGGAGGCTCGACAATCCCTGCTCAGGCCAACTTCCTTCATCGCGATAGCGTTAAAGGTCCCGTCACGCAGAAAATCTTGCGTCTGCGTTGTCGACGTTGTGAGCGATAAAAAGGGTGAAAAAGCAACCTATAGGTCACATGACTTTGTGGGGCCATCATAACCTACGTACCAGATTGTGAGCAAACTCACTCTGGCAGGTGGCAGTTAAATCGGTAGTTGATCGCGCGAAGTTTATCGGGGAAAGAAACTTGGGTCGCACATGACCCACCGGTGGCAGCACCTGCCATCGTAGGGCAGTGGCTCATCCCTTAATCGTAGCATCATTGCCCAAGGGATGGTATGAGGACTCCCAGGGACATATGAATGGAAAGTACAGAATGACCAATCGCGCATATATGAGCATGAACTCATTGACGCTATCGCGTCGTCATATCCTTAAGGCGGAGCTTAACTGTCACCTCTAATTTTTTCTTTGCCAATGCACTTAGGTCTTTCTCTCGTCCACGGCATAGCATTGCGTGGCCTGTACACGTTAGAGCGTTCTGCTTCCTCCCGCGTAGATATTGAAAGACAGCGCATCAGAAGCTTCCAAACCCCACAGCGCCTAGATTACACGCTCTCCACGAGAACGTCGAGCCCGGCACGTTGAGCCAGGGTGCCCAAATTAAGGTGCCTCGATAACAACACCGTCATATATACCCTGGCCTGGCATGGGAAAGAGGCGACTTGTTGCCCGCTCCCGAGTCATGCGCAGGCGCAAAGAACTGCGCTTCAGCCTCGCCTCGCTCTAAGCAGGGCGAAGAGAAAGTTCGGCTAGCATGCTGTGCTTTACGTGACGCCTCACTGACAAGTCAGAACGAGGCCGAAAACACGGAAAGGAGTTAATTCCCAACTTACAGCGAGAGCTGTTAATGGGTGCCCATCCTGAGTGATCGTGTAACTGAAGCCGTTATGGTTGTTGTTTCGTAGAAATCTGCAAGCCAAGGCAATGCAAGCTAAAAGAATAGAAGAAGAGACGAAAGAAAAGAATGTAGAAAAAGAAAAAATGGAATAAGACAAGACAACAGAGAAGCCAAGCCAAGAGAGAGAAAAATGGATTGACTGCTCTCGGCGAATGTTTTAACTAAGCCGTAGCATGGTTCGGCCTCTAATTTTTTCTTTGTTTCGTTCTGCTATGTTGTCGCACCTAAATGCTGAACCCTCTAAGGGAAGCGCACCTGATTGCTATCAAAATCTGTGACCAGAGACCTACTGCCAGTGAGATCCACGATCTTATGTCGGCAGCCTTATCTCCTCATTTCGTCTTTCTGCTGGCCGAGTGTCGAGTCAAGTCACTGTGAACGGCACCGGTCTTTGCAGGCGGCACGCAACGGACAAAGAGTGGCAAGGCTTCGTGAGAAACATGCGCAGACCGCCGCTGGCGCTTTTTCTGCGTCCCTTGGAGAAGGAGAAATAGGAAACGCGGACTATGAAACGCCGCCCGGCCACAAGGAAGGAAAGGCCTTCAAGCTTGCGTCTCACTTCCGCTGCGCGTAAAGCTCCATGCTCAGAACAAACAAGCTATCGCTTTTCAACGCGAATCAGCGCAGTGACTTCCTGAACAGATTTTTTTCTTTTCCAAAGCCTTCAAATAAAACTGGTTTTGCAGAAGGCCATATAACAGAAACAGTAGAACGCCACCAACGCCACAATATGAAATGTCCCTATAGCGACCTCAATGTCTGCTGCCGTGAGGTTTGGCAGCGTTTTCCTAAAGTAAGTCCCCCGTTAGGGCATTAATCTGACCAGAATCTTCTCAGCCGGGGTTTCATGCTTATATCAGGGTTGCCATGGCACTTCCAGTGATTACAAGTGCGGCTCTTTCTTGTTCGGCGGCCCTGCGAGCCTTTCGCGAACGGTTCTGTGTATTGATGGAAGCGTTGGGTCGCCTTTGAAGCAACGGTAGAAGATTCGCGGCGATAATGAACTGCCAAGCCGACGCCTAGCTGTTCTGAGAAACTTCAAGACGGCGGAACACACAGACAGCTGTATTAATCCCTGCAAGTTGATTCCCCCCCCTTCCTTGAACGAATCGGTACTACACACCGCGCCATGGTATGTCGTCAGCGAATAAACGAGACTTTCGCCCCTCAGCCCTCTTGCTGGGGCAGCAAAGAAGGTGATGGAAAGTGGACGAGTCTATGCGGCCCGCACACCGCGGGCAGCGTCAATGGGCCGCTGAATGCCGCCGCCCGGCCATTCATCAGCCCTGAATGCAGGCTTCTTTGGAGCCCGGACGGCTCCGGTGTGCACGCACGTTTCATGCGGCGCAGACGAATGACCTCATTGGACGCTTCGCTTCTCGTTCGCAATGTTGATGCCCGCTGGGCTGCTTCTGTTCCTTGTGTGCTACATCCCATGGACTGTTCGGAAATCTGTACGCCGACCCAACGCCCGTCAGCACCCATTCTGCTCTTCTTGCTCGAATTCTTCTGTGAAGCGACCTCAGCTCTTTTTTTCTCCGGCGTAGCGCTTCACTTCTTTCCCTTTCTCTCGTTCTCTCTTTGTCTGCACACACACACTGTGCTTTTGCCTCCGCTCTCCGCATCCCGGGGCACATCTTGCTTCCATCCTCAACACTACTTCAGTATATCAACTCTCCGGTTTCCCTTTTTGCTTTCTTTTTTAGCTGGGGCCTAAGGTTTTCGTTGAGAGAAGCATAAACGAAACAAAGTAAAAGTAATAGTCGAGGTTCTCATATAGGGAGGGCATTCGCATACGCACCGTATCGTATTACGCTTAGAATGCAGCGGTGGCAACATCCTTTTAGCAAGCACTTTCGGTACTAATTATAACTCACCGTTGGCTTTAGTCGTCTTGCAGAAACCAGATGTTGCGTGAGTAAAATAATTCGGAGCATGCACTGTCGTCCGGCGTGAAACTTGTCTTTTGCTAGATTTAGTGCTTCAAAGGATATTCCTTCTAAAGATATGAGTGCCCGAGGTATAGTTACAGAGTGCATGCACTCAGAAACAGCGACGTTAAGTACATACTGCAGGACACTCGTTACCAGCCGAGTCGCGGAAACTTTTACCCCTGAGTTACGCGCGAGCACGAGGCTTAGGTAAGCGTTCACGGTGTCGTTTTTTCCCGCCTAACGATGTTCACCGAACACCCACACGCTTATATTTCTCTCCATCTAGCGATGCATCCCATTTCCACGCTGATGCCGCACTCAGAGCGATGGCTGCGCATACAGAACGCGGGTCGTATATCCCAAATGAATGGCGCCGCCGTCGTGATTATGACTCGGAGGAGCCGGCTATTTTGGTCAGTCGCCCGGGCTCCATTTTCAAGGCCTGCAGAGCCGACATGCCGCCATCAACGCCATCTGGGTGGGAAGTGTAGCCCGATTCCAGCTCACGGGCTGTGCACGGCTCGGCGAGGAGGTTGCTGGCTTCGCCATCGACCGCTAATCCGCATCACGAGTGTGGACTCGGCCACAGCAGTTGCATAGGGCGTGCATGCACGGTCCGTCTCTCCTTCTCAGTCGCAGCTCAGAGCGATGCGCCCTGTGCGAATGGCTGTCATGGACGTGTCATTCTTTCAAATTTGCTTCATCACGAGCTGCAAGTGGCAACGAGCATTCATATTTTTCTTTAAACTGTCAAGGCGTTTATTTGAAGCACAGGTCGGTTGGTCTTGGTTGACCGGCGACACGACGGGCACTATCACAGGCGTCGTTCGAAAAACCCAGCTGCACTTCGTCTGCTTCTTCGTTGTCCCGCTTGAACTCGTCCGCTTCTTCGCTGCGCTGCGCCTGTCGGTCCCATTACAATTACTCTCCCTCCGAAAAAGGAGCCATCCTGGCGACTTACGGAGAGGAGAGGATGGGCGGGTCATAGTAAGGCTTGAGGCGCTCAACGTGCACAGTTTCGCGCCCCCGGCGACGGTGGTCCGAAGAGGGAACGAGCGGCTCAACGATATAAGTCACCGGAGAAGTTTGGTGGACAACCCGGTAAGGTCCGTGAAAGCGAGACAGTAGTTTCGTGGCGAGGCCGGGAGTGGAGGAAGGCACCCAGAGCCAAACGAGGGCGCCAGATGGGTATGACGCTGGAGGGTCCGGGGAATCCCGACGGTGCTTCTGATCCCATTGTTGCTGTGGGGTGAAAGAGCGGGCAAGTTGCCGGCATTCTTCGGCATACAGGTGAGCTTCGGAGAGTAAGGTGGTCTCGGAAGGGTCAGGGTGATAAGGAAGGATGGTGTCCATGGTGGATGTAGGCTCCCGGCCATATAAGAGGAAGAAAGGAGAAAACCCCGTTGTTGTCTGAGTAGCTGTGTTATACGCGTACGTGACGAACGGGAGCACTTGATCCCAGTTGGAGTGGGCGGTGTCAACGTACATGGCGAGCATGTCACTCAGAGTGCGGTTGAACCGCTCAGTCATGCCGTTGGTCTGGGGGTGATAGGCGCTGGTGTAGCGATGAACGATTTGGCATTGCTTGAGCAGTGCCTCGACGGCGTCCGAGAGAAAAACACGGCCGCGGTCACTTAGAAGTTCTTTCGGGGCGCCGTGACGAAGAACAAGACTGTGTAGAATGAAGTGAGCGACATCGTTTGCGGTAGCAGATTTGAGAGCCGACGTTTCGACGTAACGGGTGAGATGGTCAACGGCAACGATGATCCACCGATTATTAGCCAAAGTAGCTGGAAGCGGGCCATAAAGATCAATGCCGACGCGGTCAAAGGGACGGCCAGGGCAAGGTAACGGCTGCAAAGGAGCGGCGGCGGAGTGGGGAGGTTTCTTGCGACGTTGGCAGGCGGTGTCGGCAGCTACAAGAAGCTTAGCGGAGCGCACAGGTAGGTCACACAACGAAACATCACACAGGGGAGAAAGCTCAAGTTCCGCACGGGCACAATCAATCACCGCACGGTGGGTCGAGAGGAAATCGCAGCCGAGGATGACATCGTGAGAGCAGGTGGTCAGCACAACAAACTCGATGGTATAGGCGACGTCGTTGATAGAAACGCGGACCGTGCAGGCTGCGATGGGGTGGATGTGCTGAGAGGTGGCCGTACGTAGTGAAAAGTCAGACAGCGGCGTTGTCACCTTACGAAGTTTGCGGCGAAGAGCATCACTAATTACTGACACTGCAGCACCCGTATCGACGAGCGCGAGAACGGGGACGCCTTCAACAGACACCTCAATCACGTTAGCAGGAGAACACGGAAGACTTAAAAAGTTGGCAAAACACGCAGTTCTTGCCTCCTGAACTGCGGCAGTCAGTTTTCCTCTGGGAGAGGGTCCGGGCGGCGGAGCATCGGAGAAATGGAACGTCGATGAGGGGAAGGCGAGCGGCGAGTAGGGTACTGGGGGCGATGTGTAGAGGAGGCAGAAGAGACATTAGGCAAGGGCGGCCCGGAATCGTAGCGGAAATTGCGCATGAAATCGCCAGAACGAGGAGATCGCTGACGGCAAAAGCGTGCGACATGGCCCGGAAGACCGCAGGTATAGCATATCGGTCGATTGTCCTCGGTACGCCAGGGGTTCGTAGGGTTTCGGCGGGGTCGACGAACCGGGACCTGCGGCGGGGGTATAGACGGCGGTGGAGCATAAAAGGCCGGGCTGCTAGGGTAGGCGGCAGAGGTGGGCGAGAGCCGTGTACCGGTGACTGCTTCAGCATAGGTGAGCGGCGCTGCCACAGGAGGAGGTGGGGGACTGGATGGCAGAACTGCAGCGACCTGCTCCTGAATAGCACGACGGATAGTGGGCGTGACAGATGGCGCCAGGTCGTGCGGAGGGCAGACGGGGTCGGGAATGTGATGCAGCAGAGAAAGCTGGCGAGCGATCTCTTCGCGGATGAAGTCTTTAATCTGCTGCATGAACAGGGACTGCTCAGCTGACGAGCCACCAAGGGCCAGGCCAGCAAGACCCCCCGCAGGCGCGCCGGACTGCCGCGTAGATGCGCGTTGCTTGCGGAGTTCGTCGAAGCTTTGGCACAGCTGGATGACGGTAGCGACGGAGGTGGGGTTCTTCGCCAGCAGCATCTGGAAAGCGTCATCGGCTATGCCTTTAAGTATGTGGTTGACTTTATCCCCTTCGGACATGGAGGGGTTGACACGCTTGCACAGGTCAACGATGTCCTCGATGTAGCTTGTGAACGTCTCGGAAGGGAGCTGAGATCGAGCACGAAGACGTTGCTCGGCGCGAAGCTTCCGGACGGCGGGGCGGCCGAAAACGTCGGCGAAGCTCGTTTTAAAGGACGACCAGGTGGGAAGATCGGCCTCATGGTTGCGAAACCATAGGTTGGCAACGTCCGTTAGGTAGAAGAGGACGTTGCTAAGTTTCACGGAATCGTCCCACCGATTGTAAGTGCTGATGCGCTCATAGGAGGCCAGCCAATCGTCGACGTCTTGGTCATCGGTGCCACTAAATGGAGAAGGGTCACGCTGGCGCTGCACTCCGTGACAGAGTACGGTGGCAGGGATGGGCTGCGATGGTTCACTCGGACCTTCCGGCATGGTGGCGGAGACGAGAAGCGTTCTACTTCGAAGTTCCAGGATGAGGACCGGGACGGGAACCGAAGCACCTCCACCAAGTGTCAAGGCGTTTATTTGAAGCACAGGTCGGTTGGTCTTGGTTGACCGGCGACACGACGGGCACACTCACAGGCGCCGTTCGAAAAACCCAGCTGCACTTCGTCTGCTTCTTCGTTGTCCCGCTTGAACTCGTACGCTTCTTCGCTGCGCTGCGCCTGTCGGTCCCATTACAAAACTTCCACTTTAGAAGCAACTTTTCCATACAATGTGAAGCTAAAGGTATGATTGAGAATAAACTAAGACGGCGGGGAAGTAGGGTATACTTATCCGCAGTGCTGCTTTAGTTGAGGATGACTTGCTTGCGTTGAAAAATGGGCTGAGGCCAGCTGGGAACTTTCAAAGTTAAGAGCCGAGAATGAATCCAAGTTTTCGGCTGCTCATATTCAAGGACGACATTCTGCACGCTGAATTGGCGGACAGAAATGGCGGTAGTAACTGGAGACCCAGAACTCATGCTCTACGAATAAAGAATGCATCCCGCACTTTACTCGGTGCTTACCGATTGAAGCGATATCCGCAGTAGTAGCCAATTAGTTTGAGCAACCTCTTCGCATACAGGAGGTGCAAGGTTCGGTCCCCAGTGCCGCCGAGTACCCACCGGTGATTCAACAGATACAAGCTCTTCCCTGACCTGGGGCTAGGCACCTCTGGAGCGAAATGGTTGGAAAATAGGGCTTTGATCCGACCTTGTGCAAAACAGGGCAACGATAGGCTTTACCGCAAAAGGCGGATTTCGGTCCCGCGAAGACAGATTATCTCTCGATGTTGCCAAAGACCCTTTTTCAACCATTTCTTTTCAGATGAGCAGAGCAACAGCCCGGGGGAAATCTTGTACCGAATAGAAAACCGGCCTCTACCTAACGCAATTGTGAACGAACACTGCACCTCCCGAAGAAGGAAGAAGATGGCATCTTCATTCAGCACCACGTTGGTTGGAGCTTATTTAACCTACGAGAACTAAAGCCCCGCACCAAGACTCTGTAACCACCATAGTCTACTCAAGACTCGTTTCTGACGACGCTCCAATTGTTCAGACGAAAGCAGCTATACACCACATTGCATCCGACATTTTACAGGCTCGGCAGTTTTCTCGACTGTAAGTTAGCTTGAAGAAGACAAAAGTCCTCTGTACGCCTACAGCTCAGGAAGGTTGCCGTACTCTCCTCCCCTCCACAGCCACATAGGTGAGTATGAGCTGAAAAAATTAATAAGCTTACCTATCTGCACAGCCTCATCTCTTAGGATGTCATTCAAGCAGGTCACGATGCGGTAACACTGAGCTACTATACTAACTGCCTGATTCGCTCTGTGCAGAACGCCGTCGGCAAAAAACTTGGACGCATCGCAGTCCTAGTTGCTATCCACATAAAAAACCTGCACATGCCGGCGGTGGCTGCGTCTGCCTGATACCCATAGTGTCTGCGCTTTGCTCTTGGTGCGCTGGAGGGCCGGCAACGGTAATTGTCATCCAGCAGTCAACTGCGCTTGCGTGACTGGATGGAACATCGATGTTACAGGAAGGCTGTAAAAGCCACTGTGAATCACACCCAGGCCATCATTCCGGAGCAGTCCAGGGTGCCGTTACAGTGGGCTACTACTAACAGACTGCATCGCTCTGCGCAAGTTGGTCTGTGAGCCTTCATTTATTTAACATATTTCCAGATAGATCTCAGCTCTCGTAGCGCTTCGTATGTGTGAATGACATGATTGGACTCGAGGCACCTTCAACTATAAAAGAAGTCGTGAAAGCAATTGCTGACAAGCCCGCGCACTTTGAGGCCAGTCAGGAAAAGCTGAAAAGGCCCTCTCAAAGGTAATTGAACATCAGCTCGAGACAGTGCGGAAATCCATGGAATTTGTTAATAAAAGTTTCGAGGAACTTAAGGCCGATTTAACTGAAATGAGAAAGGAACTGAAAATTGTACAGTTGAAAACATGGAAATAAAGAAGGCTAACGGCCGTCTGACCGAAGAACTCGAGGGGGTGAAAGAAGAAGCAATTGATTTTTAGCATTGCAGCACAAGTAGTAATCTGGAAATCGAAAACTTCGTGTGTCCAAGATGGGAATCTTGTCCTCCCCTTGAAAGACATTTCCCGCCACCTTCAAATTGAAGCGAGAGTGGCATTGACGTCGTTCACCGAGTTCCATCGATGAACAAAAAAAAAAGAGTCAAATGTCGTGGTCAAATTTCTCTCCCGCACCGCTAGAGACAAAATGCTTAAAGCAGCCAAAAAAGACAGAATGAATAATTATATCTGGGTTTGGCCAACTCAGCAAAAGCTAGTTCTACAGTCTACGTGAAGGAGCACTTGTGTCCCGCAAAGTGCAGCTGGGGAATGCTTTGGAGCCAAAAAAAAAAAATCAGAAGAGGATGGAAGTGTGCTGTGGTCGCGGAAGGTAAAATTTTGATGCGAAAAACAGAGAACTCGCATGTACTGTTTGTGACATGAATTGCCCACCTCGACCGCGTCTTCTAATAATTTGTCTACCCTGTAAGCGCTCTATCCCTATATGACTGACAGTTTTCCCATATCGAAAACAAATTGCTTGGTCGGAGTGAGGCATCCGTGTTACACTGTAACATCTGGAGTGCTAGAATAAACCTTGATTACTTGGTTGCTTATCTGTGACAATGCTGATACAGATACGATTTTAATGCGCTGAAAGAAACATGGCTTAAGGAAGATGAAAATATCGAAATTCCTGGGTACGATTTTCTTCGCGGCCTCGGCATAGTTTCACGTGGTGGGGGCCTAGAACTTTTTGTTACAAACGAACTCAATTACTGTTGCTGTCAAAGTACAAGTTCTGCCGGAAGCATAGTTCAATCTCCGTTTATAGAGGTGCAGTGGCGGATCATTATTGACGTCGTTTACAGCTCACCTAGGGCTTGTATACACAAATTTTGTGCAGTAATGAAACGTATGCTGTTACTTGTGACTAGCAAATCCCCTTTTATTATCTGTGGTGATTTTATTATTCACTTGTTGAAAGATAACTACTGTTATCATAATAAAGGGAAGAATGGCGCAGAACCAAGTAACGAGGACAGCAGGAGAGTATACACACGCTGTCCTGCAGTCCTCGTTACTTGATGCTCCACCATTCTTCTCTTTAGCTTGTCATACCAACTTGCCCAATCTTATATGCTGTGATTATTTCTTGCTCTTACTGTCTTTTCATCTGACAAATGTTATAGCTGAGCCAACTCGAGTTACTATTCGTTCCGCCTGTCTGATTGATCATGTCCATTGAAACAAACACAAATTTGTTTGCTGGTGTCTGGGACATTGCCATTTCGCGCCACAATCCCACTTTTGTGCTTTATCCCTGTGAACCTATGCGCTGTCATTGCGCCCATTCTCGAGAACGTGTAAGTCGAGTTGATTACGCTCACGTGCGATCTTTGCCTCAGAGCAGTGATTTCGAAAGGCGTGTGTGATAATGCTATAGATATTGAATACCAGAATGTGACGGTGAAAATCACCGACGTCATCAATCAGTGGACTCGCACATATAATAGGCGTAATTACGACCGCGGTATATGCCCTTGGATGACAAAAGCTATCCTTTAAGTCTTCAAAAAGAAATATTCGTACTACCGGAAGCAGAAAAAAACTCAGGCTAATAATTACTTCTGCGAACAGTTTCGGTGCTACCTAAGTAAGTCGGTCGCAGTGAAGAACACATAGAAACAATACTGCAGCCGTTTAATTACAAGGCAGCAATAGAAGTACAAAAAGATATCGGTAATTGTAAGAAATTTTGCTGGATTAAGAAAATAAGATTACAGTGTTCCTGACAAATTCACAAAGAAGATCGCTAATATTTTCAATAAATATTTCGTTGATTGCAGAATGAACTTGATTCATAGATTTTCTACTAGCCCTGGATTAAGTACTCCTAGGGTAAGGAATAATATCGCCGCTTTCCGGGAGGTAACCCAAGAGGAACTGACGTCAGTAATTAAACGTCTGCAAGAAAACAAAGCTTCTGTTTAAAACGCAATATTATCGAATCTATTAAAAGACAGTGTTGACACCTTTTGCATTCTCTTATGAAACATATTTAACCACGCGACAGTTAGTTCCAAGTATACAACCGATTTGAAGATCGCGAAAGTTGCGCCTTTCTACAAGACTGGAGACACCAATGACCCCAAAAGTTACAAAGCCATATCTGTGTGTTTCGAAAAACAAATAGCGCTACAATTTAACAAGTTTCTGATTGATAATATCGTAATAAGTGCTGCGCAGTACGGCTTCGTTTCAGCTAAAGAAACAATTACTGCCGTTGTATATCACTTTCGCAGCCAATAATGCTGCTCTTCACAAAAATCAGCCTTAAATAGTAATAATCCTCCACATAAAAAATGCGCTTAAATGCTTATCATTCTGAGTTGTCCAAAAAAAATAGAAGCATGAGGCATTATTAATGATTCCCTCCAGTTCTTCGCTAGTTACCTGTCCGCAAGAAAACAAAAAGTAGTGCTGAAGAACATACATTCCTCATTTCTACCAAGAACCTACGGTGTTGCGCAAGAACCTGTATTGGGTCGGCTTTGTTTTCTACCTTCGTAAATTACATCCCGTGACCGGTTTAATTTTCAAAGGTCCAAATCATCGCGGATGGAACTGCGCTTTTGTTCGCAGCTTAAACACTCCAGGTCTACAAACGACGATAAGATCTGAACTGTCTCACGTTTCATCATAGTTTTGGGCTAATATATTAACAATAAATTTAGATAAAACTGAATATGTGGTATTCCACATTAGACGAAAGAACATTGACAGTGATACGATACCCGTATCACTAAATAACCGTGAGGAGGTGTCTTCTAGTAAATACCTTTGCGTCATCTTTAGCCAACACTTGCATTGACAAGAACGCCTTCAAAAGGTGTGTAAAAAAGATAGTTTCCAGCTGCTGAGTACTTAATAAGGCAAAGAAGTAATTTCCGCGAAATGTATTTCGTTTCTTTATTTTTCGCTATTTCACTCTCACACTAGCTACTGCTGCGAATCGAGGGGCCAAACATACAGAACATACTTAGCTCCTCTACAGAGACTACAGAAGACAGCATTGCGGGTAATAGACCATCCGTCTTCAAATAATAGCTACAGTCGTCTACATCAGAAGCATCGCGAACTCTCATTTGAATCCATGCTTAATTAAAAACTGTGTGTATTGGTAAATAATGATATTAATACTAATATTCCTCTACCACTCAGTATTTTCTTATTACCATACCGTAACACAAGACACGCGTTAAATGGAAGCTTCAGTTTGCCTGCATGTCGAAATGCAAACGGTGAGCACTTAGTTCAGTTTTCCTGCGCAGAAGTTCGGAACACAGTGCCTAGTAATGTGAAGCTTGCAAATAACTTTAAGCTATAAATATAAGGCATCATTGCAGCGCACAGAAACCACACGGACGAAGACAGTAGACACCATGGACGCCGGCGCCCGTGATGTCTACTCACTTCGTTTGTGCGCTTTGGTACGCTGGAATGTCGTCTCATAATTCTACCCAGAACCGACTAGAAAAGCTCTGTACGCTTACTAACTTTAAGCTGTGCTGGAAGTTTTTCTTTATTAGCAATCATGAAAGGCCCTGGCCCCATTTCCTTTTTTCCTCTTTTTTAACGGTTTGCTCACTTTTGTGAACTTTTCAATGCTATTCGATGTCATCCTACACGTCTTTTTTTTTTTAAATCACTGGGCTATGAATTACCTCATGGCCGTATTTTGTTCCGGACGTTTTTTTATTCCTGTTTGCTTCTATTTTATTTTTTGCTCACTACGGCGGCCTAGTGTATTTTATTTTGCACCGAAACGTTAAACTAGCAATAGGACCATCGGTTTAAAGAATATTGTAATGGAAGACTTCACGGGAGACGTTTATTCTCATCCGCTGACAGAGACGTGCTCCCAGCGAACAGCGCCAAGCGATGACGATGACAATTTACAGGTGAAAGAGAATGAAGTCGCAGCCAGAGAGGCGATGACGACGAAGGCGCATAAAGTGCTCACAATATTTATGTCAGATAGGTTGCTTTCGGTACACTCAAAACACGAACACGCCTATGTGGGACTGTAAGCTGTCCTCCAGAGCACTCCCTTTTAGGGGCAATGTATGCTGCCCAAGTTCCGGTTCAGTATATCAATAAATATTAGGAATGCTTATTCTTGGCAACGGAGGTATATTCCCCCTGCAAAGCATAGTAACCTGATGCAGTTAGCAATGGGAGGAGGCTTTTAAATGCGGTAGCGTAGTTCTTGAGGTTAGCAAATAGCGGAGGCTGCAACCTCGGTTGAAATCTTCGTAACTGCTTGAACTTCGCATGTTTTGAAGAGGGATTTCGTTACACTTGCCAGTCATAAGCATTCTGCATTTTTAATCATAGAAATCTACCCCACGGCCTGGTCAGCATACCCTGCCCCGTTATGGGAGTGGGCAAGAGGACAGCTTTCCCTATTTTTACTCTTGCATGTTAAGAGCCTAGATTGTATAAAATAAGTACGGCATAACGAGCGCCTCAAGAAACACATAAATATGAATGTCGACAAAGCCATACTCTTTTTTATTTCTTATTGAAGTCTGAATCAGGAGTCATCTACCGCACACAAAATTTTACTGCCACCGCGGTGGCTCAGTTGTTATGGCCCTCGGGTGCTGACCCAAAAGACTCGGGTTCGATCCCTTCCGCGGAGGTCAATTTCGATGGAGGCGAAATTCTAGAGGGCCGTATACTGTGCGATTTATATGGGTGTTAAATAACCCCAGGTGGTCCAAATTTCCGGAGCCCTTCACTACGGCGTACCTCATAGCCTGAGTCGCTTTGGGACG
Source organism: Amblyomma americanum (assembly GCF_052857255.1). Lineage (NCBI taxonomy): Eukaryota > Metazoa > Arthropoda > Arachnida > Ixodida > Ixodidae > Amblyomma > Amblyomma americanum. Next base: position 129,788,867 of record NC_135502.1, on the reverse strand, counting down.
CCGAACCTTCATCAACCAAGACTAAACCATAATTTTACTGAATGCTTCTTTTTTCAAAAACTATTCTACTTTCCTCAAGAACAACTCAGAGAGATGTCGTTTAGGAACTCGTGAGGTAGGCCTCAGGTGGTAAAGCTAAAGCGATGATAGGCTGGCAAGATATATCCATTTGTCAACTCTGATTAGGCAGTAATAAACTATAAACAGAAATAGAACAGAGAAATAATAAGCAAAGCAGCGCGATCGTTCCGTGCCTGGCTGTGAATGTGGAAATTATAGCAAAGATAATTTTTTCTGCCTCGTCGTGAGACCCTGTGTTCTTTTGTGGCAGTGCCGGAGCAAAACTCCAGCTACTGGTAAGGGTTCCCGGCAAATCCCAGCCGCTCTGGACACCGACGCAACAGCTGACCTCTGTAAGGAATCGGCGCCACACTGCGGCTGACGAAGGCGCTTGAGAGGAAAAAAAAGAAGAGGAGAAGCAGAAGTGAGACGTGGCTTTCTTCAAGAAACGCAGCGACTCCCATTCTAATTTCTTTTTCCCGCCCTCAGTCAGTACGACATTGCAACATTACAGGCATTGTGTACTATTATGCACATAAAGCAATTGTCCCGTCTTTGATCTCCAAGTTAACTAGACCCCTTTCCTTCCCTCTTCCAATCTATCAGACTAAATACTATTACCACTCCTTTTCCCGTCAAAACTTTCCTGTATACAGTAATTAACAGCCTGTGTCTTGGCCACTCCCCCGTAGTGGGTATGTGCCAGCAACGTCTGAGGCCTTCCTTCCTTCCTTCCTTCCTTCCTTCCTTCCTTCCTTCCTTCCTTCCTTCCTTCCTTCCTTCCTTCCTTCCTTCCTTCCTTCCTTCCTTCCTTCCTTCCTTCCTTCCTTCCTTCCTTCCTTCCTTCCTTCCTTCCTTCCTTCCTTCCTTCCTTCCTTAGAAGGCGCGCTGAAGGAGAACAGGAAGAAGGCGGTCGGCGACGGACGTGGACGAGAGCTGCTGGCTCTCCGAGTTCCCAGGCTTGGGCCTCAGCCGCAGAAGTCCGGGCTACCAGACCTGGACAGGCCGCCGTCGACAGCCTGAGCCACCAGACCCCTGCGCCCTGTGCATTTCTGCGAATGAGTTCGCGCGAACTGCTCACCACGACTTCGATTTTGGGTCATCCCCTTTTCTAGGTGAGACGCAGCGGGCAGGCTTCGCGCTCTAGCGCGGGACATCACGCTTGCCGCGTGGAATTCCGGCCAATGTTCCAATTCACGTTTAAAAGCTTTGGACCCAGATCTGAAGCTCCGGCTTCCATCCGGCCTACCGCAACGTGAAGAAACTTTGCTGCGTCGCCTGTGGCTTGGTGTAGATTTCACCAATCGTTACTCGCTCTTAATCGGTATGGCTGATAGCCCTGCATGTGCCGTCTGCTGGTATGACGAGACTATATCCCTCATTCTTTGTGACTGCCCTGCCTACAGCGCCGGAAGGCAGTCTCTCTGCCGTACACTGGAGCATCTCGACCTGCGCCCACAGACGGAAACGAAGATTCTCAGCCACTGGCCGCTGCGATCGTCGGTGGTGAAGGCCTCCAAGGCACTGCTCCACTTCTTGCGAACTTCTGGCATGCACGATAGGCTGTGACTTTTACGAACTCTGACTTTTCGTAGTGACTCTCCTTTCTTTTTTTGAATTTTATCCCCTCACCCATTTTCCCCCGTGCAGGGTAGCAAACCGATTATCCTTCCGGTTAACCTCCCTGCCCTTCCTCTTCTTCCTCCTCCTCCTTCTCCTCCTCCTCCGGCAGCCTCTGAACGCGGGCCGCCTCCATCGCCACCGCTGCTTCCCGGAGCTACCTGACCTGGGGGCCGCGCCCGTGCTCCACAGGTGTGATGGGTTCTTTGTGAGGGGAAAGTCTGCAAGCTCAGATTACAGCACGTTAAACGGTAGAAGAAATGAACCAGGTGGCATGTGAAATAAAAAAAAACTAATTGCAAGGGGCCATGACAGTTTATTTTCACGCATACCCTGCTTATCGCATTTAATTCTCAACTTGTTAAATTAAAATTCCCCAAGTTTCAGTTGATTCTGTGCGGTAAATGTTTTTAAAACGCATTTTTTTTCGTTTCTTCTTTGAACTGCTTGCTGGTCTGGCAACCTCTGATCGCTGACGTCAGAGGGGCATACTCGCCCCGCGTCGTCTGCTGCCCGCTATTGAGATGCTTGCACGCACACCGTAGCCGGCGGTCGCTCGAAAAGTTTTCGTTTTTTAGCTTATCGAAATGAAATCCATTTTCCGTGTTTTCTTTTCGGAAGCCTTCAGGTTAGTACGCGAGCTAAGTCATTCTTGGGAAAGCGCACTTGCTCGTGGCACCCATTTTCTGATGAGTAAACAGAAATCGATGGACCCCTGATTTATTATTTGTGCTCATAAACTTGTTATTTTTACGTTATGACTGTGGTTTCTTTTGAGCAGTCAAGTGCTACCGCATGTGCAAAGCGGCACGTTCCGTGCATGCCTTCTCCGATGTGCGCCGTGAAAGCCGCGGCGTTTTGTAGCTAATAATAATAATTGGTTCTTGGGGAAAGGAACTGGCGCAGTATCTGTCTCCTATATCGTTGTACGCCTGAACCGCGTCGCAAGGGAAGGGATAAAGGAGGGAGTGGAAGACGAAAGGAACAAAGAGGTGCCGTAGTGGAGGGCTCCGGAATAATTTTGACCATCCTTAATATGCACTGACATCGCACAGCACATGGGCGCCTTAGCATTTTGCCTCCATCGAAACGCAGACGCCGCGGTTGGGTTCGAACCCGGGTACTCCGGATCAGTAGACGAGCGCCCTAACCACTGAGCCACCGCGGCATTTTGTAGACGGCTATCAATTTCTTGTCCGCTATTCATCGGCTCGATAATTAAACTCAAATTATCACAAGGTGGCCCTAGGGTACCCTTTAGGCACGAAAGAAGCAGAGAAAAGGGCCGAATCAGACGACTTCCCCGCTGCATGTGTGCATTTGTAAGTCGAACATAGTACATTCTCTTCGGCTCGCAGAACCCATTTGCAGGAACCAAGCCGCTTGCAAAACCCTACGTGACTCGAATACTTTCACTGCCCGCACCGATTAATAGTCGCCGCCGTCTAAACGAGTGCTCTAAAATAATAGTATATCATTTAGCGTTTACTGTGCGTGCGCATTGTGGCCATGAAAATGCAACGATCACGACAACTGCAGCATCGCGCTGGGTTTGTTTACATAGTTGTGCGCAAACAGTACTGCTTCCTTGCTTGACATAAAACGCAACATAGGCTTCCCTTATCTTAAACATTGCGTAGTATTGCCCACAGATTGTAGTTTTACTCATTTACACACTATGATAACACTGAAATAAGCGCCACTGATGCTATATCGCCTGCTTGGGAAACGCTTAGCGTAGGACCGGCGCTTCCCGCTAATTGTATCTGCTTGTCATCGGTATGTGATTTTAAAGCGCTTTAGCTAAAAATGGGTTCCGACATAGGTGCCGATCGCCGTCCCATCGGCCTAGTGTGACCGAACCCTATAGCCTACCTACACGGAAGAATAACTGCGTTGCTATTATTAACGCTTTTGCGGCACCAGTCACTCATATATGGGGGATGACTGCTACTGGAAGCGGTAGTCGGCTCAGCGCGTCGGCGTTGCTGATGCTGGTGCCAGGACGGTACACAAGCGTGTACTTGTACGCTGACAGGGTAATTGCCCAGCGTATCATTCTCGGTTATGATCTGTCGGGGAATAGGCTTGTCCTGTCCGAGAAGTCCCAGAAGTGGTTTGTGATCAGTCACCACTTCAAAGTCTTGTCCCCAGAGATACTTATGAAACTTCGATAGGTCGAAAATTAAGGCAAGAGCTTCTTTGTCCAGCTGACTGTAATTCTTTTCTGCTGGAAGAAGGCTTCTCGATGCGAAGGCAATGGGACGTTTCCCTGTTTCATCTCGGTCTGCGAGAACAGCTCCGATTCCGTAGGGTGAAGCGTCGCAACTGAGAACGATTTGCTTGGAAGAATCGAAATGATGCACCACCGGCGCAGAAGTAAGGAGAACTTTACTTTTTCTGAAAGCTTGTTCCTCTACGCTTGTCCACTTCCAAGGAGTTTCTTTTCTAAGTAGCGGATTCAAGGGCCGGAGAACTGTCGAAAGGTAGCTTTGAAGTTGCCTGACGTCCTTGGGACATGGAGCATTCACAACAGCTTCTGTTTTCTTTGGTGTTGGCCTCAGTCCGTCCGCGTTTATGACATGGCCCAGGTACTCAACTTCTGTCGCTAGAAATGAACACTTCTCTAGCTTGAACTTGAGGCCTGCTTCCTGTAGACGCTGTAGTACACTGGCTACGTTGCTCAGGTGATCTGCGTCGTCCAATCCCGTTACCAAGATGTCATCAAAGTACACGGTGACATGGCGCATGTCTTGTAGCAAATTTTCCATTTCTCTCTGGAATATGGCCGGCGCTGAAGCTACTCCGAAAGGTAGTCTGGTGTACTGGAAGAGGCCCTGAGGTGTATTGATGGTCACTAGCTTCTGTGAGCTCGTGTCAAGTTCTACCTGCTGGTAAGCGTCTTTCAGGTCCAGCCTCGTAAACTTTTTGCCACATGAAAGTTGCGCCCATAGGCCCTCGACTCGCGGCACAGGATATTTTTCCAGCACTATGGCACCGTTAATTGTAACCTTGAAGTCGCCACATATGCGCACGCGGCCGTCTTGCTTGAGCACAGGAACAATTGCGGCTGCCCACTCAGACGTTCTGACGGGTGTAAGTACCCTTTCTCGTTGCATTCTTTGCAATTCTTCTGCAACTTTTTCTTGCAATGCAAATGGAATCGTTCGTGGTTTGAAGAATTTTGGAGGTGAATCTTCCTTGACAACAATTTTCGCTTTCACACCTTTGAATGTTCCTAGTCCGTCCGAAAATAGTTCTTTGTAGTAAGTAAGCAGCTCGTCAACGCTCGCAAGTGAGTCAACGGATCTGACGTCATTTAGGTCGAGCTGCAGCACAACGATCCAGATTCGTCCGAGAAGGGTTGGACACTGGTCCGGAGCTACAAACAAAGGCAGTGTTGCCTCTCTTCGTCCGAACTGGACTGAAACGGTAACCTTGCCCCTAACGGCTGTCAGTCTTCCGCAATAACTCTTCAGAATTACGTCTGATGGGTCTACTGAGAGCTCGGGAAACCGCTGTTGTAATGTGGTCTCCCCTATTACGGAGACACTGGCCCCCGTGTCTAGTTCCATTCTAAAAGGCCTGCCTGCGACTTGCAAAACTGCTACAAATGGAGGAATTGTTTTCTCGCTGTTCATCTGTCACGTCTCGTAGACCTGTGACTGGATTTCAGGAAGGTTTCCACTGTCCTCAAGGCTGTGAACTGGCTTCTTTGTTTGCCTTTGCGTACTGTGCTTCCTTGACACTTTCTTTTGCTTCGTGTCGGCAGCCTTTGAGCTGCATACTCTGGCCAGATGCCCAATCTTGCTGCATGCGTTGCACCGGAATTTGGCGTGCTGGCATACTGTAGCGTAGTGCGGCTCTCCACAGCGATAACAACTTATCGTCTGTTTCATTTGCTTGCTCAACGCACTGTGAACTGTCTGCGCTTTGATCATGCCCTGAGCTTGCATCAACATGCTTGAGTCTCTTTTAGCCGTCTCTATTGCAATTAGAAGCTTGACTGCTGACTCGAACGTCAGGTTTGGCTCTTCAAGCAGGCGTCGTTGCATTGACGCGTCATTAATGCCGCAAACGAGTCTGTCCCGCAGCATGTCAGGAAGGAAGGTGCCGTACTCAGAGTTTGCTGAAAGCTTTTTCAGTGATGCGGTGTAGTCGCTGACAGACTCCTCCGGTTGTCGAGAGCGACTATTGAATCTGAAGCGGCAGACCACCACGGAAGGCTTCGGAATGTAGTGACCCGAAAGCACGGAAAATATCTCGTCGATAGAGACTTGATCTGGAGTTTTAGGCGTCAGCAGGCTCCGTAGTAAGGAGTAGGTACTGGACCCGCAGCAAGTCAGGAACACGGACTTTTTCTTCTCCTCTGGAACGCTGTTGGCGTCGAAGAACAGCTTGACTCGCTCAAGGTACTCCGTCCAGGCTCCTCCTTCCCCGTGGAATGGCTCCAATGCTCCGTAGGTCGGCATGGTTGCAGATGATGCGATGCCGGAAAACTTTTACCTCGTCGCCAGAATTGTTATAGTACTATAAGGGGGTGAGCATGGAAGCGAATGCCGGAACGGGTCACCGACGTGCCCTAACGAGGGCGCGGGAAGAGCGCCCCGTAAAACGACAGTACACGTTGCTGGCGGGAGTCAGACTGGTCCCTCTCCTTGAAAAGCGGGGGAGCGTTTATTATCTTTCCCTCTCTCTTTTTTCCCCGTGCAGCTGGGCGCCGCTGAGAAGGCGCCTGCGGTGTCCTTGGAGTCTGCTGCCTTGGGGAATCATCACAGTTTGACACCTGATCCGCGCCATAAGGGAAAGGATAAAGGAGGGAGTGAAAGAAGAAAGGAAGAAGAGGTGTCGTAGTGGAGGGTTCCGAAATAATTTCTGCCCCCTGGGTATATAACCTGCACTGACATCGCACAGCACATGGGCGCCTTAGCGTTTAGCCCCCATAAAAACACAGCCGCCGCGGTCGGGTTCAAACCCGGGAACTCCAGATCAGTAGCCGAGCGCCTAACCACTGAGCCACCGCGACCAACACTTGCGGACGGCAAAGGCGAGCTTTAGGAAAAAGATTAATGTGGATTAGCTCAGCTAATCCAGGATATACAAAGCGAAAGCGAGATTGAGGTCTCCACTGACCCACGAAGCCGGTAGTGCGCCTTTCCTTTCGTGGAAATGAACGGCCTTTGCAAAGTTGTCGACGCCCATGAACTCTATGAACGCCGTCGGCTCACTTGTTTTGTTTGACTATTTAGGAAAGGAAATGGCACAGTAAAAGTATCAGATATCTCGACTGACACCCGAACCACGCCGTAAAGGAAGGGGTTAAGGAGGGAGGGAAAGAAGAAAGAAAACTGGAAGTTGGATTTTCGAGGAAAAAGCGCGGCGCTCGCGGCGCTGCGCAGCGCGGAACACCAGTGGCTCGGTGCTACTAGTGGCGCATGCGCAGTAGTGATTAGGGAGCGAGAGAGAGAGAAACGAAAGGTCAGGCGACGTAGTCGGCGGCGGCCACCTGCGCCGTGCGTGACGTCACTCGTGCTCAGGCATACGCCGGCTCGCGCGAAGCGCGGAGTTGACTAGCGTAGTGAAGCTTTTCGCTTCAAAAAAAAAAAAAAGAAAGGTTCACTCAGCGTTCAACGTTCGGCGAAAGATTCAGCGTTCCACGTATGAGCCTGGTAGATGAACCGCGCCGTAAGGGAAGGGATAAAGGAGGGAGTAAAAGAAAGGAACAAAGAAGTGCCGTAGTGGAGGGCTCCAGAATAATTTCGACCACCTGCGGATCTTTCATTGATTCGCATTAACATATGGCTAAGCTTGCACTTTGCGCTGACGATCGTCATTCCTCTTCCAACTGCAGGAGTAAGTGCTTAAGCCAAAGTTACAACACATTTTGCTGATTCATGCGTCCAGTAAGCGTTGCTCAAGAATGGTTTTCTTTTTAACGCGATAGTATTAACGCTCCCATTCGGCAGAAAATCCGGCGTCAGCGTTGTCTGACTTGTGAGCGATAAAGCAGGTAGCCCACCTGCCACCTACGCCACGTCAGCTTGCGACGTCGTCACTATCTGTCCACTGTGGCAAGTGGCAGTTAAATCATTGACTGGTCGCGAGAAGTTGCTCGCGAAGACCAACCTTATGTCTCAAGTCTCACCAGTGGTTGTGTTTGAAACGGCCACCTGCCGGGGCAGTGGCGCATCATTAAACCGCCCCACCATTGCGCCAGCAGTGGCATGACGACTGACCTATGAATGTAACATTGAGAATTACCTATTCCGCATATATGAGCGTGTGAGCAGAA